>NC_083888.1:62644886-62952272 GCF_032452875.1 Bos javanicus | reverse complement strand
CAGATTCAATGTCTAGCAGCACCGTGCTGAGGATTATGGGAGACTGGGCTTGTGAGGCAGTGTGACACGGTGGCTGGGGGCTGAGACGATCGAGTCTTCTCCACATCTCGGTCGAGTAACTCGGCGTTAGTAACAGTGAGCTCTTGGGGCCTTGGTTTCCTCATCTGTAAAGTAGGGATGTTGGGGGCCATCCTCATGGGTCCCAGAAGCTCCCTGGGTTCATTTAGGTGAGCGGCTTTGCACTGTGTCAGCCACATAGACTGCTGAGTCATGCAGAACTGGGAGCATCATGTTCTCATCAGCTGCCTGGGGCTCACAGGAGCCTTCAAATCCCTTCTCGGACTTGGATAAAGAGGTCAGGAGAAGGACAGAGGGAGGGCGATTGCTCATCTCCTCCCAGCCCCTTAACAAAGCTCTCAGAGCTGCACAGTCTCTGTGAAGGTCCCCGCTATCTTTCTCTGCAGCGGCTCCTGCCTTCTCGCCTTGACAGGTGGACATCATTATCTCTTTCTGGACAGTTAAATTACCGAAGGAAAAAAATTTCACCCTGAAGCCATCAATTTTACTTTTGATGCTTCTCCTCGGGTTGAAGCTTTCTTCCAAAGTCACTTTTAAAAAATAACTTTACAAAAAGTATAAAAACCCCTTTAAGTGGAGGTTTTATGCAACAGACAATGTTCCCTATTTGAATGATTTCTTTTGAGCCTGGATAGCATTTCTGTTGCCCACCATCCAATAAAACATTAATCACAGAAATATTGAGCTTTAGAGAACGCCTTCAAATCTCCAGTGCGTCTATGTCAAGCACTTAGGGGAATGGATGTGTTATAAATCTGGAGAGGAAGGCAGCTACGAAGTTCACTGCTTTCCGCATCCACAATTCGAAGGCAGAGGGTTGGGGAGCTCATTCTTACTCTGAACTGTGTGTTCCTTGGAGCAGGGAGAAGACGCACAAAGGGAGAGAGGAGCCTGTGTTCTGATTTTTATCCTGACACGATGCTCAGGAGGGCCACGTGCCCCTCTGTGAGCTGGCGTCTCCTAGTCTTGGATCAAGTTCTGTTCAGCTCTCTGATCTTTGGCGGACATCCAGCACCTCGTTTCACCCCCGTGAGACCCCTGTCATCACAGGTCAATGGGAGGACTGGATGAACTAAGGATATTATGATGTTCACATAAGTTCACCTTATATGAGAGCTCACTGTATTCTGGACATGACGCCGATTGCTTTATACACATAATCCTTTTCCATCCAAGTTTCATCCTACATGTGGGGCATTATAACATTTCTCATATTAAAAAAAAAATACTTATTTAAGTTTTGTTGGCAGTGTGGGGTGGGGTAGGGGGAGGGCTTTCCTGGTGGCTCAGACAGTAAAGAATCTGCTTGCAATGCAGGAGACCTGGGTGTGATCCTTGGGTCCGGGAAGGTCCCCTGGAGAAGGGAATGGCTACCCACTCCAGTATCCTTGCCTGGGGAATTTCATGGACAGAGAAGTCTGGTGGGCTACAGTCCATGTGATCACAATGAGTCAGACACAACTGGCGACTAACACACTTATTTATTTGGCTGTGCCAGGTCTTAGCTGATGCACACAGGGTCGTCAATCTTCCTTGCACGTGAGATCTTTTAATTGTGGCATTTGAACACTTAGTTGTGGCATGTGGGATCTAGCTCCCTGGCCAGGGATAGAACCTGGCCCCCCTGCATTGGGAGCGTGTAGACTTAGTGACTGGAGAACAAGGAAAGAGACAGACCCTTCCCATAATGCAGCAAAGATTAAATTTGTTCAAGATCCTACAGCTTATAAATGTGGACTCTAGATGTCCACACTTCTTATCATACTCAGGCATTGCCTGTCTCTATATGAGGTCTGCAGATAGATGCCCCAGGCCTGGTGTGTAGGAGAGGCTAGCCTCTTGCCTTCATTTGGCTGTTTGTGGATAACATCTGTCTGAGGGTTCTTTTTCCTGGCAGGAAGCCCACAGGTGTGGGAAGTCAAAGATACTCGATCGTTAATGCCCTTGGAAGAGTGCAGCTGAGCCCTAGGGGCCGTGCACCCCTCAACCCGCAGTGGATGGCAAGAGGGCACATCAGTAAACCAGCTCCCTAGCCTCTGGTTTGTGCATGGGTGGATTCCAGGAGTGTGGGGCGTTGTCTCCTGGAGTCTGGTGGGCGTGAGCCCACTGATTTCCACGGGAGCCTTGTCCGGGCAGCCCACTCCTCTGTGGCTGCCTTCCCTTCCCCGTTTCATGTCCGCCTCTTCTACCTGTGCTTCCTGCAATCCTAAATAAACTCCCTGTTTGGTGACCCTTGTGTCAAGTTCTGCTTCTGCAAAAATCCAAACCAAGCCTGAGATTCCAGAGGGCTCTGGCAGGTCTCACTGATCTCAGATGCCCTGGCCATTGGCACACGCATGCGTGCATGCTCAGTCTCTCAATCGTGCCTGACTCTTTGCGACCCTTTGAACTGTAGTCCCCCAGGCTCCTCTGTCCATGGGATTTCCCAGGCAAGAATACTGGAGTGGGTTGCCATTTCCTTCTCCGGGGATCTCAACCCATGGATGGAACCCACGTTTCCTGTGTCTCTAGCATTGCAGGTGAAATTCTTTACCCACTGAGCCATCGGGGAAGCCTGGGCCATTGGCACATTGCCTGGCAAAATGTAGGCACACATCCAGTGCTTCTTGTGAAGGACAAGTGGCATAATGTAAGCAGGGGGTGCCCTAGGTCTTGGCTTAGACATGTTCTAACTGGGATTCTGGGCCAGTTCCATACCTCCTTGGAGCCTCAATTTACTCCTGGGGATGATAATCCTTGCAGGAATATATGACTTTGGATCAAATTCACAGGCAGCACTTGACACATGCTGGACGCTCAATGTACAGTGGCAGTGATGATGCTCTGTGGAAGGCTCTGGAACCCAGGCTCCCAGCACACCTGCCATGCTGACAAATCACAGACCCGTGACACAGGGGGTTCACAGCCTCAGAATGAACTACTGATAACACCTCTCCAAGGGCAGCCTGAGCTTTTGTGTGGCTTAAGCCAGGTGCTTCTACTGAATTAGGCCAGTCTTGCATACTACTATTTATAAAATAGATAACCAACAAGAATCTACTGTAAAGCACAGGGAACTCTGCTCAATATTTTGTAATAACCTGTAATGGAATGGAAAAGGAGAAGGCAATGGCACCCACTCCAGTACTCTTGCCTGGAAAATCCCATGGACAGAGGAGACTGGTAGGCTGCAGTCCATGGGGTCACTAAGGGTCAGACATGACTGAGCAACTTCACTTTCACTTTTCACTTTCACGCATTGGAGAAGGAAATGGCAAGCCACTCCAGTGTTCTTGCCTGGAGAATCCCAGGGACGGCGGAGCCTGGTGGGCTGCCGTCTATGGTGTCACACAGAGTTGGACACGACTGAAGCGACTTAGCAGCAGCAGCAGCAGTAAGGGAAAAGAATCTGAAAAATTATATATACAGATATGTGTGTGTGATGTATATATATATACACATGCTAAAACTAAATCACTTTGAAACTAACACAGCATTGTGAATCAACTCTACTTCAATAAAAGGTGAATAAATAATTTTAAAACTTGAAAAAAATAATAAAAATAAAATAAATAAAACACACACACATTCACCCCAAATGAGGCTGACCTTGCTAGCAACTGCCCCCAAGGGAACATTACTGAAAAAAGGGGTGAAGGAGGGTGAGCAAGCGAAGAAGGAAACTTCTGAGTTACTCCCTGAGAAAAGGCAATGGGCTTCTTTTAGCTCAGGTTTGAGACTAGTCTGTGGAGATCAGCACCTTCGTTCTAAAGTCAATGGTTTAGACAAAAGGTGTTTGAGGATAAACAGATGTAAAGACCACGGTCTCCTCCCAGGACAAGGTTGTTGCTGTTCAGTTGCTAAGTCATGTCTGACTCTTTGCAAGGTCAAAGAGTGACCTTGCCAGGTCTTGATTGTCCAGTCTCCCAGCCTCCTCTCTGATAAAAACCCAAACCCTTCACACCACGCCCAGCCCCTAGTGCTGCCTGCTCAGGGCTCCTGTCCCTTGGCTCTTCACGGGTGCCCAGCAGGGTCCGGGTGCTGGGCCTTTGCCCTCAAGGCTCACCACCTGGAGTGCCCAGGCGCACCCCGTGAACTGCAGCCCACCAGGCTCCCCTGTCCTCCACTATCTCCCAGAATTTGCTCAAACTCATTCCACTGAGTCAATGATGCCATCCAACCATCTCATCCTCTGTTGCCCCCTTCTCCTCCTGTCCTCAATCTTCCTGAGCACTCTTTTCCAATGAGTCAGTTCTTCTCATCAGATGGCCAAAGTATGGGCGCTTCAGCATCAGTCCCCTAAGGAAGGCCCCTAAAAGTCTGACTAATGGATCGGACATCCCTTCTTCTTCCGAGGCCTTTCTAAACTCTCCCTCTGCACTGCCTCTATGAAATGTGTCAGCAGACTTGTAAAGGCGACTTCTGAATCAGTGTCTGATGCAACGAGGAGTGTGAATTTTCTGAGCATCAGAAGCCGAGCCGGCTGGACTCCATTCCAGCATTTCAGTCTGTTTTGTCCAAAACTTGGAATTCTTCTGAGAAGCAGCAGCAGGGGAGACACTTTGCACTCTCTTAACCTTATGAGAACCGCATTGGGAAAGCCTCAGTGGATATCCAGGTTATTATTATCATTATTATTTGGAGTAAAGGCCTGGGCCATGCTGGCTGCCTCCAGGGAAATTAAACTCTCAGGACGTCTTTGTGTTTCTGGATTGGGAGGTGTGGCCAAGCATATGAATTTAAGCCATCCTAATCATGGCTGTGGGGGTTCCTAGGTGGTGCCACAGTGGTAAAGAACCCACCTGCCAATGCAGGAGACGTAAGAGACGAGGAATCAATCCTTGGGTCAGAAAGATCCCCAGGAGGAGGGCATAGCAACCCACTCCAGTGTTCTTGCCTGGAGAGTCCCAGTGACTGAGGAGCCTGGTGGGTTACACTTCATGGGGTCACACAGAGTTGGACACGACTAACGCGACTTTTCACACAGCACGCACACCATGGCTGCATGTGGGACACAGTGGAAGTGTGTGCTGGATGTTAGTATCAGGGCTTCAGGGGCCTACACGGGATAAGCCTGTCCCCCAGAAGGAAGGGCTGCTTGCAATCCTGTTAGCTCCATCTCTACTGTTAGCGACACGAGGGCTGGGAGATGTGGGTTTGGGGAAAGACGCTGGGAGGGACACCAGCACTGGCCGTAGGTCCTCTGTGGTCCCAGCAGGTGAGTCAAGGGATGCAGTGGGTACTCAGTCTTCACAGTAGCCCATGAAGCTCTCCCTTCAGTGAAATAACGACATACATGGTCTTTCAGGCTTGGCTCTGCTTGGTTTCTGAGCCTTTTCTTCCCTGAGGGAGTGAACTGCAAAAATCTAAGTTAAATCTGGTCATTCTTTGCTTTTAACTCTCCCTCCTCAGAGAAGTCAAAGTCCTCACCTCGGTGTTTCCAAGATCTTGATGGTCCAGTCTCCCTGCTTCCTCTCGGATAAAAACCCAAACCCTTCACACCACGCTCTGCCCCCAGCGCTGCCTGCTCGGGGTCCCCAGCCCCTGGTTCTTCACAGGTGCCCGGCACGGTCCAGCCGCTGGGCCTTTGCCCTCGCCGCTCACCACCCGCAGTGCCCAGGCGCACTGCCCAGGGCTTACAGTGTCATTCATCTCCCTGGTTCCCTGTGTGAGCTCCTCAGAGAGGCCTGCCGAGCTGGGCTTGTCTGAAGCAAAAGCCCCCGAACCTCTCTAAGCCCTAAAACGGCTACAGTTGTCTTCAGCACCTGGCTTTGTTATATGATGGTCTGGTTTTGATTATTGTCTGGGTCCCTCACTCTCTCTCTCTCTGAAAGTAGGGCCTCTATGTATCTTGCTGGCCAAAGAGCCTGACACCTAGAACACTGCCCTGCACCCAGAGGGCCTCAGAAGTGCTGGGTGAGCCAGTGAATGCGACTGCCCCCTAGTCCTTGTCACTTACAGCTTTGAGGCTCATCGCTTTGTATTACTCTCAAGCCTTTGGGTTTGTGGCTCCCTGTGTCAGCAATGGTCAAACACCAGCTCAGTGCAAGCAGGGACCCGGGGAAGGCAGGGACGGTGGGAGAAGGGGTGTGCTGTTAAGATTTGCACATGGAGAAAAGTATGACCTTGATCGTGATGGTTCCCATTGGCCTTCAAGTGCTGTTGCAATCTCCAGAAGGATCCTTTTGGCTTAAAATACATTTGGGGCATTATGACATTTATTGAACTCTATATTAAGAATATCTATATGAAAACAAATAGGAAGTTGATAGACTTACCTTCTTTGAGTTTTAGAAGGTATCTGTGATCTTCACGTGAGAAAGATGGATTGAATTCAAATACTTATTGCCTGGTCTTTAGGAAAGGTGATGGGTTGATGGAGATGGGTGTTGTATTATCTTGCATGTGAGTTTTCAAGGGGAAAAAAAAAAAAAAAGAACTTTTAATGATTCTAAGACTCCAGGCAGGCTTACAACTCATTTAAGGAGACGTGTCTGGGAAAAAGTGGCCCCTTGTCCCTCACTGGCCTTCCCGGATCCAGCCTGGAGAAAGGCAGGGGATCTGAGTCCTGGAAGATTCCAGACAGGGATTCAAACACTTTCCTTGCATGACACATCTCCTGTCTCCTGCAGAGGAGACATTGTCTAAGTGCTTCTTAGCTGGAGAAACAGAGGCTTGGGTGGGCGGAGTCACGTACCCTATCGCATCATCGTAAAACGTCACCACTTAAAAAGCACCCAGCATATGACTCTGAACTTCTCTGTGTTTGGACCTAAGTACACACCGTGGTCTTCTCATTCGAGGGATGAAAACAGTCTGGTCTAGCCCATCTGGGGCTTCTTGCCTGTGTGAGTATATTTTTGTGTTTCAGTGGAAACAGACACAGCAGCAAAGCTTTGTTGCTGGAGAAGAAGATGCGTGGCTTCTGAGCTCTCAAGGGAAATAAATATTAGCCTCCTTCTCAGGCCCAAGCCGTGGACAGGGACCCCTCACTGGGCCCCCTGAGTGCTCAGAGATACACGTCCATCGGACAGGGTATGCTTTCACTTAGGCTGGCCGGCTGACCCCGGAGCTGTCCATATGACCCTGAAGTCTGCCTGAAGCGTGTCGGGAGAGTGCCCTGTCTACGCCTTCACAAGAGCCAGGAGCCATGTGGCCATTTGTTGTGTGTGTGTTGCTCACTTGTGTCCGACTCTTTGCAGTCCTTTAGACTGTGGCCCGCCAAGCTCCTCTGTCCATGGGATTTCCCAGGCAAGAATAATGGAGTGGGTTGCCATTTCCTTTTCCAGGGGATCTTCCTGACCTAAGGATTAAACCCAAATCTCCTGTGTCTCCTTCACTGCAGGCAGATTTTTTACCTGCTGAGCCATTAGGGAAGCCCCGAGGTCATTCATTTATAATCAAATTAGCGTCCCCATCCTTAGAGAGTTAAAACATCTTATTAAAGAAGAAAAGACTCATTCATCGTTCATTCATCCATTCTTTTATTCTCTAGGAATTATCTGGCATGCATTCTTTTCTTCTGGTCTGTCTTGTGTTCTGGGGTGAAACAGAGAGGAACCCACCGGGGTCTTCGAGAAGCTCAGGGTTTAATGTGTACCTCAGACTCAGACAACTTTAAGGCAGCCAGAAAGTATTGTGAAAGAGGCAATGAATCCAGGCTGGCTGCGTAGAGGAAGGTGCCTGACTCAGCACCAAGAGGCAGTGAGTTATGGAAAGCTTCTCTGAGCCAGGAAGCTTGGGCTGAAACTGGATTTTTGACTTGAGATTCTCCCAAAGGAGAAAAGAAGGAAGAAGGGTTTGGGTGGAAGGGATGGTGTGAGCAAGTCCGAGAGTTGGTGATGGACAGGGAAGCCTAGTGTGCTGCAGTCCATGGGGTTGCAAAGAGTTGGACACGACTGAGCCACTGAACTGAACTGACTTTGTGAGCAGGACTGTGACCTGTCTGAAAGGATGCACAGTAGTGTCAGCTCTGGCTGGAGCTCTGGGGCAGGGAATACGACTTGAAAGACGGCAATCCCCCGCCCCCGCCAGGATGACCTGGGTCTCTGTCCTGCGTCTGTTGCTAAGGGGCTGGGCACACCCGGCAAGGGAGGAACAATGAAGGCTGTGAGCTGGTCTCTGGGGGCCCCACCAGGGCAGGATTCAGGGGCTCTAATGCTACGAACAGCTGGGTGCCAGGTGGCCAGGGACCGCGGCCCCTGCGTTCCTGGGTAAATTCAGAACAGCTGAGCATCCTTGGCCCTTTCCTCATGGCATGTTGTCCACACAGGCCTCCTTTTGGCAGAAAAAATCAACTTTAATTCTTGGGAGCCCTGGGGATTTGGGGCCATCCAGAAAGCCTGCCCCTTCCTCCCCCAACCCCCAATCATTCATTATCCACTGCAGAAACTTCTAGTTATCAGTCATTGAGCACAGGTTTGGGGGAGAGATAGAACCATGGAGAATATCAGTGATCTGATACGACTGGGCTCTTAGAAGAGTTACCGGCCCACGGATGTTAGTTAATTAGGAAATCCAGGCCTGCCATTCAAAGATGGCTGATAAACAGACCCCAAGAATGATTATCTCTTCAACCAACCGAGCAGTGGGCCGCCTCCCTGCCAAGCCCTCCGGCCCCCTGGGAAGGAGAGCAGTTTCTCTGCCCGATAGTCTAAGGCAAACGGGCCCCAGGCCAGCCTGGATGGAGCTGGGTCTGCTTGGACTGAAATCATTTTTTCAGTCTCCTTTCACCTCCCCACAGCCTCACTTTGCTCATCTGTCAAATGGGAGCCGATAACAGATCTCCACCCATGGTAATGAATGAGGTCATGGGCTGAAAGAGATTGGCCACCAGTGGAATCAGTAGGCAAACTGGGGAGATTTAAGCAGCACTGAAGGGTGATGTTAGAGCATCTTCCCCTCATTCTTTCCTCCTTGGGTTCCTTGTACCCTTTAACTACCTGGGGCTTCCAAGAGGATCTTGGAAAAAATCCCAGTCTTGTCACTCGATGGAGATTCATTCATCCGCATCTCCACAAGCAGGGCACACCTGCTTTGGAACTTGGAGTCTTGCAGCCCAAAGCCCATACATGTTGGATTCCAACTATTCCATTTTCCATCCAGATCTGGGAGTGAGTCAGGCTGCACACTCTCTAGTCTCTTTTTCCATAATGGTGTCATTTTTTTCCAGTTGCTAAGTCATGTCTGACTCTTTGCGACCCCAAGGACTACAGCACCCCAAGCTCTCTTGTCCTCTACTATCTGCCAGACTTTGCCCAAATTCATGTCCATGGAACTGGTGATGCCATCCAGCCATTTCATCTTCTGTTGCCCGCTTCTCCTGCCCTCAATCTTTCCTAGCATCTGGGTCTTTTTACAATGAGTCAGCTCTTTACATCAGGTGGCCAAAGTACTGGAACTTCAGCTTCAGCATCAATCTTTCCAAAGAATATTCAGGACTGATTTCCTTTAGGATGGACTGGTTGGATCTCCTTGCAGTCCAAGAGACTCTCAAGAGTCTTCTTCAGCACCATAATTTGAAAGCACCAGTTCTTCAGTGCTCAGACTTCCTTATGGTCCAACTCTCACAACTGTACATGACCACTGGAAAAGCCATAGTTTTAACTGGACAGACCTTTGTTGGCAAAGTGATGTCTCTGTTCATTAATACACTACCTAAGTTTGTCATAGTTTTCCTTCCAAGGAGCAAGTGTCTTCTAATTTCATGGCTGCAGTCACCAACCAGGTGTAGAGCAAAGGAAATGGAGAAGATAAATATAGAAATAGGGAGAAACTGAGGAGTGGATGAGAAGCATTTTGAGACTCAGGGAAACTTGTGACTTCAGTATTGAGGGGGAAAGAAGAACCAAGGCCTAAAACTGGTTGAGCAAAAATGTGTATTTTTCAGTCTTTCTAGAAACATCCCAAAGATTAAATGCTAGTAGCTCCAAGGAAAATTGACATAAATGGTGATGGAAGTTTCATGTTTTCCTTTTTAGGTTTTAAATTTTCTTTCTATTTTTAAAAAAATCCATTTTATTTCCTACAGAATTGAATGAGCAGTCACCATTTCTTCTAACTCTCAGGGACAGCATTCCTTACCTGGGGAGACGGCTCTGCCTTTTTGTCCCTCCTCTGCTATCAGCGGACGCAGGCTTGATGGAAGGTGGCCGGTCAGTCCCTGGAAGGGACTTCCCTCCTGCTCAAGACAAGATTGGAAGCCACTGTCCTGGAACCATCTCCTCTGAGGTGTAGGGCTTGGGCCTCCTCCACATGAGGGACTCTGCTGGCCAGAGCTCAGGAGGCCTTGTCACCCCTGCCTGCCCCACAGGGCATGTTGCAGCTGAGGACACTTGGGCTCAGAAGCAGCCACTTTCGCAGTGGCCTTGAGCTAGTGAGTGATAGAGCTGGATCCAAAGCCAGATCTGCTGTGCAACCCCATAGAATGCAGCACCCCAAGCTCTCTTGCCCTCTACTATCTCCCAGACTTTGCCCAAGTTCATGTCCATGACCAGGAAGCTCTTTGGAGTCTGAGAGCTCACTGTCCTACCCCCATGTATTCCCATCATCTCTTTCCCATGGTGTTCCAGGCCTCAACCTCCTTGTTGCTTACCCAACAGCTCGGTTCCATGTTGCCCAAGCAGGTTTAACTTTCTCCAGACCTGGGCGGTCTGTACAGGCTTCTCTTTCCCTGCTTTGCAGGTTGCAATCTCTGCCTTCCAGAATCTTCTGCCACTCTGAAATCCAGACATAGCCCCTGGCTTTCCACCCAGACACGGAACAATCTCTCTGACCTCAGCCTCCTTATACCATGTGGTCTAGTGAAAATAACTTTAATGTTTTTATTTTAATTTTTAGAAAGAGGGTCTCTCAAGAGGGTTGCTTTACTTTCCTCCTTTAAACTTTTGGAGGGAGAGAATACATTTCTCCAGCCTGCTCTGACTCTCTGGCTAGCCATAGAAACCCTCGTTAGGACCCACTGTGTTTCCTCAGGCTCCTCTTCTTTCTCATGGATTCTCCCAGCCTGGAGCCAATTTACTTTCCCAGAGAACCTGTTCTTTCGCTTGGAGTCTCACACAAGCCAAGACGCTCCCTTGAACATCTGACTAGCCATAAGTTGAAAGGAGCATCCTGCAATTCGAAGGGGGCCCTCGCCCTTTCAACACGTTCCCATCCTAACACTTGTGGTTGTTTCTTATCCCCCTTAGACTGTCAACTCATTGGTCTCGACGTTTCCAGCACCTGGTCTGCTTCCTGGCACAAAGTAGGCCTTCAGGATGTCTTTGCCGGTTGCACAAATGAGTAAGAACTGGGAATGTTGAGAGCATGTTTGTCGAACTACAGAATTCTAAGCACACACTTCAGAAATCCGCTGATGACCCAGGGAGCTTGGGGACTTACCATCACCACTGAACAAAGGAAAACAGCAATAGTTCAGCAACTTGCCAAAAGAAAAATCCTAGTGACTGCTGGGGATGGCCTGCCACCCAGGCCTTCTTCTGGGGCAAAGAGGATGAAGGTGATAGCAGATCACACCAATCCAGCCCCTCTCTGCTTCCCTCCTTCTCGCAGTGGCCCTCGTTCTGGGGACACGAATGTCATACCAACACATGGCCAAGACAATGGCTGGTTTTTCTGGACCTCCTCTGCTGTGGTCTGGTTTTCTCCTCTCTCGAGCCCTCCATGGGAAAGCACATCCAGGCTGGAGCAGTGAGAGAGAAGGATTCCATTCTCATCCGCCCCTTTCCATACAACGCTTGACACTCGGACCAGATGGGAGAGCTTCCCTCCAGCCAGGCTCGACTCACGAGGCCACACGGGGTGTTTCGGGCAGATGTTGGCCCGGGGCCACCCATGGCCGCCCTGCCGGGCCCCCACTCATCTGGCCCAGCTGTGCAGGAGCTTTAGAACTAATCCACAAGAATGTCCCTTTCAGATCCGATTGGCTGCCTGTGACATCATAGGAATCTGGGAGAAGGGATTTTTATTGCATATCCTGTTATATATGTCTTTGATTAATAAACATTGGGCAATCAAATTAATTATGTCATCATCAATGCAGATTTGTTGGCAAAATATTTTGAAAACGTGAAGTTCAGTCAAGTAAGGCTTGATTAGAGTGGTGACCTTCTCATTGTGTAAATGACACCAAGAGCTAACAGGAAAGATTTTGTCTAAATGAGGGTTCAAACTCAAGTTTTCTGATCCAGCCCAGGGGTCTTACCCTTATTTACTTCACTACCTGGAAGATCATTCAGGGAGACGATGAGCGTTTTCTCACTTATTAAATCTGAGGCAGTTCTTCTCCAGGGTATGTCTGTAAGAGGGTATGTATACATGTATGTATGTGTTTACAGAAGACAGACATGTATATTCAGCAAGAAGCTTTCTGGTTACAGTATAAGGATACTGTATTTGTTTCTTAGGGCTGCAGTAACACATTATCATCATGAGAATGGCTTAAACAGCAGGAATTTGTTGTCTCAGAGCTCTGGAGTCTCGAAGTCCAAGATGAAGGTTTGAGCAGTACTGGTCTCTGCTTAGGGCTGCAAGTGAGAAGCGCTATCCCGTGTCTGTCTCCTAGCTTTGTGGCCCACTGGCACTCTGGTGTTCCTTGGCTTATAGAAACATCATCCTAATTTCTGCCTCTGTCTTCACATAGTATTCTCACATAGTATGTGTGCATATCAGTGTCCAGTTCCTTCCTTGGCCCTGTTTTTAAAAATTTTTATTGGATTAAAATAAACGTGTCAGTTTCAGATGTTATTGGGATCAACATATACAGTTTTTCCCTTTTCATGAGGACCCCAGTCATATTTGACTAGGACCCACCTTAATGACTTTATGGAGAAGGAAATGGCAACCCACTCCAGTATTCTTGCCTGGAAAATCCCATGGACAGAGGAGCCTGGGAGGCTACAGTCCATGGGGTTGCAAAGAGTCGGACATGACTGAGCGACTTCACTTAATAACTTTATCATAACTAATTATTTTGCAAAAGATCCTATTTCCAAAACAGATGACTGGGGCTTGGGGCTTCAATATGAATTTGGGAGGTACAGTTCAACCCCTACATGATGCTTTGAAAAGGAGACTGCATGATATAGTAAACAGAATATTATCTAGGACATTCACCTGGGCCAAGTCAGTTTTCCCTCACTGAACACGAATTTCTTCACCTTTAAAATGCACTTAGCAGAAGTAATTGTTGTTACTTACTCGCTAAGTCATGTCCAACCTTTTGTGACCCCATGGACAGTAGTCTGCCAGGCCCCTCTGTCCATGGGACCTCCCAAGCAAGAGTACTGGAGTGACCTGCCATTTGTTTCTCCAGAGGATTTTTCTGACCCAGGGATCGAACCCCGTTTTCTGGTTGCAGGCAGATTCTTTACCACTGGTCCACCAAAGGGAGCTGTTAGTGATTTTTAGATGAAGAGGATACGTATTTCTTTGGTGATCCAGCAACATGGCAGGTTGAGGACCAGAGAGGTCAATGCCTTGACTGAATTCACACAGAAAGAAGCTGGCAAAGTCTGGAGGGCTTGAGCTCTCTGCTGTCTAGTTAGCTCTTTCTACTTTGTCAGGTGGCCTTTTCATCATATATACATATATGTGTGTGTGTGTGTATAAAAGAAATACTTCGGTGTACACATATTCTGCACACTGAAGTATTTCTTCCTTCTACATATAGGCAGACATAGCGTAAAGGAAAAGTCCCCTTTAAATGTGGGAGGTCTGAGCCAGAAAGTCAAATCTGCCTCCACTTATGTGTGTGGGTTTAGGTGTTGGTAAGCTTTTTATTAAACATGCGTGATTTAGTGCCTGTTGCAGTCCAAGAACTTTATTTAGCTTATGAACTTGGAAATGGTAAACACGAACAGCAGTGTCCCCCAAAGCACTATCTAGCTATGAGCTGTTTGTAAGAGACACATCTAAAAAGAAATTGATGCTAGATGTTTGTCAGTGAAAGAATGCAAAAAGAAGTATCTGACAAATGCTAAATAAAAATATTCTAAAGGAATGTCAGAAAAATAAATTTTAAGTCAAACTGGCATCAAAGATTTGCGAGTTGTAACATAATAAGAGGAGCAGTTTATCAGAATATATAATAATCATGAAATTTAATGCAACTAACAACATGAGTATAATCCATATAAAACTGAGATTTATAGAGTTGTAAGGAGAAATTGGCAAATTCGTCATTGGAGATATTTTGGTAGCCCTCTTTTTAAACTGTTATGAAATGAAGATTAAAAACTTAATAAAGATGTAAAAAATTTGAATAGCATACTGAAAAGCTTAAGCTATAATAAGATCCTAAAAAACATAGAGAATACCCTTTTTAAAAGAATATCCATGTATTGTCACAAACATTGACCAATATCTGGAACAGAAATTTCAACCAATACCAAAAATTATATCAAATAGACCATTATTTCTAAAAACATTTCACGAAATTCAGAGATTCATTAAATAATAACATCTTTCAGGCCCACCATATATTTAGACACTAAAAAAGAAAAAAAAGGACTACTCAATAGTTTATGGAACAAATAAGAAAAAATAATGCAAGTAAAAAAAATTTAAACTAAATAATAACAAAGTCATTATCCATAAGGATGTCAGGTGCGATTGTAGTTTTAGATGGGAATTTGTAACTTTAAAGTTATATATTAAGAAATGTTAAATTCTAAAAAATTTGTTGAATTGGCCACTTAACTCGATAAATTAGATCAAGCACAACAGAGTAAATCCAAAGGAAATAGAAGCAAAGATATAATAAAACGTAAGAGCAGATATTAGAAAAATAATAAGATGATGAAATCAAAGCTAATTCTTTAAAAGATTATTGAAACAGAAAAACCTCTGGTTAGATTAACTGGGGCTTCCCAGATGGGTCAGTGGTTCAGAAGATCTGAAGAAGAAAATGGCAACCCACTCCAGTATTCTTGCCTGGAAAAAATCCCATGGACAGAGAAGACTGGCAGGCTGTATTCCATGCGGTTAAAAAGAGTCAGACATGACTGAGCGATTGAGCACAATGACAAGATGAAATGAGGAGGAACAAAGAAGTCACACACAAAAATATTAGGAACAAAGAAGATTAATAACAGATAAAGTGGAGATTATATGAATAGCTTTGTTATAGTGAGTGTGATGGTTTTATATGAAATGGATAATAATTGAAATAATATGAATTACTAGAATTGAAATAAAAGAAATAAAATATCTGAATAAACCAATTACAGTTACAAAATAAACTTGCTGGCATATAGATTACATCTATGTGTCTTTCCTAGACATTGAATGTGAATTATTTTAAAAATAAATTTTATCAAACTATCAGGGAACAAATAAACTACGTTTTTTACAAATAGCTTCTGAATAAAGGAAAGAAAAGGAGCCATCCAAGTTATTATATAATATTAGTACTAGGTTGATTTCAAAATCAGAGGACAGAACACGAAGGGAAAATTTATAGATCACTCCTACTGAGATGTAGGCAAAAAATCATAAATGTAATATTAGCAAGCCAAATTGGTTGTGTTTTAAAATACTGCATTCTGGATTTACCTCAGAAGTGTAAGATGTGCTTAAAATCATAATGTTTATTAATATAGATCACAGTATCAAAAATTGGACTTCCCGGGTGGATCAGTGGTAAAGAATTTGCCTGCCAGGCAGGAAATGCAGTTTCGATCCCTGGGTTAGGAAGATCCTCTGGAAAAGGAAAGGCAATCCACTCCAATATTCTTGCCTGGGAAATCCCATGGACAGAGGAGCCTGGCGGGCTACAGTCTGTGAGATCTCAGAGAGTTGGATGCGGCTTAATGACTAACAACAACATCAACAACTTAAAGGAAAGAAAATATATATGTAATCATCTCAATCGATGCATAAAAACAATTTGATGAAATTCAGTACACATTAATCATAAACTTTTGTTAAGTGAATAAGAAAAACTGAGAAGAGTGTCTATTATCAATATAGACCCAAGAAAGCCTCAATAAATTTAAAAGGATTTAAATAGTACAATAAAATAATGCGGTTACCTAACCATACAAAAATTAAACCATTAATTAGTAATATATCTGCTAAGTCACTTCAGTCGTGTCCGACTCTGTGCAACCCCATAGACGGCAGCCCACCAGGCTCCCCCGTCCCTGGGATTCTTCAGGCAAGAACACTGGAGTGGGTTGCCATTTCCTTCTCCAATGCGTGTAAGTGAAACGTGAAAGTGAATTCACTCAGTCGTGTCCGACTCTTAGCGACCCCATGGACTCCAGCCTACCAGGCTCCTCCATCCATGGGATTTTCCAGGCAAGAGTACTGGAGTGGGGTTCCATTGCCTTCTCCGTGTAATATATCTAGAAAACCCTAAAATGCTGGTAAATTACTTCTAAGTAACTATTCAGAGAAAAAAGTGCAGTAGAACTAGCAAATGCTATAAATGAAATGAAAATAAAAGCACAATACATGGAAATGTGTGGGATGCTCTTAGAGAGAAATGTGTAGGAGTAAATACTTGTAGTAAAAAGTGAATATCTCAAATTGATGACCCAATCTTCTACAAAAGAAACTTAAAAGAGAAAAAAACAGCAAATAAATCCAGAGCAAAAAAAAAAAAAAAAAAAGAACAGGAACCAGGGACATGGAACGTAGATATACAATAGAAAGAAATCAATGAAGCCAAAATCTGGTTCTTTGAAAAGATTAATTAAATTGATTAATCTCCAGACAAGCTGATCAAGATAAAGCAGAAAAAAGACACAAAATTACTCTAAATAAGAATTAAAGAGATGACATACCAAATGATGATAAAAATATTAAAAGAGCAATCATAAAATATTTTGAACAACTTTTTGATACAAGAAAATCAGCAACTTAGGCAAAACGGGCAAGGTCATTGAAAGACACAAAGCACCAAACTAGTGAAGATGATAGCCTGAAATTTTTGTTTTCTATTATATAGATCAAGTTTGCAGTTAAAATCCACTGCTCCCCTCCCCTCCCCCCCAAAAATGTTTATACTTGGGGTAAGCCTTGTCCCAGGCTCTGGAGAAAACCATTAAAGAAAAAAATTCCCATACACAAATAAACCCCAAACAAATAAACACAAATAAGTGAAGTGAAGTCGCTCAGTTATGTCCGACTTTTTGCGTTCCCATGGACGGAGGAGCCTGCTCAGGCTCCTCCGTCCATGGGATTTTCCAGGCAGGAGTACAGGGGTGGGTTGCCATTTCCTTCTCCAGGGAATCTTCCTGACCCAGGGATTGAACCCAGGTCTCCCGCATTGTAGACAGACGCTTTACTGTCTGAGCCACCAGGGAAGCCCTAAACACAAATAAACCCTAAACAAAACAAACATAGGCTTTCCAGGCGGCCTATGTAAAGAATCCATCTGCCAAGGCAGGAGATGGGAGTTTGATCTCTGGATCGAGAAGATCTCCTGGAGAAGGAAATGGCAACCCACTCCAGTATTCTTGCCTGGGAAATCCCGTGGTCCATGACTTCAAAAAGAGTTGGAGACGGCTAAGCAACTAAATGGCAACAACAGTAAAATAAATATAAAACAACAATGACTCTTGGCCATTATGTATTTTACCGATGAATTCTATGAAATATTTAAAGAAGACCTCTAACCAACTCTTGTAAACTATATGAGAGGAGAGCCTACTTCTCAACTTATTTTATGAATCTTGCCGTTATTCTCAAACTAGAAAATTTTATCACAGCCAAAGAAAACTACAGAGTGATATCCCTCAAGGACACAGAGGTAAAATTTCATAAGAATTTTTTATCAACTCCAACACCACAAACACAGACACATACATAAAGTCACAATGCAATAATCAAAGGGGTTTATCGTAGTAGTGTGATTTCAACTACCATTCTAATATCAGTATAATTCACTACAATAATAGGCTAAAAAAAGAAAAATCATTGCAATAGGTGCAGAAATATATTTCCTAAATTTAGCACCTGTTCATGACAAGACAGCAAAATGAAATAAACAAACTCTGCAAGCTAGAAATGCAGAGTGCAACCTGATAAAGAGAATCTAGGAAAATCTCAAGCCATCATGATACTTAATGGCAAGAGACTAAATTCTTTCCTCTAAAGATAAGAAACAAGGCACAGATGTCCACTCGCCACTTGTATGTTATCCAACTTGTGCAAACGGACAAGAGAAAAGACATAAAGACATCCAAATTGGAAAAGAAGTAAAACTATCCTTATTCAGAAATGTGACTATTTAAGTAGAAAATTCAAAGAAAAATGTAAAAGGAATTTTATACCACATAAATGAATTTAGCAAAGCCCCAAGAAAGAAAGTCAGAATAAAAAAATCAAATTTATTTCTTATATTAGCAATGGACAATTAAAAAATACAATTTAAATAAACCACACCATTTACCAGAACATCAAAAATATGATACACAAAAGGAAAAATTTAACAGAATATTTGCATGATCTGTACACTAGACATACAAAACATTACTCAGCTGAGTTAAATCCAAATAAATGAAAAGATAAAGTATGTTATAGATTAGAAGATTCAATAACACTCAGTTCAACATTTTAAAATTCAACTGTAGATTCAGAAAAGTCTCAATCAAAATCACAGCAGGAATTTTTATTTTAAATTGGCAAGATGATTCTAAAATTTAGGTGGAAATGCTAAGTATTTAAAACAGTTTGAGGGTAATTATTAATACAGTACTTGAACTGAAGCTTACTGTAAAGCTACAGTAATCACGACATTGTGTTATTGGTGTAAAGATAGACATAATAGATAAATGGAAAAGAATGGAAAATGAACAAATACATCTTCGATATATGGTGAATTGAATTTAAACAAAGCTGGAAACTAATTCAAAAGGGAAAAAAATAGTCTTTTCAACAAATGGTACTTGAATAATTGGACATCCAGATGGAAAACAATGAAACTCAACCCTTATCTCACACTATATAAACAATTAATTAGGAATGAACCGTACACCTAAATATAAAAGCCACTAAAACTGTAAAAGTTCTAGATAAAAAAGGTAGAAAGAATAGTTGTGACCTTGAGCTAGGCAAAATTTCTTAGGACACCAGAAACATAAATCTTAAAAAAAAAAAAAAAAGAATGAAACTTTACAGAAATTAAAGCCCTTTCTTTGATAAGACAGAAAAATGAAAAGGCAAGCTATGAACTGGGAGAAAATATTTGCAAAATATTTACCTGATTACAGGCATATATTCAGAATATACAAAGAACTCCCACAAGTTGACAATAAAATAAAACCTAACTTTTAAAATTGTGAGTGTAAGAGTAGATTTTACCAATGAAGATATAGGAATCTCAATAAATACATTAAAAATTACTCAAAGTCATTTGTCTTTAAGGAAAACTAAATTAAAACTACAATTAAAAAAACCAAGGGATTGAAAGCAAATAAATATGAGAGAATTTGGGGGATGATGGAAATATTCTGTTTCAAGATTGTGACTACATTTTTGTTGTTCAGTCTGGGAGAATATAATTGCAACACACTTACCCATTCAGTTGGTAAAGACTCTGCCTGCAGTGCAGGAGACCTGGGTTTGATCCCTGAGTCAGGAAGATCCCTTGGAGAAGGGAAAGGCTACCCACTCCAGTATTCTTGCCTGGAGAATATCATGGACAGAGGATCCTGGTGGGCTACAGTCCAGGGAGTCGCAAGAGTTGGACATAACTGAGTGACTCAACCACCATCCCTACACCTACCCAGGTTTAGTACATTGAAATCAGATTATGCATTTCCCCCTACAATATAATAAAAGAGAAAAGGCAAAGCAGGAGAAAAGCAGGCAGAGATAAATACAGCATGTCATAGAGGAGAAAACTTAGTGGGTAGTGAACACATATCTCACTACGGATCAAGGAAATTAAAAAAACGCTGAACCTCATTTCATTCCCTATGATGGAGTGGTTAAACTTTGAAAGATGGCAATTTTAACACCCCGTACCCTCTTTTAGGAGAAACAAAGTTTGTTATTCCTGGTTCCAAATGGGAAGTATAAATTATTTCTCTGGCTTCCTGACAGGTATAGCACTGAAAAGACCTGAGTATGAACAATGACATGTTCCTCCAAAATTCTGCTGGGGACTTTGAGTCCTGAGTCTTACATGACTTTACCAGTCATGTAGATACAAATACAGATGCAGATATAAATATAATTTGTTTATTATCTGTCTTTTCCTCCAAGGTGTAAGGCCTATGAGGAAAAATATTCAATGGCATTCAGTGCTCTGTTCACAGTGCCTGAAAAACAAGAGAATAAATCAAACACTAGAATGAAGAAGGAGTTAGCAGCAGCAGTGAGCACTGGCAACGTGACAGTGACCAGACTGGGATCCACGTCCAGGGATGCATCCCAGCAGAGTGGCATTCCCAGTGCAGTGGCGTCAGCACTGACGCATGGACAGGATGACTGGCACATGTCAGCAGTGCCAGCAATGGTGCCATGACAGAGTGACGTGCCTAACTTAATGGTGTTGGCAGTGGTGGCCATGCTCATGGCCTGTACAGTCCAGAAGCACCAGCCGGGTAACTGATCACACTTCCTTTGATAAGATGGTGACTGATTTTCGCCGCTTGATCTGCCGCTCCAGCTACTCTTTTCTTGAAGTTTCTTCAAACTCTCTATTTCTTTTATCAACCCCACAATATCCTTTCCATTAAGTCATCTTCTGCTTGATTAAATGAGACTCAATTTGCAACCAAGACCCTTGACAATTGTAGATGCATAGCTGTTAAAACAGTTGAACCAGATCTGTGTGTATCAACATAGGCAAATCTTAAAGCAATTGTGAGTAATAACAGAATGTTGTTTTTGTTGTTCAGTTGTTAAGTCATGTTTGACTCTTCGTGACCCCATGGATTGCAGCACGCCAGGCTCCGCTGTCCTCTAAGATCTCCCAGAGTTTGCTCAGATTCATGTCCATTGAGTCGGTAATGCTATCTAACCATCTCATCCTCTGCTGCACCCTTCTCCTTTGACCTGCAATCTTTCCCAGCATCAGGGTCTTTTCCAATGAGTCAACTCTTTACATCAGGTGGCCAAAGTATAGGAGCTTCAGCTTCAGCATCAGTCCTTCCAGTGAATGTTCAGGGTTGACTTCCTTTAGGATGCACTAGTTGGATCTCCTTGCGATCCAAGGGACTGTCAAGACTCTTCTTCAGCACCACAGTTCTAAAGCATTACAGTAAGATATATACAGTATAATACCACTCATGTAATTTTTAAGTACACATCAAACGTGCCATTTATTATTCATCAATAAAAGGCATGCACTATGGGTGTTAACAGTATGGATGGGAAGGATACACAACAACTTCAGAATGCTAATGACCACTTGGGTAAAAAAGACAGGGATGAGACATTTACAAAAGTGAACTCAACTTTATGTCTGACGTGTTAGTCAAGAAATCTGAACGGATGTGGTGGTAAACTGGTTCATTTGCTACATTGCCCATGTTAGGCACACGGGCATTTGTGAACTTAATGCCTTTACTTCTATGTATACTCAAATACTTTATCAAGAATGCATAGACACATTTTGTCCCTCCCTGCCTCCCTCACTTCCTATGGTGACCCCAAGACACCGCCTCAGAGCCCAGGGATTTCCCAGAGCTGAGCTTTGAATCTAATGCTCAAGATTAAGACTTATCTTCTTCTTTGGAAAATGTGATCATTGTGGTTATAGCCAGTTCTTTGTCAAAATAATCAAGTGTTTCATTAAAATGTTAAATGATGCTTAGTGATAGATAATTTACCCCCCTAAATGGGATTAAGGATATAATAAAATAGAATTGAATCTTTAATGTATAGTTTAAAAGTTGTTTCACTGAAGCAATATAAAGAGTTCCTTTAAATGTTATTAAATAATAGAATACAATGAATCTTTAATTTACTGTTTAAGTAGTTGTTACATTCTTGAAATAAAAAAGGACAGCCTTTGTATCTTATCATTTTTTAATGATTCTTCAGCAAAGACTACCTGACAATTAAGGTTTTATATATATAATGAGAAAGAGAGAGAGACAGATTGAGAGAGATTCATTGTGCCATGCATTTGAAAATTTACTTATGCCCTTGCAAGAGCATTCCTGCTACAAAATACATTCTGATGCTTCTTCAAAAGTCTGAGGGTTTTCGTGGGATTACTAAAATCAAAGCCCTATGTAGTGTTCATCCTCGTATTTTCAAAACACTCAAAACTTGTTACACTTTTCTCCTCTTTTAAAATTCAAAGAGCTTCCACCTAGATTTGGAGGCCAGGAATTAATGCAAACTTGTAATGAAAGACTGATTCTCAGACAGCAGTGTCCAACAATGGTCTCACGTCGTTTCAGGGACGAGAAAGGACTAAGATTCAGGTTCGCTGATGGCTTTTTATCGGGAGGAATAATGTTCACTTAGTGACATTGACTTGGCCCAGACCCCAGCCCATGACCTCCAGATTATTAGGATGACTTTGGAGCTTAATTAAACAAACATTTAAGGAATATTTTGTATATGAAGGATTCTATGTTAGGCATTAGAAAACCGAAGAGAAATATAATGCTGTCCCTATGCTCACAGTGTAATGGGTAAAACAAACACATAGAGAACTGCGAGTGAAATTGGAAAAGCTTGTGTAAGACGTAAATGCAAGGAATTGTGGGAAGCTCACCCAGCCTGGAAAAACAAAAATGCTCTCAAGGAAAAAAGTGATGCATGAGTTCAGTTCAGTTCAGTTCAGTCGTGTCCGACTCTTTGTGACCCCATAAATCACAGCACTCCTGGCCTCCCTGTCCATCACCAACTCCCAGAGTTCACCCAGACTCACGTCCGTCGAGTCAGTGATGCCATCCAGCCATCTCATCCTCTGTCGTCCCCTTCTCCTCCTGCCCCCAATCCCTCCCAGCATCAGTCTTTTCCAATGAGTCAACTCTGCGCATGAGGTGGCCAAAGTACCGGAGTTTCAGCTTTAGCATCATTCCCTCCAAAGAAATCCCGGGGCTGATCTCCTTCAGAATGGACTGGTTGGATCTCCTTGCAGTCCAAGGGACTCTCAAGAGTCTTCTCCAACACCACAGTTCAAAAGCATCAATTCTTCGGCACTCAGCTTTCTTCACAGTTCAACTCTCACATCCATACATGACCACAGGAAAAACCATAGCCTTGACTAGATGAACCTTTGTTGGCAAAGTAATGTCTCTGCTTTTGAATATGCTTTCTATGTTATCAAATGAGTAGATGTTCCCCGAGGTGAGAGGACAATACAGGACGTGAGAAGGAACAATGTAAGCTAAGGTGTAAAATTGCATGGTGTGTGGTGACACAGACAAGGATGGCCACAGGAGTGGAAAAGGCCAGTTTTCATTCCAATCCCAAAGAAGGGCAATGCCAAAGAATGTTCAAACTACCATATAATTGGGCTAATTTCACATGCTAGCAAGATATGCTAAAAATCCTTGAATCTAGGCTTCAGCAGTACAGTAACTGAGAAATTCCAGATATACAAGCTGAGTCCCAAGACACAAAGGAAAGTGAAGTGATAGTGAAAGTCATGTAGTCGTGTCCAATTCTTTGCAGCCCCATAGACTGTAACCTGCCGGGCTCCTCTGTCCATGGGGGTTCTCTAGGCAAGAATACTGGAGTGGGTTGCCTTTCCCTTCTCCAGGGGATCTTCCCCTGGTGATTGAACCCAGGGCTCCTGCATTGCAGGTGAATTCTTTACCATCTGAGCCACCAGGAAAGCTCAGACACAAAGGAACCGGAGAACACATTGTGAACATTTGTTGGATCATGGAGAAAGCAAGGGAATTCCAGAAAAACATCTACTTCTGCTTCATTGACTACACTAAAGCCTTTGATTGTGTGGATCACAACAAATTCTTAAATGAAAATATCAGACCACCTTACCTATCTCCTGAGAAACCTGTATACAGGTTAAAGCAACATTTAGAATTGGACATGGAACAACAGACTGATTCAAAATTGGGAAAGGAAAATGACAATGCTGTATATAGTCACTTTGCTTATTTAACTTATATGCAGACTATACCATGTGAAGTGCCCACCTGGATGAATCACAAGCTGGAATTAAGACTGCTGGGAGAAATATCAACAACCTCAGGAGGTTAGATATGCAGATGATACAACTCTAATGGCAGAAAATGAAGAGAAACTAAAGATCCTCTTGATGAGGGTGAAAGAGGAGAGTGGAAAAGCTGGCTTGAGACTCAACATTAAAAACAATCTAAGATCATGGCATCTGGTACCATCACTTCAAGGTAAATAGAAGGGGGAAAAGTGGAAGTAATGACAAATTTAATTTTCTTGGGCTCTAGTATCACTGCAGATAGTGACTGCAGCCATGAAATTAGAAGATACTTGCTCCTTGGAAGGAAAGCTATGATAAATCAAAAGCAGAGATACATTTTGCAAACAAAAGTCTGTAGAGTCAAAGCTATATTTTTTCTAGTAGTCACGAATGCATACGAGAGTTAAACCATAAAGAAAGCTGAGTGCTGAAGAATTGATTTTTTCAAGTTGTGGCACTGGAGAAGACTCCTGAGAGTCCCTTCAGTTCAGTTCAGTCGCTCAGTCATGTCCAACTCTTTGCAACCCCATGGACTGCAGCATGCCAGGTTTCCTGTTCATCACCAATTCCTGGAGCTTGGTCAAACTCATGCCTGTTGAGTGAGTGATGCCATCCAGCCATCTCATCCTCTGTCCTCCTCCTCCTGCCTTCAGTCTTTCCCAGCATCAAGGTCTTTTCTAATGAGTCAGTTCTTCACATCAGGTGGCCAAAGAACTGGAGCTCCAGCTTCAGTATCAATCTTCCCAATGAATATTCAGGATTGATTTCCTTTTGGGTTGACTGGTTTGATCTCCTTGCAGTCCAAGGGACCCTCAAGAGTCTTCTCCAGTACCACAATCCCTTAGATGATAAGATCCATCAATACAAGTGATGGATATTATAGAATGGTGAAAAGGAAAATGAAAGCAATTTCTTTAAAAATCAATTGACATTATATCTTAAAGTTGAGTTTTCACAAAACCTATAGCCCTAGTAATTCTAAGCATCGTCTTGAAAGAAATTCTCATGTACACACAGTTGGAAACATATGCAAACATGTCATAGCCTTACTGATCACAACTGTAAAAGTTTAGGAGCAACAACATTGCCTACTAGTGTGACACTCAAAGCACGAAGCATGTTATATTCAAAAAATGGAATACTAGGCAGCAGTCAAAAATAATGAACCATAATGATGCACAACTAAAGGCTGAATATTAGCAATATGACATTACATGGAAACAGTCTAAAATACACTGGGCAGCAGGATGCTCTTTTTATAGAGTTTAAAACCAGCAAATTTAAAGTGCTTTTTAGGAATATTCATAGATGCTATAAATCTATGAAAAAAGAAAGCAAGTCAATGATAAGCTGAGAGCTGAGGACACTGATCACCATGAGCGAGAGGAGGCATGGCCTGGAATCAGAGTGGTAGCATAGGGTTATATGTAGTCAAGGACTTAGCTTTCATTTTTGTGCTGCAGGCTATTAACAATATCTGTACAGTGAATTAAATAAATGAAAATGTGTCATGAACTGAAATTATAATTATTCCAGTTATGGGTACCTGAGGCCAGTAAAAAAGAAGGAAGGAAGGAAAAAAGAAGTGGGGGAGGGGGAGAAGGAGGGAAGGAGAAAGGAAAGAATGAAGGCGGAATAAGGGAAGGGAAGGAGAAGGGTAACCCCAGAAGAACTTTCTGAGACAGGTAGCTGGCAGGCAATGAAAGTTCTGTTCCTCAAGCAATTAAAAATTTTCTTTCTAGCTATTATTATGTTCCCATGTCATAATAATTAGTGAACATGTAATATGTTCAGGCGATGTGCCAAATGCTTTGCATCTTTTATCTCTGTGAATTCTGCCTATGAAACCACTCCCTCTGTGAAACTCCCAGTGATGGGACTTTGTCCCCATTTCTCAGTCGAGAAAACTAAGGCTCACAGAGGTTGTGACTTGCCTGCGGGCACTTTCCAACACACAGAGTGTCTTATACAACATCAATTATTTTCCTTGCTTGGCCTCTGAGACACCACCCTCTGTGGTTTCCAAGTCTCCTCCGTGGCTGCTTCTCCTCAGTCTCGTGTTTGACTGCTTCTTTGCCTTCTGCTCTCCACTTGTTCACATGTCCTCAGCCCCCATCGTCATACCTGCATAGACGTTCTAGGTCATTTCATCAAATCTCATGGCAGTTAGCGCCATCCACACCTGGATGGGGATGTTCATCTAACTGCCTTCTCAACACCCTGCCCAGTTGCCTAGGGATCTCCCAGACTTAACAAAGTCAAAGCTGGATTTGATCTCCCTCTCGTACCTGCTCCAACCCATCTTCTCTGCTTGGCAACGGCGTCAGCATTTATCCCATTGCTCAGCCCCAAGCCTGGTTGTGCTCATTCTTCCCGTCTTTTCCTTATGGCCAAATGGCCCATCCAAGAGCAAACCTGTCACTGCTTTTCTTTATTATTATTAGTAGTAACTTTAAGTTTTAATTTATTATAATTATATTTTGTTGGAATATAATTGCTTGACAATGTTGTGTTAGTCTCTGCTGTACAATGAAGTGAATCAGCTATATGTATACATGTATCCCCTCCCTCTTGGACCTCCTTCCCACCTGCTTCCCATCCCAGCCCTCTACGTCATCACAGAGCACCAAGCTGAACTTCCTGTGCTTTATAGCAGCTTCCCACTAGCTATTTATTTCACACATGGTAGTATATATATATATCAGAGAAGGCAATGGCACCCCACTCCAGTACTCTTGCCTGGAAAATCCCATGGACGGAGGAGCCTGGTAGGCTGCAGTCCATGGGGTCACGAAGAGTCGGACACGACTGAGCGACTTCACTTTCACTTTTCACTTTCATGCATTGGAGAAGGAAATGGCAAGCCACTCCAGTGTTCTTGCCTGGAGAATCCCAGGGATGGGGGAGCCTGGTGGGCTGCCGTCTATGGGGTCGCATAGAGTCGGACATGACTGAAGCGACTTAACAGCAGCAGCAGCGGTATATATATGTCAGTGCTATTCTCCCAAGTCGTTCCATCCACACCTTTGTCCCCTGTGAGCATATGTTCATTCTTTTTGTCTGTATCTCTAGTCCTGCCTTGGGAATAGGTTCATCTGTACCATTCTTATAGATTCCACATAAATGTTTTAGCGTATGATATTTGTTTTTCTCTTTCTGACTTATTTCACTCTATATGACAGACTCTAGGTCCATCCATGTCTCTACAATGACCCTATTCCATTCCTTTTAGTGGCTGAATAATATTTCATTATATATATGCACCTCAAGGCTTTCCTCTCCAACTTCTTCTAAGTCAACCACTTCCTGGTTCCCTTCTGTGCTTCTGTAGGGAAACTGTCCCAGGGCTTCACCTGAATTATTGCAATCAATCTGCACCTGGACAATGATTTCCTTCCTGTTACATAAACTCAATAACCCCCCCACCCCTCTCTTCTGATCCTTTATTCTGACTCTCACTTGGAGATGCTTTCATGAACCCCCTTATCTAAAATATGCACACAATCCCACCATTCTCTAGTCCCTGCTTCTTCTTTATTATTTATGACTTTTCATAGCACTTGAAGCCAGAGTGTTTATTGCTTGCTGGCTAACTATGTTTCTCTCCCAGTGAAATGTAAGTTCCATCAGGGCAAGAAATGTATCTGTGGCATTCACTGTGGTACCTTTAGTGAATGACACAGTGTCCAGGGCCCTTTATTCCAGATTAGGAATAAAGGAATGACCAGCTTCATAAAAAGCAGGCCAGAAAGCTTTCCTTATTTCTTTCATTTTACAGGTGAGACACTGAGACGTGGGAAGTCTCAGTAACTTTGTGGCACAGTCATTAAGACAGAGAACCAAGACTCAGACACAAGCAACTAGACCCCTGCATTCCTGGACTTAATTACTCTGTTATATTTCTTCTTGAACTGATTAAGAAAGTGTCATCCCTGGAGGCCTATCTGGGGAGATCCATTTTAATGGCCAGAGGAGAACCATACACATCTTAAAATATTACTTCTGGCTTTATAGTTGCCTGCCAGGACCTGACCAAACTATTTGAAGTGTGTCTCCTTATGAATTCTTACCATTAATTTCCTTAGCAAACCCTTTATAAGGGTTTAAGAGAAATAATGAGAATAATCATATGAATTCTTTCTGATTTTGAAGACAAGACTTTAAATCAATCAGGTTGTTGCTGATTTGTCATTTCATCAGTGACTGTGAGATCTGTCACAAAGCTATTTAAAGAAATGGTGAGACAATATGAATGAGTCGACAGGTGTAGCAGATAGAGACATAATTAAAGGGCTGCTGCTGCTAAGTTGCTTCAGTCGTGTCCGACTCTGTGCGACCCCACAGAGGGCAGCCCACCAGGCTCCCCCGTCCCTGGGATTCTCCAGGCAAGAACACTGGAGTGGGTTGCCATTTCCTTCTCCAATGCATGAAAGTGTGCCGGGGACCAGCCCCGGCTGATCCAGGGAATTCGAAGCGGGGACGGCGTCGGCGAAGATCAGGAAACAATTGCTTAATTAAACGTTAATTAAGGATATAAAGAGTAATAGAATGAGGATAGCTCAGTAGGAAAATTCAGTGGAGAAAAGAGGCTGAATAATTCAACCTGAAGGTAAGAGAAAGAACGACATGGTGAGACCAAGTTTCGGTGAACAAGGCCCGTACTTTATTTTCCAAAGTAGTTTTTATACCTTAAGTTATGCATAGAGGATAATGGGGGAAGGGGTAGAGTCTTGCAGCAAACCAGGCTTTCTTCCTGCAAACTTATCATATGCAAAAGCTTAGGTGATTTGCATCATCTTCTAGCCCAGAGGCCTGTTAACATTTTAAGACCTTTTCTTCAGAAAACTTATTTTTCTCTAAAGGTGATTGGTCAGGAGCCACCCTCCAAAAGCATTAGATAAAGTTGCATTCCTACAGCGCAAAGGTGTGGTGGGCTATAACAAGAAAAAGAATTAACTCAAGGGTCCCAGGTTACAAACATTAAAGCTACTACTTACACCAATTATATTAATCAATACACTGCCAGGGACACAGCAGGTAAGGGATATGGAGACTTAGCAGCAAACATTGGCCCAACAAGTGAAAATCCCTTCACCAATACAATTTCTAATCAATCTTTTAACTACTCAAAAGAATCTGTGTTTAGACAGTTTAGAACATCTCCTGCCTCTCACAGTTGGGAGGCTCTGAACAATCACATGAGGCCGGAAAAACCTACTCAGGCAGGCTAGAGGATTTCCAAAGGAGTTTGTAGGTTGAAACACTGTCGCACCCAGGAATTATTAACTGGAGCTGTAAGCTAACTCTTTTTCAGAGAGAGGTAGTGGGGGACAGCCCCCCGTAAAGTCAGAGGTGTAGGTGAAAGCACAAAGCAGAAAGTAGGCAGACTCTGGTTTTGGGGGTAGATTGCTCGAGAATTTCCAGGGAGACTCCTGAGGCTTGATCCCGCCTTTGCGTATGCCAAGCCTCCTTCCTCATGACCTTTGTCATGGGTGGAGTTCCTCACGCTGGCTACCGGCAGTGATAGAATTCCAGTTGAGCTATTCCAGATCCTGAAAAGTGCTGCACTCAATATGCAATATGCACTCAATATGCAATATGCCGGCTCCCGGCAAAAGTGAAAAGTGAAAGTGAAGTCACTCAGTCATGTCCGACTCCTAGCGACCCCATGGACTGCAGCCTACCAGGCTCCTCTGCCCATGGGATTTTCCAGGCAAGAGTACTGGAGTGGGGTGCCATTGCCTTCTCCAATTAAAGGACAGTGGACCTCAATTCCAAGAGGCAGCTAAGGTAGCTCTGATCATTATACTCTTTGATAAATATAAATGTGTCTTTTCTCTCTTTAAAAATAGTATGTTAACTTTTGAAAAAGTGGAAAAAAAACAAAAAAGTGTATAGATGATAAATGCAGTTTAACAGGAAGCACTGTCTCTTGAGTGTATCTATTTATAAACTTTGCCACACTGACCTTAGCAGTATACTTGGGTTGGCCAAAATTTCCTTCTTACGAGACCTATGGAACGACCAAATGAGGTTTTTGGCCAGCCCGATAGTCTTGTGTCTTGTATTTCTCACTTCATGTCAATCCTAATCACTTTCATTTATGAGTTAAATACTCCTTGATAGTATAGTTTTTAATAGCTGCTTGATTTCTTGTAATAAAATGTCCCATCACTTTATTTACTCATTTACCCAGTTTTGTCAGTTGAGGAAGTTGCCCCTCTGTGTGTGAAGAACACTGCAAAGAACATCCTATACAAAAATCTTTTCTTGTACCTATGATAATTTCCTGTTACCAAAAGGTGGTTATAAGCAACTAAAAGGAGCCTTGCAGGAATGAAATCAGAGCTATTTAAAAACTTGGATCATTGGTGTGAAGCTATTTCTTCCTTTCACCTCATCGGGAAAAGGTGTTGAGTGTTCTATAAATGTTTGTCTTTTGCTATATATTTTCTAACTTGTCAACAAATTGCCTGCTAGCAGGGGAAAATCTAGTGGCAGTTTCAGGGTAAAACTCTGAATTTATGGATTGACACGTTTATCCTTTAACACAGCATTTGTCTAATGGTCCATAAAGCAGTCCAGACATCAAGACCCTTTGTCTGTGACCAATTTTCATTGGTTCATAATCAAAGGAGAAAAACGAAGCCAAACAATACATAATCCTAGAGCCAAATGTGTTCTCCTTGTGGGAAGGGTGAAGATAGGAGGTGGTTGGCTGTGTGTTTATTAATGTCTAACTTGGCAAAATTAAAAAAAACAAACTTGTCAATCTTAGGGTAGTCTCAAAAACTTTTGATGAAACTTTACAAGCCTATGTCACAACTGACCTACATAGAATAAACAGGAAGTGATTCAATTGTGTTCTTCGCTGCTGGGGATTTTTGATGATGTTACACAGGAAGTATCAGCACAGTGTGTAACAGGGAATTCGGACTCAGTCTGGACCCCAGGCAGAAAGTGACTTACTCTGAAAGAGACTTTTGATGCCCCCTTTATCACCACAGCAACCAGAAGCTGTTGATGACAACAGAGGCTATAGGCAGAGCACACATGCAGGTTATAGGGAAACCTGTCAGATGAGGCATGGAATTGAAGCCACTTGTAAGTTAAAGAGTTAAACAGGCAGCTAGTGTTCTGCCAAGCATATTGGAAGGAAGCAGAACAAGTTAAATTTAAATTTAGTTTTGAGTATTTGCAGATGTAAGGACTAAGAACTCAGAAGTATGGGTCATGAAATAAGAAAACCCTGCCAGAATCCTAACACTGCGGGGTGCCAATGAGTGGGGTAGGGGAACAGAGAGCACACTTGAACTTGACCTTGAACCAGAACCCAGCAAAGAAAACACAATCAGAGATGTGTCAGATGAGGGTTCCTTGCAGCTATTTAGGGAGATCAGAGAAGAGGGTTACAAAACTCAGTCCAGCAGATAATAGTTGTTTATTTTTAGACCTAAGCTAATTGTGTAGGAAACTGAAGAGCCCTTAATCGTGAGGGTCAAGTCATTCATTATTTATAATTGCTTTTAACATATGAGCCTTATGACAAACTACTGAAGATCCACAATCTCTGATCAGCAATACCCAAGTCCAAAAGATTCTGAAAACCACATTCCTCATAAAGTTTGTGGCCCACTCACTGACAGCAGATACTAACCTAAAGGAAAGTGAGGTTGTTTATAATCCCCGTTTGTGTGAATTTTCATCTTTTGTGGCAGAAGTATTCATGTGTTTAATTATATGTTGTTGCCTCAGATCCTGCTGGGGCTGTTAAGTCATACCCATACCAGTTTCCTAAAATCTAAAAGAGTGTTGAATTACGAAGTCATCTGACCCAAAATTTTAACCTATGGATTTAATATTAACAAACAGATTCTATAGGCATGCCATATATTCTATCAAATTCTAACAGACTTCAAGCAATTAAATATTCAAAAATATATAAATATAAAATATATAGAAATATATAAATACAAATATTTATTTATTTTTTATTTTTTTAATTTTTAAACTTTACATAATTGTATTAGTTTTGCCAAATATCAAAATGAATCCACCACAGGTATACATGTGTTCCCCATCCTGAACCCTCTTCCCTCCTCCCTCCCCATACCATCCCTCTGGGTCGTCCCAGTGCATTAGCCCCAAGCATCCAGTATCGTGCATCGAACCTGGACTGGCAACTCATTTCTTACATGATATTTTACATGTTTCAATGTCATTCTCCCAAATCTTCCCACCCTCTCCCTCTCCCACAGAGTCCATAAGACTGTTCTATGCATCAGTGTCTCTTTTGCTGTCTCGTACACCGGGTTATTGTTACCATCTTTCTAAATTCCATATATATGCATTAGTATACTGTATTTATGTTTTTCCTTCTGGCTTACTTCACTCTGTATAATAGGCTCCAGTTCCATCCACCTCATTAGAACTGATTCAAATGTATTCTTTTTAATGGCTGAGTAATACTCCATTGTGTATATGTACCACCGCTTTCTTATCCATTCATCTGCTGATGGACATCTAGGTTGCTTCCATGTCCTGGCTATTATAAACAGTGCTGCGATTAACATTGGGGTACACGTGTCTCTTTTCCTTCTGGTTTCCTCAGTGTGTATGCCCAGCAGTGGGATTGCTGGATCATAAGGCAGTTCTATTTCCAGTTTTTTAAGGGATCTCCACACTGTTCTCCATAGTGGCTGTACTAGTTTGCATTCCCACCAATAGTGTAAGAGGGTTCCCTTTTCTCCACACCCTCTCCAGCATTTATTATTTGTAGACTTTTGGATGGCAGCCATTCTGACTGGTGTGAAATGGTACTTCATAGTGGTTTTGATTTGCATTTCTCTGATAATGAGTGATGTTGAGCATCTTTTCATGTGTTTGTTAGCCATCTGTATGTCTTCTTTGGAGAAATGTCTGTTTAGTTCTTTGGCCCATTTTTTGATTGGGTCCTTTATTTTTCTGGAGTTGAGCTGTAGGAGTTGCTTGTATATTTTTGAGATTAGTTCTTTGTCAGTTGCTTCATTTGCTATTATTTTCTCCCATTCTGAAGGCTGTCTTTTCACCTTGCTAATAGTTTCCTTTGATGTGCAGAAGCTTTTAAGGTTAATTAGGTCCCATTTGTTTATTTTTGATTTTATTTCCAATATTCTGGGATGTGGGTCATAGAGGATCCTGCTGTGATGTATGTCAGAGAGTGTTTTGCCTATGTTCTCCTCTAGGAGTTTTATAGTTTCTGGTCTTACATTTAGATCTTTAATCCATTTTGAGTTTATTTTTGTGTATGGTGTTAGAAAGTGGTCTAGTTTCATTCTTTTACAAGTGGTTGACCAGATTTCCCAGCACCACTTGTTAAAGAGATTGTCTTTAATCCATTGTATATTCTTGCCTCCTTTGTCAAAGATAAGGTGTCCATATGTGCGTGGATTTATCTCTGGGCTTTCTATTTTATTCCATTGATCTATATTTCTGTCTTTGTGCCAGTACCATACTGTCTTGATAACTGTGGCTTTGTAGTAGAGCCTGAAGTCAGGTAGGTTGATTCCTCCAGTTCCATTCTTCTTTCTCAAGATCGCTTTGGCTATTCGAGGTTTTTTGTATTTCCATACAAATTGTGAAATTATTTGTTCTAGCTCTGTGAAGAATACTGTTGGTAGCTTGATAGGGATTGCATTGAATCTATAAATTGCTTTGGGTAGTATACTCATTTTCACTATATTGATTCTTCCAATCCATGAACATGGTATATTTCTCCATCTATTAGTGTCCTCTTTGATTTCTTTCACCAGTGTTTAATAGTTTTCTATATATAGGTCTTTAGTTTCTTTAGGTAGATATATTCCTAAGTATTTTATTCTTTCCGTTGCAATGGTGAATGGAATTGTTTCCTTAATTTCTCTTTCTGTTTTCTCATTATTAGTGTATAGGAATGCAAGGGATTTCTGTGTGTTGATTTTATATCCTGCAACTTTACTATAGTCATTGATTAGCTCTAGTAATTTTCTGGTGGAGTCTTTAGGGTTTTCTATGTAAAGGATCATGTTATCTGCAAACAGTGAGAGTTTTACTTCTTCTTTTCCAATTTGGATTCCTTTTATTTCTTTTTCTGCTCTGATTGCTGTGGCCAAAACTTCCAAAACTATGTTGAATAGTAATGGTGAAAGTGGGCACCCTTGTCTTGTTCCTGACTTTAGAGGAAATGCTTTCAATTTTTCACCATTGAGGATAATGTTTGCTGTGGGTTTGTCATATATAGCTTTTATTATGTTGAGGTATGTTCCTTCTATTCCTGCTTTCTGGAGAGTTTTTATCATAAATGGATGTTGAATTTTGTCAAAGGCTTTCTCCGCATCTATTGAGATAATCATATGGTTTTTGTTTTTCAATTTGTTAATGTGGTGTATTACATTGATTAATTTGCGGATATTGAAGAATCCTTGCATCCCTGGGATAAAGCCCACTTGATCATGGTGTATGATCTTTTTAATGTGTTGTTGGATTCTGATTGCTAGAATTTTGTTAAGGATTTTTGCATCTATGTTGATCAGTGATATTGGCCTGTAGTTTTCTTTTTTTGTGGGATCTTTGTCAGGTTTTGGTATTAGGGTGATGGTGGCCTCATAGAATGAGTTTGGAAGTTTACCTTCCTCTGCAATTTTTTGGAAGAGTTTGAGCAGGATAGGTGTTAGCTCTTCTCTAAATTTTTGGTAGACTTCAAGCAATTAAATATTCAAAAATATATAAATATATAAAATATATAGAAATATATAAATACAAATATTAGAGTTTAAATATAGATTTATTATACTACTCTTGTATCCTAATGGTCTCTGTTTTTATTCCAAAAAATCCCCATTTTGATTATTGCTATCTATTATCTCCAAACAAGTTTTTATGATAACATATGTGTTAATTTAAATACCCACACGCTCAGTCGTGTCTGACTCTATGTGCCCCCATGAACTGCAGCCGACCAGGCTCCTCTGTTCATGGGATTTTCCAGGCAAGAATACTGGAGTGGGTTGCCTTTTCCTCCTCCAGGGTATCTTATGGACCCAAGGATTGCAACTGAATCTCCTGCATCTCTTGCATTGGCAGGTGGATTCTTTACCACTGAGACACATGGGGAGCCCACTAAATACCTACAAGTATTTTGTTATTACATATATGCATGCATTTGCTTATATTAGAGTGGTGTTGTTCAGTCGCTCAGAGTCATGTCCAATTCTTTGCCACCCCATGGACTGCAGCACATCAGGCTTCACTGTCCTTCACCATCTCCCAGAGCTTGCTCAAACTCACATCCATTGAATCAGTGATGCCATCCAACCATCTCATCCTCTAATATCCTCTTCTCTTCCTGCCTTCAATCTTTTCCAGCATCAGGGTCTTTTCCAATGAGTCAGCTCTTTGCATCAGGTGGTCAAAGTATTGGAGCTTCAGCTTCACCATCAGTCTTTCTAATGAATATTCAGTATTAATTTCCTTTAGGATTGATTGGTTTGATCTCTGTGCAGTCTAAGGGACTCTCAAGAGTCTTCTCCATACTATATGTTAGTATACTTGTTTACATTTATATTTTGCTATGACTCATGAATACGGTTTTACATGTGGGATTCTTTACATGATTTTAAATATTATGAATAAAATCAATCTGCAATTATTTTTTTGCTTTTTATAATGACTTATTTATGATAAAAAGCTTCTTTTTATGTGTTTACTGATTATTCATATAGCTAATTTGGTGAAATATCTGTTCAAATGTTTTTCATTAATTGTTTGGTTTCTTGTTGAAAGATAAGATTTCTTTATACATTAAGTTCCTTGTTAGATACATGATTTGCTAATATTTTCTTCTTGTCTGTGGCTTTTCATTTTTTTACAGTGTTTACCAAAGATCAAATGTTTTTAATTTTTATTGAGACATTTGTAAGTTTTTGTTTCATGGCTTGTGTTTTTTTGTTTAAGAAATCACTCTCTAAACCATTGTCATAAAGATTTTCTCCTAGGCTTTCTTCAAGATCCTTAACAGTTGCTGCTCTCATATTTCAGTCTATAATCCATATCAAGTTATTTTTTTATACACTGTAAGATGTGTTAATGTTCATTTTTTTATGCAGATAATCTGGTTGTTCACATTGTTGCAAAGACTATCACTTTCTCATTAAATACTCTTAGTATCATTGGCAAAAAATAGTCATCTATGTGTGGGTCTATTTTTAGACTCAATCCTACTTAAATCATTTATATACAGATTTTTAGAGCAATATCACATGTCTTTATCATGGTATTTTTATGGTGTGTGTTAAATTGCGAAGTGTAATACTTTGCATGTATTCTTTTTTTTCAAAATTATTTTGCTTATTCTAGGTTCTCTGTTTTGTCATATGAATTTTAAAATTGAGTCAGAAATTTCGTTTTACAAAAAAAATAAAACAAAATAAAACAGCCTGAAAAAATGTGTATTAGAATCTAGCATTAACTGCCTCATATTTATTTAGGTCACCTTTAATTTGTCTTTGCAATGTTTTATCATTTTCAGTGTTTTACTTCTGGTATATATTCACTATTTATTCCTTGTGTCTTGGTTTCTTCAAGCTACTGTAATGCAATGTCATTGTTTGGTTCAGTTCAGTTCAGTCGCTCAGTCGTGTCCGACTCTTTGCGACCCCATGAATCGCAGCACACCAGGCCTCCCTGTCCATAATGTCATTGACTGAGTGGCTTATAAACAACAGAAACTTGCTTCTCACAGTTTTGGGGGCTGGAAAGTCCAGGATCAAGTCACTGGGAGCTTGTGTGTCTGGTGAGGGCCCACTTCCTGGTCTATAGATGGTTCATAGTCTTCTTGCTGTGTCTTAACCTGACTGAAGCAGATGAAAGAGGTCTCGAGGGTTCCTTTTACAAGAACATTTAACTCCATAGCTTCCCTGGTGGCTCAGAGGTTAAAGCGTCTGCCTCCAATGTGGGAGACCTGGGTTCGATCCCTGGGTTGGGAAGATTCCCTGGAGAAGGAAATGGCAACCCACTCCAGTATTCTTGCCTGGAGAATCTCATGGACAGAGAAGCCTGCAGTCCACAGGGCCGCAAAGAGTTGGACATGACAGAGCGACTTCACTTTCACTTAAGGACTCCACCCTCATGACCTAAGCACCTTCCCAAAACTCCACCTCTTAACACCAACACAGTGGCAGTTATGATTCCAATATATGAATGGGTGGGGGACATAAACATTCAGTTCACAATACTTCAGTTCAGTTCAGTTGCTCAGTCATGTCTGACTCTTTGCGACCCCATGGACTGCATCATGCCAGGCTTCCCTGTCCATCACCAACTCCAGAGCTTATTCGAACTCATGTCCGTCGGGTTGGTGATGCCATCCAACCATCTCATCCTCTGTCATCCCCTTCTCCTCCTGCCTTCAATCTTTCCCAGAATCAGGGTCACAATACTTACTATGCTGAAATAGATTGTTGTTGATCAGTCGTGTCTGACTCTTTGAGATCCCATGGACTGCTGCAAGCCAGGTTTCCCTGTTATTCACCATCTCCTGGAGTTTGCTCAAACTCATGTCCATTGAGTCGGTGATGCTACTTGATTTATTAAATTTACTTTTTCTAGGTTTTATTTATTTTTAATTGAAGAATAATTGCTTTATAATATTGTGTACGTTTCTGCCACACCTCAACATGAATCAGCCACAGGTATACATATGTCCCCTCCTTCTTGAACCTCTCTCCCACCTCCCACCCTATCCCACCTCTTGCCTCACAGAGCCCAGGTTTGTGTACCCTGAGTCTTACAGCAAATTGCCACTGTAAGTTTACCTTTATATTGATCCTATATACCGTCATTTTCTACTGCAGGGGATCTTCCTGACCCAGGGATCCACAGTGTCACCAAGAGTCAGACACTGCTGAGCAACTGAGCATATACACTTATCCTGTCATACCACAAAATTTCACTTACTAGTTTTGGTGTTTTATATATTTTGAAACTCCCTTAAGATTTTCTAAGTATGTGATTATATCATCTATGATTGAAGTTTTATCTCATGCTTTCCAATTTGTATGCCTTTCCTTTTTTCCTTGTATTGCCTAATTGCACTGTTTAGGGTCTGAAGGATAAGGCTGAAGAGCAGTGGACAGAGAGGACCTCCACCTCCTGTTTCTGATTATAGTCAGAAAGTACGGAGACTTTCAGCTCTAAGACTGATGCTGTGTGTGTGCTAAGTCGCTTCAGTTGTGTCTGACTCTTTGCGACCCTGTGGACCACAGCCTGTCAGGGTCTTCTGTTCATGGGATTCTCCAGGTAAGAATACTGGAGTGAATTGCCATTCCCTCCTCCTGGAGATTTTCCCAACCCAGGGATCAAACCAAGTCTCCTGCAGCTCTTGCATTGCAGGCAGATGTTTTACTGCTGCTACTAGGGGAAGCCCCAGAACTGATATTATCTGTTTTTTTTTTTTTTTTTTTTTGTAGATGCTCTCAATTAGGTTGAGGAAGTTTCCTTTAATTCCTAGTTTGCTGAGAGTTTTAGTCATATTCGTGTTTTGGGTTTTGTTGAAGACCTTTCAATTTTGGGTACACTTGGGCAAGTTTCTTTTGGAAATATACCAGAAGTGAAATTTCAGGGTTGAAGAATACTGATGTGTTAAACTTTCTCCAACAGTGACAAAATTGTTTCCCAAATTTATTGCCTCAACTTCATTTCTCACCAACAGCACATAGAGTTCCCGTCTCTCTAGATTTTCACTATAACCAGGTATTATCAGACAGTGATGTGTTTCATAATCTGATAGGTGTGAAATAGCTTTTGGTTGCAGTTTTTATTTGTATATATCAGGTTATTAATAAGACTGAAAACATTTTGTCTATACTGAGCCCTACAATGTCCACTTGTGATTTTCCTTTTCAAATTTTCAGCTAATTTTCTGTTTTTTTTTTTCTCTCTTCCTTCCTTCCCCCATCCCTCTCTTGTTCCTTTCTTCCTTCAATACATTTCTAGAAGTTCATTTTGTATTCTGAATACTTATCCTATATTAGCTCTATGCTTAACATCTTTTCTCAATTTGGCCTTACTTTTTCTTGTAGCCATGCATTCTTTTGTTATGCAGAAATGCTTGCCGATAATGGAGTTGAATTTTCCAGTCTGTTCCATTGGCTTCGGTTTCTTATCCTCATTTAAAGAATCTTTCACTATCTTATACCATAAAGCCATTTTCTTATGTGTTCCCCCAAAGCTTCAGCATTTTTCTATTTATATTGAAGCAGTTAGTATATCTAAAATTTCTTTGAGCATATTATAAAGCAAGGCTCTGATATTTTATCTTTCACATGGATAAGAAATTGCCTCTGAATGAAGCCTTATTGTGTGATTCATTTTTTCCACACTACTTTTAATGGGACCCCTGTACCATGTCAGGTATGTATATTAGCATAGGTCAATTTTGAGTCTTTTGGCTTTAAGTTATTAGTTTATTTTGTTTCCCCTTCATAGACCACATAGTTTTAATTTACAGAAGTTTATAATACGTATGTCTTAGCATCTGGAAGGACAGGTTGTCAGTCTTATTTTCTTCTTAATTTTTATTGACCTTTTGTTCTTTCATGTTAATTTTATGATTCCAAGACAAATTTCCTGACTTAACCAAACAGTTTGTGTTGTAACTGCATTTGATTTATAGAATAACATGGGGAAAATTAGCATTGTTGTAATACTAATTCTAAGAACCTGACCATATTTTATTTGGGTCTTCTTCTCAGTCCTACAATGGCATTTTGGGGAATTGTCTTCATAGCCATATGGCATATCTTTTAATGAGATTATTACTATACCTAGTAGAAATTTTGTTTCTGTGAACGCAATGCTTTTCTATTGGATTTTTCAGTAATTGATTATTATCAGTAAGTAAGAATGCAACTTTCTTGAATGTTGATCTTATATACAACAACTTTGTTTAATTAATTAAAAATTGTTTATAAACTTTTAATTATATTAATTTTATAAAGAACTTTATTGTTTTAAATAAATTCAAGTAAAGCTGTACATTTGTCTCTAAATGTTGATTTTACTTCATCACATAAATTTTGATGTATGATTTATTTATAATGCATACCAAAAATACATAGATTAAAATAATTAAATGGTGATTCTCTTTCAGACTATCATATTTTCAAGCATGTTAGGGGGAAGGGGAATTAACTTCTTTGTTGATTTTTAAAATGGAATCGCACCAGAGAGATCTTGGGATATGCTGTATTGATTCTTTGAAATATGCTGTAACCTAATATATATTAGTACGTATTCTTGTATATGCATATACATACAGGAATGGGCTTACCTGGTAGCTTGGCTGGAAAAGACTCCACCTGCAATGCAGGAGACCCCAGTCAGGAAGATCCCCTGGAGAAGGAATAGGCTCCTCACTCCAGTATTCTTGCCTGGAGAATCCCATGGATGGAAGAGCCTGCCAGGCTTCTGTCCAGGGGGTCACAAAGAGTCAGACATGACTGAGCGACTAAGCACAGCACAGCACTTGTATATATACATTAATATATATCCTAACCTCTCTTCCTCTCTGTGTATAAATAACTTTGTACCTAATATGCATTAGCGTTCCATATAATTTGGAAAAGAACGGATCCTCTTTCATTCTACCTGTAGGAACAGGATCATTTGTTTGTGTGTATTTACATTTAATGCACACACATATAATATATATTCCCATAAGAACACTCATTTAAACATATTACATTTTGTTTTAACCATATTCTTTCTCATTTGTGTTTCCTTGGTTTACTATTTTCTGATAGAAACACATCAAGTATTCTCTAATTTGGATTTTATATTTACTCCTTATAATCCTATCATTGAAATTTATTTTTATAGATATTTAAAGTGTGCTTTTTATAATCTCCTAGTTTCTCCTCTTTTCTCTTTAAATGAATTTAGTGCAGATTTCATTTCATCCCTGATAATACTTAGCTCCTGTTGACTAGACTGTTAATTCCTTGAAGGTAAGCTTAGCTGATTCATCTCTGGGTCCTCAGTGACTGGGTCTAGGGCAGTGGCTGGGGAACAGGAAGTAATCACTGTGATCCATTATCATCCATATGAGCAGCCTGCTAGGCTGATCTAAACTGCCTGGGATGAAATGACAGTCACAGCATCTGTAAGCATGTTTTCCTTCTGTGTTCTGTACTTTTCGTCTATCATTTATGAGCATGGCTCTATATTAGGAGTTGGCAAACTTTTTTCTGTCAAGGGTCAGATAGTAGATATTTCAGGCTTAGCAGACTGTGATCTGTGTCACAAATAATCAGCTCAGCCACTGCAGGAGAAAGCAGTCCTAAATAAATGAGCATGGGTGTATTTAATAAAACTTTATATATAAAAACAAGTGGCAGGCTAAATTTTTCAACCCTTGATCCATATGGTTGGGTCTTCAAAAATGTCTATAGAATTTCTGGACTATGACTATTTCATAATTTATTTAACCGATTTTCTATCTTTGTGCATTAAGATGGTTTTTCTTTGGCATTATCATGAATAATATTGAAATATGAGTTCCTAGATACAAAAGTGTTTGCTAGTTTGATTTTCTCATAAAATGCTATTTGCCTGGCACGTGGTGGTAAGTGCTCAATAAATATTTATTGATTAAATAAATTAACACATTTCTATTGTAGAAAACTCATTTCACTGAGTATTGTGGATGTAGATTGAAGTGAAGAAGGTCAAATTTGCCTTGAGAAATTCACACTCTGAAGAAACAAAGTGGATTTGTTGCTTTCCAGCTGGGGTATCTCTGACAATCAATAACCTCTTTGAGCCTCAGTTTCCACAGTTCAAAAAGATGTAATAACTTTCTCAGAAATGTGCTGTGATGGTTGGATGAAATCAAGTGTGAACATTTGGGAAAGGGTAGTTTTAAGAAGTCAGCATTACCAGACTGACTCCGTGTAATTCACTCACATTTTCTTTTTTTATTCAACATTTTGCTTGTCCACAGCATGAAAGCTTTGAGGCCTTGGCCTGTGGGCCATTTGGAATTTACATTAATTTGCATAAATTTGCATGAAGAAATTAATGCCTGTAGCATCATTACTGTTAAGTTACTTAGAGCTCAGCTTTCATGGCATACATAAAAGAAATTAAATTCCAAATTCCCTGCTTACCTTCTTGAACAGAGCTCAGAAATGTCAGGTCAGGGATTGGTATAATTCTGAATGAAAAGAAATGCCAATTTAATCCTAGAATTGTGTGTTCCAAATAAGAAAACAGATACACTCACATATGAATAACCTAGAGAATCAGTTTGACATGCTAAGTGCCACTATTGAGGAAGAAATGCGGATACTTTGAATAGTTTAATAATCATCAAAAGTTATTTCCTGTTTGTTTCACATACAAATGACCTGATTCAAATATATACATGTATACTGTTGGTGGCTCAGTGGCGAAGAATCTGCAAGAGACACAGGCTTGCTCTCTGGGTCAGGAAGATCCCCTGGAGAAGAAAATGGCAATCCACTCCAGTATTCTTGCCTGGGAAGTCCCATGGACAGAGGAGCCTGGTGGGCTACAGTCCATGGGATCACAAAGAGGTGAATGTATATACATTATACATATACGTGTGTGCTCAGTCGCTCAGTCTTGTCTGACTCTTTGTGACCCTGTGGACTGTAGCCCACTAGGCTCTTCTGTCCATGGAATTTTCCAGACAAGAATACTGGAGTGAGTTGGTATTTCCTACTTCAGGGATATACATATATACATCAATATATATATATATATACACATTTATATATACGTATGTTATACCACAACCAGGACTCAAATAGATGTTGAAAAAATACTATCCTTTTGTAGATCAGTTGCTAGGATTAGTGATTTGAAGAAAAAACTGAAATGAATATTCCAAATCAACAGGCGGTCATTCAATGATCTTTCTGCAGACAAGATAAAAGTGAACCACAGGCCATACATACATTGAAAGTCCACTTTCTAATTCTTAATGACAGTAACTAAAATTTGTACCTACTTTTCCCATTAGTTATACATTTATGACCCAAATTTCACAGAAACACTATGATAGTTTATTTATTCACTCAAGCATAACTATCCCAAGGGTAATTAAAGCTTTCAGAAGTTAAATGACTTGACCAAATGTGCCGTGTTAATAAGACAGAAGTCTCTCTCCATCATCTTGAGCAGTCACTTCCCACAATGCTCTAAGCTTGGTCATGTGATTGAACCTGCTCCATAGGACAGGAGGAAATGAGATGCAAGAGAGACTTGAAAAGTGCTTTCACATCGTTGCCTACCCTCTTCCTACTGAACTTGGAGCTCTGAGACCACCACCTGGATGAGTCTAAGCCAGCCTTCTGGAGGATGAGAGTCCACATTGATGGAAGGCAAACTGCCCCAGCTGACAGTTGAGCCAGTCCCCAGCCAGCTTGCCAGTCATGAGGCATGTGAACAAGGCTGTCACCTGGATCATCCAACTACCGGCTAACCTGCCAGTTTTCTGGGAGAGCATGAGAGGGATCAACAAGCCATAGCAGCATGAAAACCATCCAACTGCCTACAGGATTATGAACTAAATAAAAGGATTATTGTTTTAAGCCATGGCATTTTGGGTTGGTTTGCTACACAGCAAAGCTAACAGATACAGACATGAGCCCTTTCTTATTGTTCCAATCCTATGGAACTGAAATAGCAGCTAAGACATGGGAGGTACTCAATAAATATTTGTATCAAACACAACCTGGCTTAGTATTTAAGAAGTCTCTGTGTAGATGTGTCTTAGTTTACTCATTTACTACAAAAAATACCACCTTACAGGGTTGTTTTGAGAAATAAATGATTTGATATATGTATTTAGAAAAATGCCAAGTGCAATGCCCAACAAATGGTGAGTTCTCAATATACATCTGCTTTATCACATGATACTAACAACTTTATTACCAGGCAACTTAATTTAACTGTGGTGTTGGAGAAGACTCTTGAGAGTCCTTTGGACTGCAAGGAGATCCAACCAGTCCATTCTAAAGGAGGTCAGCCCTGGGTGTTTGGAAGGAATGATGCTAAAGCTGAAACTCCAGTACTTTGGCCACCTCATGCAAAGAGTTGACTCATTGGAAAAGACTCTGATGCTGGGAGGGATTGGGGCAGGAAGAAAAGGGGACGACAGAGGATGAGATGACTGGATGGCATCACTGACTCGATGGATGTGAGTCTGAGTGAACTCCGGGAGTTGGTGATGGACAGGGAGGCCTGGTGTGCTGCAATTCATGGGGTCGAAAAGAGTTGGACATGACTGAGTGACTGAACCGAACTGAACTTAATTTATAGTTAATGACATAAAGATAAATCACAATTAACATCAAAAACATCATCCAGTTAACATCTATTATGTGCCAGTTTCTGTCCTAAACTTTTGTCTTACATATTTTTATTTACTTATAGTAAATGTTATTTCTCCCCTTTTTACAAATAATCAGCTTGTGGTTGAGAGATTGCAAGTCATTTGCCTCAGGGTCTCACAAATAATAAGTGGCAAAGCCTGAATTTGAACTTGGATCTCTTTGCCTCAAATGTCATTGTTGTTGCAGAAAATATGCAAAAAGCATGCTTACAGACAAACACACACACACACACACACACACACAATGCACAGAGGCTTTTCTGGAACGTGTTACTGGATAACCTGATTATTTTCAGTGTTTCTCCCACAACAATAGCATCAGCAACTTTTAGAAACGATGTGTCTTTCAGGCTCAAGATATTTAATGATATCTTAGTATCTTCACGAGATACTCTCATTAAATATCTTGAGCTTCCCTGGTGGCTCAGACATAAAGGAAACTGCCTGCAATGTAGGAGACCCAGGTTAGATCCCTGGATAGGAAGGAAGATCCCCTGGAGAAAGGCATGGCGACCTACTGCAGTATTCTTGCCTGGAGAATCCCATGGACAGAGGAGCCTGGTGGGCTGCAGTCCATGGACTCTCGAAGACAGGGACATGACTGAGTGACCAACACCTTCACCTTTCAGTGTGTGCGTGAATTAGTCTCTCTCAAATGTTCACCTAAATAGCTGCCTAGAGTATCATTGCCTAGCTTGGATAGAATAAAAATCACAACCTATTTATCATTTGAAATTGAACCCTACAGACATCCGTCAACTAGACAGTTTCAAGAAGGGATCTGGGAAACCTAGTTGAAATGAGAGTATCATGGGGCTGGAATCTGCAGTTATCCAGGGAGGCAGAAGTCAGGGCTTAAACGAGAGTCGTGGATTCCGATGGTCACTTACTAGCCTGTGCCTCAGTTTCCTCGTACTGGGATAATGCTTGTAACTTTTCATGGTGAGGAGGACATGATATAAAATTAACTATATGGACTGTGGTAATCCATCTTATGTTGTTGCTGTTTTAGTTGCTAATTAAGTCCTGTCTGGCTCTTTGGCAATGCCACGGACTATAGTTCACCAAACTCCTCTGTTTATGGGATTTCCCAGTCAGGAATACTGGAGTGGGTTGTTATTTCCTTCTCCAGAGGATCTTTCTGAACCAGGGTTTGAACCCACATCTTCTGCACTGCATGTAGATTCTTTACAACTGAGTCACCTGGGAATCCATAATCTATCTCATCGTTGTAAGCTATTATTCCACATAATAATATTATTTATTATATTATTATAATTGTCTATCACCTTTTAAAAAATTTAGTAGCCATTTGTTCCCTTGATTTGGGGCAAAAAACAGTCACTTATAGAAAAAGACAGAGAAGTGTTCTTTTAAAAAATATCTTCCCTCACTTTTTACTTTTAATGAATATCAATTGTTTCAGTTCCAGTGTTGTAAGGTATGTCTCTTGCCTTTTAAGGTGAGAAGGTAGGCATCTGAATATTTTAAGTTTAAATGAATTCTATATGCCAAATAAGCACTTTTTAGACATTAAAATATTAACTAATTTAACCTTGTAATAACACAGCAAGACTGACACCATTGTTTCCTTTCTCAGTTCTTTAAATGTGAAGAGAAGTTAAGTAACTTACCATGTCTTGTGGCTAGTGTGAGATGAGCCAGAGTCTGAACATGTGCAGTCCAGCTCCTGAGTAGCAGGACCTTGCTACAAATAACCATTACAAAAGTAATAACCTTTAAATCAGACAGCATTGTACAAGGTTTAGAAACCAAACATTGCCTGATCATGCAGATACATGGGTGAGGCCAATCAATTCTCCTGTGAAACAGAATTCTCAGATCACAAGCAACGTTCAAGCTGACCTGTGCAGATTGAATGGGATTTTCCAGGTATACTTATGGGCAGATATCAAACCAGTCAATACAAAAGGAAACCAACCCTGAACATTCATTGGAAGGACTTATGCTGAAGCTAAAGCTCCGGTGCTTTGGCCATCTGATGGGAAGAGCTGACTCATCGAAAAGCCCTTATTCTGGGAAAGATTGAAAGCAAAAAGAGAAGGGGTGGCAGAGACTGACATGGTTATTTAGCATCACTGACTCAATGGGCACAAATCAGCAAACTCTGGGAGATAGTGGAGGACCGAGAAACATGGCCTGCTGCAGTCCCTGGGGTCACAAAGAATTAGACTCGACTTAGTGACTGAATAACAGCAATGGGCAGATACAATTTTCCAGTTGGAGACTGAAGTGTTTGCAAAGGCTCAGGGATGGGAAATAACAAAGCAGAGTTTTAACGGTCGCATAGATAGGTTTTCCTTGGCTAGATGAAGGGATGCTGAGAATTATGAATCCAGAAAAATTAGGACTGGCCTGAAGGGATGGTCTGACATTCTTTATTTGGTGCTGCGACCTTCAAACTCTCTACTTGAGTTTGGAACTGGGCATGAAACACTTTAAATGGATATTGAAAAGCCAGGCAATCGTGTTATTTCAGAAATTCCCACGTGCATTAAGCAACCCGTACATCTGGGCTGTGCCATTCCTGATACAAGATATAAATACCATGGAACATGTGAGTGAGAGATTGAGAGGAGGTGAAACCCTTGATCTTGATTTCCTTTTTGTACTTAATGGTGCCATAAGTAAGACAAATTTGATCAGAAAATGGGTCAACCTATCAGTGACTGGGATACAGATGTTTCCCAGTTGGAGAGATGAATGTAAAAGAATAACAGAGAATTGATTCAAGTGCACCAGTGCTGGGGGTGATCGCAAGAGCGTGGCACCTGAACATAATTTTACATATTTTAAGGACTATTGTATTATTTCTACATTTGCAAGCAGCCCCAGGAAAATTGTGCATGAAAAATCAGTGAAGACATAATGCTTCAAGTGGGAAAGCTTATGATAATATGGGGTAATCATTTCATACAGGGTAGAATTATTCTGAGAGAGTTTTGTAGTTTTATATCTATCATCTATCTACCTGCCTATCCAGCAGCTATCTATCTGCGTACGTGCTTAATCACTTCAGTTGTGTCCAACTCTTTGAAACCCTATGGACTGTAGCCCACCTCTGTCCATGGGATTCTCTAGGCAAGACTGTCCTCCTCCAGGGGATTTTCCCAACCCAGGGATCTAACCCACATCTCCTGTGCCTCCTGCATTGCAGGCAGATTCTTTACCATCAAGCCAGGAGGTAACTGGGGAAGCCCAGTTACCTATCTGCTGCTGCTGCTGCTGCTGCTAAGTCGCTTCAGTCGTGTCCGACTCTGTGTGACCCCATAGACAGCAGCCCACCAGGCTCCCCCGTCCCTGGGATTCTCCAGGCAAGAACACTGGAGTGGGTTGCCATTTCCTTCTCCAATGCATGAAAGTGAAAAAGTGAAAGTGAAGTCGCTCAGTCGTGTCTGACTCTTCATGACCCCATGGACTGCAGCCTACCAGGCTCCTCTGTCCATGGGATTTTCCAGGCAAGAGTACTGGAGTGGGTTGCCATTGCCTTCTCCAAGTTACCTATCTATTAGATGTCTAATCTTACTGATCTATGTATGTATTGCTTTTATTGGGAACTATTGCAAGCATTCAGAAAAACACAGAGAATATTCTAACAGCTGCGATTTTCTTTTAAAATATCAAACAATCATAAGTGAGTTTTAGTAGATGCTAAGATACAGTATGAATACTTTGGAATTCTGGAGGTAAATTCTCTGACTGGCATCTATTTTTCAAAGCCTGGACTTACAGCGGTTACAGAAATAAATTGTCATTACCCAATAGGTTCCATCAGAGCCTCTGAGGGCCCCCACCCACCTTACTTCCTTACTCTAATGGTGATCATACACTAACAGCATCTTCTTATGAAAGCGCCCTGCTGATTCTGTCCCCTTGCAGAAGACCCTACAGTTTCTCCCTCTTGTCTTTCAAACTGTTTCACATTCTTAAGTCTTGAAAGCCAATATTTTCTCATGGCTTAATTTCCAGGTACACTGGACTTCTTTCCAATTCTCCCACCCTTTAATAATCCCTGTGTCCATAGAGCTTCCTGGTAATGAAAGAGACAAAAAATGGATTAATGTCCTTTTGAGCATGGAATCTGAAGAATAGGTACAAGTTAGCTAGGAAAGACCTGGGGGAACACATTGCTTGGGCAGAGGTATTTCCTAACCATCCTTCTGGAATAGCACTCTCCAGTATATATAATGCAACCCATAGAGGTAATTTAGATATTTTTATTTGTGTTAAAGAAAGAAAATTTAATAGCCAAAATTGATTTTTAAAGTATTTTATTTAATCCAATATCAAGAGCTGAACTGTAAAGGCTGAACACTGAAGAATTTATGCTTTCGAACTATAGTGCTGGAGAAGACTTTTGAGGGTCTCTTGGGCAGCAAGGAGATCAAACCACTCAATCTTAAAAGAAATCAATCCTGAATATTCAATGGGAGGACTGATGCTGAAGCTGAAGTCCCAATACTTTGGCCACCTGACGTGAAGAGCCAACTCACTGGACTTTTCCAATGATGCCAGGAAAGATTGAGGGCAGGAGGAGAAGGGGATGACAGAAGATGAGATGGCTGGATGGCATCACCGACTCAATAGACATGAGCAAACTCCTGGAGATGGTGAAAAACAGGGAAGCCTGGTGTGCTGCAGTTCATGGGGTTGCAAAGAATCAGACACAACCGAGTGACTGAACAACAGCAAAATATATCCAAAATGTCATTTCAACATGTTAATTAATATGAAATTGTTAATCAGGCATTTTCATTCTTTCTTTTTCATAATGAAGCTTTGATATCTGTTGCATATTTTACACTGAGAGCACATCTCAGTTTAGACTGGTTAATTTTCAAGTGCTCAGTAGTCAGATGGAGCTCATGCCTATTGCATTGGACAGTAACTCTAATCTTACCTTGTTATTTTCTCCATAGCATTTGTGCCTACTTGAAATTATTGTGCTCATTTGTTTACTTAAATGTTTTCCTCTGTCTCTCTCCACCAAAATTTGAGTTTCATAGGGCTAGGAACCTTTGCTAACTGTTCAATTTCAGACGGTGATAAAAGTACTTGGTTTACAGTAAGGTCCTGTTACATGTTTGACAAATGGATGAGCAGTAGGTAAGAAGGCCTGGAAGTGGGAGAGGCTCTGGCATCTTTGAGGGTCTCCAGCATGGTGAGCAGTGGAGCTGTCAGAGGGTGTGAAGGAAGCAGGCAGGGAGGAGGAATCCCTAAAGGTGTCTCCATGTCGTACTCTACATGGAAAAGTCTTGTACTTGTCTTCACTGACAAACTTCTCTATTTTTTAATACCCAACTGAATGCAGGGTTGTATCAGTAGCTTTCCCATAAATGTTTCTCAAACAAGGCATTCTAAATTTTGGTGTTCACCATTTCGGACTAGGATTCTATCTGATTACAATCTGATCTCCCCTACTAGGACCTGTATTTCTTGAGAGCAGAACCTAGGTCATAGACAGCTTTGTGTTTATCTTCCTGTGTTCAGGAAAAGATTTTTACACTTTGTTCATATTGTTACATATCTTAGCAATTTATCCTGTTTTATTGCTGCATAGTATTTCCTTTATGGATATAATAAAATATATTTATCCATTCATCTGTTGAAGAACATTTGAGCTGACTAAAATTTGGAGGCATGGTGAGTAAGTCTGCTATGACTATTTCTGTATGCAATTTTGTATGGACATACATCATTCTTTTGAGTAAAGTACTAGAAAGAGAATTGCCAGATTATATGGTAATTTATATTATTTGAAATTTATACCATACCACAAATTTTTGCAAAACATTTATTCCATTTTGTATTTCCATCAGCATATCAGATGGAATATCAGATATCTGGTTATATCTGAATATAATATCAGAATACTGGTTATACCACATCCTCAACACTTGGCATTACTTATCATTTCAATTTTAGCATTCTTGCATCTCAATGCAGTTTTATGTTACAACCAACAATGTTGGGCTTTGTTTTCCTGTGCTTATTTGCCACGTGTACATTCTTTAGTGAAGTGTCTACCTAAAACTTACACCTATTTAATATTCATTGAAAGAACTGATACTGAAGCTGAAGCTCCAATACCTTGGCCACCTGATTTGAAGAGCTGACTCATTAGAAAAGACCCTGATGCTGGGAAAGATTGAAGGCAGGGGGAGAAGTGGTCAACAGAGGGTGAGATGGTTGGATGGCATCACCAACTTGATGGACATGAGTTTGAGAAGCTCTGGGAGATGGTGAAAAACAGGGAAGCCTAGTATGCTGCAGTCCATGGGGTTGCAAAGAGTCAGACAGAACTGAGTGACTGAACAACAACAACATGCTTATTTAAAAAATTTGAGTTGTTTTCTTATTATTGAGTTTTAAGGGTTCTTTATATATTTCCTTTGTCAAATATGCCTATTTAAAATAGTTTCTCCTTGTACATGGTCTGCCTTTTCATTTTCTTAGAGGATTTTTTGTTTACTTTTTTTTATTTTTGTTTGTTTTAGCAACACTTTTTGAAATGAAAGTTTCAATGATAGTAAAGTCCAGTTTATTAATAATTTTTTTTATTGTTCATGACTTTTTTGTTCCGTCTAAGAAGATGTCATGAACTCTAAGGTCTCAAATTATTCTGTTTTCTTTGAAAACATTTGTACTTTTAGCTTTCATGTTTAGCTGTAAATCCATTTAAAGTGCGTTTTTATATACAAAATGTTAACTGAATATCTATTTATTCCCCTATCCTTTGTTGAACTGAATTTTTCCCCATTGAGTTTTCTGGGTACATTTTTGAAGCATTCTTCTCCTGCAAATAACACATGATCTTGACTGTTGTAGCTTCATAGTGCTTAGTCGCTCAGTCTTGTCCAACTCTTTGTGACCCCATGGACTGTGCCCGCCAGGCTCCTTTGTCCATAGGGATTGTCCAGGCAAGAATACTGGAGTGGGTTGCCATGCCCTCCTCCAGGGGATCTTCCCAACCCAGGGATAGAACTCAGGTCTCCTGCATTGCAGGCAGATTCTGTAGCATCTGAGCCACCAGGGAAGCTTTATAACAGGTTTTAAAATCAGGCATGTCAGTCATCTGACTGTCTTTATTTTTCAGAATTGTTGGCCATTTTAGTTTTTTTACATTTCAATATAAATATTAGAAATAGCTTGTAAATGTCTACAAAATAGCCAGCTAATTTTTTTGGAATTGTGTCGAACCTATAAATCAATTTGCAGAAAATTGACATTGTCACAAACACAGTATATTTTTCCATTGACTTATGTCTTCATTACTTTTAGTGGTATTTTATAGTTTTTAGTGTATAGCTCTTGCACATGTCTTGTTGAATTTATCTCTGGTTATTTCATGTTCTGGAATGTTATTAAAATAGTATTTTATTTAAACTTCTAATTATTTGTTGTCATTTTATAGGAAAACTTTAATTTTTGTGTATTATCCTTACTGAACTCTGTCATTAGTCCTAGAAAAAATTTTGCTGTAGATCCTTTAGAATTTTGTATATGCACTACGACTTTGTAAACAAAGACAGTTTAAATTTTTTCTTTCCAATTTCCATGTATTGTATTTTGCTTTCTTCCATTACTGCACTGGCTATGATATCTAGTACAGTGCTGAATATAAATGGTGAAAGTGAGGATTTCTGCCTTGTTCCCTATCATAGAGGAAACATATTCAATCTTTTGTGATTATGTATAATTTTAGTTCAGAGAAGGCAATGGCATCCCATTCCAGTACTCTTGCCTGGAGAATCCCATGGACGGAGGAGCCTGGTGGGCTGCAGTCCATGGGGTCGCTAGGAGTCGGACACGACTGAAGTGACTTAGCATAGCATAATTTTAGTTATACATGCTCATTATCGAGTTGAGAATATTTCATTATATTTCTAGCTTGCTGAGAGTTTTTTATCCTGTATGGATATTGAATTTTTATATACTTTTTAGCATTTAATAAGATGACCTTTAATTTTTTTTAGTTAGTTGGTATAGTGAATGTCACTTTTTGATTTTAATGTTAAATCAACATTGCATTCTTTGTGTCATAGAATTCATCAGTGAAGACATCCAGGTCACAACACTTTGTGTATGGGGTATCTTCTAATTAAACAGATATTTGCTGCTGCTGTTCAGTCACTCAGTCGTGTCTGACTTTTTGTGACCCTATGGATTGCAGCACACCAGACTTTCCTGTCCTTCACTATCTCCAGGAGCTTGCTCAAACTCATGTCCATTGAGTCGGTGATGCCATCCAACCATCTCATCTTCTGTCATCCCCTTCTCCTCCTGCCCTCAGTCTTTCTCAGCATTAGGGCTTTCCCAATAACTCAGTTCTTCATATCAGGTGGCCAAAGTATTGGAGCTTCAACGTCAGTATCAGTCCTTCCAGTGAATATTCAGGATTGATTTCCTTTAGGATTGACTGGTTTGATCTCCTTGCAGTCCAAGTGATTCTCAAGAGTCTTCTCCAACACCACACAGTGCAAAAGCATCAATTCTTTGGTCCTCAGCTTTCTTTATGGTCCAACTCTCACATCCTTACATGACTCCTGGAAAAAATGATAGCTTTGACTAGAGGGACCTTTGTCAGCAAAGTAATGTCTCTGCTTTTCAATATGCTGTCTAGGTGTGTCGTAGTTTTTCTTCCAAGGAGCAAGTGTTTTTTAATTTCATGACTGTAGTCACCATCTGCAATGATTTTGGAATCCAAGAAAACAGGACTACTTATGTTTTCTTTTTTTACTCTTGGGACTTTTTTGGTAATTGGTGCCTTTCAATAAGTTTCTCAGATTAAGTGGACAACTTTATTCGTATAATATTGTTCAAATATTCTTTCATTATCTTTTCTATGTCTGTTGGATCTGTAAAAAGTTCTCTTTTTTCTTTTCTGAAACTTGTCATTTTACTTGTGCTCTCTCTCTCTCTTTTTTTTTTTTTTTTGCCTTGATTAAACTAGTTAGAGTTCTCTTGATTTTTATTGATTCTTTTTTAGAAAATAACTTTTTGTTTCATATATTTACTTAATTTTCTATGTTCATTGATTTTTGCCCTTTTATTATTTCTCATTTTATTTGATATTGCCCTTATAATTCTTTTTTTTTTTTTCATTTTCTTTTCTTTCTTTCTTTCTTTTTTAACCTTCTCACTATGAAATCTAAGATACTGGTTTTGGATCTTCCTTTCTAATTTAAGTACGCATTTTCCATTGAGGATTATTTAAACTACATCCTAAAACTTTTGATATGCTGTGTTTTCACTTTATTTTGGTATTACGATTTTTTTTTCTAATTATTATTACAACTTCTTTTCTGACTCATGGTTTATTTAGAAGTGTTTTGTTCAGTTTTTAATTATTTGAATTGTTTTATCATGTTTTCTGGTATGTTTCTAATTTAACGTCACTGTGATTAAACAACAAACTCTAAATTTATAGAGACTTGTTTTATGGCCTAGCATTTGGACTATCTTGCTGATACAGACTATGCTGCTGCTGCTAAGTCACTTTAGTCGTGTCCAACTCTGTGCGACCCCATAGACGGCAGCCCACCAGGCTCTGCCGTCCCTGGGATTCTCCAGGCAAGAACACTGGAATGGGTTGCCATTTCCTTCTCCAATGCATGAAACTGAAAAGTGAAAATGAAGTCGCTTAGTAAGTGTCCAACTCTTCATGACCCCATGGACTGCAGCCTACTAGGCTCCTCCATCCATGGGATTTTCCAGGCAAGAGTACTGGAGTGGGGTGCCATTGCCTTCTCTGGATACAGACTATACGTCTCCATGAAAAAATGTATTCTACTGTTTTTGAGTGGAATGTTCTATAATTGTTAATGGAATCAGTTAGTGGTGTTATTCAAGCCTTCTATGTGCTACTGTGTATCTTTTTCTTTTTACTTGTTTATCTGTACTGAAAGATCTACATTAAACATTTCATCTATAATTGTGGATGTATCTATTTCTACTATTAATTCTATGGGATTCTGCTTTTCTGTAGCAGAGCTACAGAAAGCTGAATTCATATTCAATGAATGTAGCATATTCAATGCTGCATTCATATTCAATATTGAGAAAATGAAAGCTATATACTTTTTGTGAAGTTTTTGTTGTTGTTGTTGTTCAGTCACCCAGTCGTGTCCGACTCTTTGCAACCCTGTGGTCTGTAGCATGCCAAGCCTAACTGTCCCTCACCATCTCCCAGAGGTTGCCCAATTTCATGTCCATTGCATTAGTGATGCCATCCAACTACCTCATCCTCTGATGTCCTGTTCTCCTTCTGCTGATCAATCCTTCCTAGTATCAGGGACTTTTCTGGTGAGTCAGCTGTTTGCATCATGTGACCAAAATACTGGAGCTTCAGCTTCAACATCAGTCTTTCCAATGAGGCTTTAGGGTTTATTTCCTTTAAAAATGACTGATTTGATCTCCTTGCTGTCCAAGGGACTCTCAGGACTCTTCTCCAGCATCACAGTTTGAAGGTGTTAATTCTTTGGTGCTCTACCTTCTTTATGGTCTAGCTCTCACAACCATATATGACCACTGGGAAGATCATAGCCTTGACTGTACAGACTTTTGTTGTCAACATAATGTCTCTGCTTTTCAACGTACTGTCTAGGTTTGTCATAGCTTTCCTTCCAAAAAGCAATTGTTTTCTGATTTGAAGGCTGTAGTCACCGTCTTCAGTGATTTTTGAGCACAAGAAGAGGAAATCCATCACTACTTGCACATTTTCCCCTTCGATTTGCCATGGAGTAATGTGTGAAAAGAATAGAAAGGAGAGATAAGAAAGCCTTCCTCAGTGATCAATGCAAAGAAATAGAGGAAAAGAACAGAATGGGAAAGACTGGAGATCTCTTCAAGAAAATTAGAGATACTAAGGGAACATTTCATGCAAAGATGAGCTCGATAAAGGACAGAAATGATATGGACCTAGCAGAAGCAGAAGATATTAAGAACAGGGGGCAAGAATACACAGAAGAAATGTACAAAAAAGATCTTCATGACCCAGATAATCACGATGGTGTGATCACTCACCTAGAGCCAGACATCCTGGAATGTGAAGTCAAATGGGCCTTAGAAAGCATCACTATGAACAAAACTAGTGGAAATGATGGAATTCTAGTTGAACTATTTCAAATCCTGGAAGATGATGCTGTGGAAGTGCTGCACTCAATATGCCAGCAAATTTGGAAAACTCAGCAGTGGCCACAGGACTGGAAAAGGTCAGTTTTCATTCCAATCCCAAAGAAAGGCAATGCCAAAGAATGCTCAAAATACCGCACAATTGCACTCATCTCACACGCTAATAAAGTCATGCTCAAAATTCTCCAAGCTAGGCTTCAGCAATATGTGAACCGTGAACTTCCTGATGTTCAAGCTGGTTTTAGAAAAGGAAGAGGAACCAGAGACCAAATTGCCAACACCTGCTGGATCATGGAAAAAGCAAGAGAGTTTCAGAAAAACATCTATTTTCTGCTCTATTGACTATGCCAAAGCCTTTGACTGTGTGGATCACAGTAAACTGTGGACAATTCTGAAAGAGATGGGAATAGCAGACCATCTGACCTGCCTCTTGAGAAACCTGTATGCAGGTCAGGAAGCAACAGTTAGAACTGGACATGGAACAACAGACTGGTTCCAAATAGGAAAAGGAGTACGTCAAGGCTGTATATTGTCACCCTGCTTATTTAACTTATATGCAGAGTACATCATGAGAAACACTGGGCTGGATGAAGCACATGCTGGAATCAAGATTGCCGGGAGAAATATCAATAACCGCAGATATGCAGATGACACTACCCTTATGGCAGAAAGTGAAGAGGAACTAAAAAGCCTCTTGATGACAATGAAAGTGGAGAGTGAAAAAGTTGGCTTAAAGCTCAACATTCAGAAAATGAAGATCATGGCATCTGGTCCCATCACTTCATGGGAAATAGATGGGGAAACAGTGAAAACAGTGTCAGACTTTATTTTTTGGGGCTCCAAAATCACTGCAGATGGTATTGCAGCCATGAAATTAAAAGACGCTTACTCCTTGGAAGGAAAGTTATGACCAATCTAGATAGCATATTCAAAAGCAGAGACATTACTTTGCCAACAAAGGTCTGTCTAGTCAAGGCTATGGATTTTCCAATGGTCATGTATGGATGTGACAGTTGGACTGTGAAGAAAGCTGAGTGCCGAAGAATTGATGCTTTTGAACTGTGGTGTTGGAGAAGACTTTGGAGAGTCCCTTGGACTGCAAGAAGATCCAACCAGTCCATTCTGAAGGAGATCAGCCCCGGGATTTCTTTGGAAGGAATGATGCTGAAGCTGAAACTCCAGTACTTTGGCCACCTCATGCAAAGAGTTGACTCATTGGAAAAGACTCTGATGCTGGGAGGGATTGGGGGCAGGAGGAAAAGGGGATGACAGAGGATGAGATGGCTGGATGGCATCACCGACTTGATAGATGTGAGTCTGAATGAACTCCGGGAGTTGGTGATGGACAGGGAGGCCTGGCGTGCTGTAATTCATGAGGTCACAAAGAGTTGGACACGACTGAGTGACTGAACTGAACTGAACTGAACTGATACTTGCTTTTAAATATATCTCTTCTTGGGGATGCAGTAATTCTTTTTAAAATAACCATTTATCCTTGTATTTTATTATTTTTCTATTATGTCTGTTATGTAATACAGCAGTTCTCTTTTCTGTTTCTTTTATTGTAGAAGGACATGATTTCAGTTGTAGTTCATTATCAACATTTTCTGAGCTAGTCTTAGAAAATGACTATTATTTCCAGTTTCCTATCTAAGACTGTTGATTCTCCTACAGTCACTTACAACCTATATGCCTGGTATCCAAAAACACAGAGAGACTAGGATGGCAAAAACAGTAGCTTCACCTGGGCATGTCTTCAGCAGGTAAGAAACAGAGGAAGCAGGAAGTACCAAGATGGGCCTGTATACCAGAATTAGAAGGTTGTGTGTACCAGGGAGGAGGTGTGATGAGAGTGGATAATACTGAAGTCCCATAATCCTTCACCTTTCCTCCTTGACAAAGACCTCAGAGTGAATGAGAAGTGGGCCTATCTATATCCTAATTATTAAATTACACTTGGTAGACATTAAGGGTGTGGTAATTGTTGTCATTTTTACTGTATTGTGATATTAATCTTATGGAATATTGAATCTCCAAATAGCCCATGACATAAAGAGACCTTTATGGCTCCGATGGAGCTATTATATTTTATTATCTCACGAATCTTCAGATTTAAAGAGTCCTCAATGAGACCTTGACATAATTAAGCCTAATGAGTCCAAAGGAGTTACAATGGTCTATTGTGCCAATAATTTAGACATGACAGGTCTTTGTTATAAGTAGGCCTTGGTATCCCAGTGTATCCTGTGGTTTGTGTAGATAAGACTGACAGCTGAGAAAGTGAACTGAAGTTGTTCAAAAGGCACTCTACACATCAAGCATGTCTTTTAAAAGTTTCAAATAGAGATTTTTATTGCACTGACTCTATTTTTAATGCTGCCTGGGGCATCGGTTCTTTTATCTGTCCATGCACAGCGTTTGTGCCAGCCTACTCATTTACGTGTTGTGCGAGGCATAGGGTTGCAAAGGTGAAATGAGGCATAGACCCTGCTGAAGGATGCTCAAAGTACTCAGCATCTAAAGATTTTTAGGAATTTGCCGTTCAGAAAAGTGGTGAGCAAAAATTATGGCCCACAGGGCAGCCACCTCTTTTTGTAAATAAAGTTTTATTGGAACACAACCATATTCTTTCATTTACGAATTATCTATGGCTGCTTTTATGCTATAGTGGCAGAGCTGAGTAGTTGCAACAGAGACATCTGGACTACAAAGCTGAAAAGATTTACTATCTGGCCCTTTAGAACTAAGCTTGACAATCTCTGGTTTAGAGTTTCAAAGGCTCTAGAGCTACCTCAACAAATCACAAGTAGGCATGAATTAGCATCTTCAGTTCACATAGTTTTGGTGTAAGTCAGAAAGGAGATCTTCTTTTATTATTATTTCACATTTATTTGCTTTAATATAGCTTAGTCTTCATACCTTTACTAACTGCTACTTCTACATGGTCTTGTACTTCTGATCCTCTCTTGGGGTACAGAAGATGCTTAGTTAATGTTTACAAGACATTATTCCCATTCGTCTAAGGACAGTATGGTGGTTTTAAATATATGTTTTCAAGTCTTTTGATACTCCCCCTTAAAGAGATGACTGTTTCTCCTCTCCTTGTGTGTGGGTTGAACTGTGACTTACTTCCATACAACAGAATACATCAGACATGGTGGGATTTCATAAATTTATAAAAAGACTGCTGCTTATATCTTGAGTCCTTGCTTTCTTTCTCTGTCACTGTCTTACCTCCTTTATTTTGAGAGAAACTACCTGTTGTACAGCAAGTAATCCAGGTGACAGGAAAACCACCACTGTGTCATAGGAACCCAACCGAGAGCTGCCAATAGCTGATGAGTGTGCTTGGAAACGAATCTTATCCTGTTTAAACCCTGAGATACCTGAAGCCCCAGTGGACCCTTACCTGCAAACATCATGAGAGATGCTGAGTCAGAACTTCCCAACCAAGTCGTTTCCAGATTCCTGATCCACAGAAATTGTGCTAGTAAATGTTTGCCATGCTCAGACACTAAGTTTGGGGTGGTTTTTTACATAGCAAGAAATAACTAATGCAGGAGATAATCAACCAGTGTTTGCTAAATCGCCTCAGTTGTGTCTGATTCTGCGTGACCCTATGGACTGCAGCCTGCCAGGCTCCTCTGTCCATGGGATTCTCCAGGCAAGAATACTGGAGTGGGTTACCATGCCCTCCTCCAGGAGGGATGACTCAGGGATCGAACTTGAGTCTCTTACGTCTACTTGCCTTAGCAGGCAGGTTCTTTTCCACTACCATCGCCTGGGAAGTCCAGTCAACCAGTAGGATGTGGGACATAAAAATGGTTGTCTCTTTCTCCGAATTCTTTCTAATGGTTCTACAGACTCTTGATCCCCTGGTTAAGGTCCTGAGAAGGTTCAGAAACTCTCCCCTTGTGTGCATAAACGTATATAGAGATGACAATGTCCACTTCTTTGCCATGTTGTCATTCCTGTCATGCTGTCCTTCTTGAGATGGTATGGGCTGAACTAGAAACAGCTTAAACATATATTGATATTAGCCTCATGCAATTTTGGTCTTGACAATGCTGTATTGGAGACTCCCATGGTTTTCTGTGTCCTTCTTTGCAGGAGGAAGCAAGTTCTATCAGCAGTATAATTGCTTTACAAGACTGATAAATAGGATATAATAGCTCACAAAGCATATGCGTTTCATTTGACTTGCTTCAGTGTTTTTTACATCTGTCTTTTCACTGTGATGTCAAGGGGTCAATTGAACACCATTATTTGGGATACTTTGGCCACCTGATATGGCGAGCCAACTCATTGGAAAAGACCATGATGCTGGAAAAGATTGAGGGCAGGAAGAGAAGGGGATGACGGGATGAGATGGTTGGATGGCATCATTGACTCATGAGTGTGAGCAAACTCCAGACATAGTGAAGGACAGGGAAGCCTGGCATGCTACAGTCCATGGGGTCACAGAGAGTTGGGCATGACTGAGTGACTGAACAACAACAACTTGGGGTGAATGACAATCCACTCCAGAACTATTGCCTGGAGGATTCTGTGGACAGAGGAGCCTGGCAGGCTACAATCCATGGGATTGCAGAGTCGGATATGACTGAATGACTAACGTTCACTTCCTCTCATTCAGCATAATAGTCAAGCATATCCACCTTTGGTGACTAACAACGATTAATGCATTTTGCTTCTTTTAATCTCACAATGATATCTGTGACCAGATAGGGTGGTTCTTGGACAAGTTGACAAGTTATCATTCTCCTCTCCTCTGAAATTCTTGGTCATAAGACCAACTGGCAATTCCAAATTTTGTCTTCCAGATGACTGCTACTTAGTGTTGATAGAGATGCTGCTTCTCACAGCATAACATGAGATGATATCCTCAAATTCCAGAATTCCACATTAGTCAGTTTGGGAATTCTCATTTCTAAACTCTAACAGAAAATAGTCTGTGACCAGTGCTAAACCAGAGATACAAGCACAATTCAATGAAAACTTGAGGGCACCTAAGTGCTGCATTTTGTCCTGCAGTGGCTCCTGGAACAGAAAAGGGAAATGACAGAAAAGTTAATCAAATCTTCATTGAGCATGGAGTTTAGTGAATGTTAACATGCCAGTATTGGGTTCTTAGTTATGATACATGTATCACAGCAAAGCAAGATAATACAAAGCAAGATTAGCTTTCCCAAGCTGAGCATAGGGGAAACTGGGAGAAGGGTCTATGGGAGCTCTCAGTAGTATCTTTGCAACTGTTCTGCAAATCTACACACACACACACACACACACACACACACACACACGACCTAAGCAGAAGATTTGTTCTGCAACCAGGACTTGAAGAAATTTCAAAAGAAGGACTACTGATGTGAGTCAGGTGGATGTTGACAGGCAGAAGAGGTGAGTGTAGAGAACATTCCAGACCAAGGTGATAGAATATAAAATGTTTAGGAATGGCCTGAATTTCCCCTGAACTAGTGGAGTCTGTGACTTGCGAGACACTGATGTGACCAAAGCACATCATGATATTCAGGGGCAGGTGTTCGCAGGATAGAGGGCAAAGGGAGAAAGCATGGTTGGGCCTTGTATGGTACAATACAAAGTCTGAATTAAAATATTATTGGTGCTTTCCTGGTAGCTCAGCTGATAGAGAATCCACTTGCAATGCAGGAGACCTGGGTTTGATCCCTGGGTTGGGTTGTGAAGATCCCCTGGAGGAAGGCATGGCAACCCATTCTGGTATTCTTGCCTGGAGAATCCCCATGGAAAGAGGAGCACAGTGGGCTACAGTCCATGGGGTCACGAAGAGTGGGATAAGACTGAGTGACTAATCACATAATATTATTGGAACCTTGGGCCTATGTGGAAGGCTGTGACATCATCAGAGCTGTGCCTACAAAGAATAAGTATAGTATTTTATAGGGTATATTTCTGTGCCTACCAACAGATACACATACTCACCACACAAGTCCTGTACCTCTTCTTGAGTGACTTTCAATTATCTTCATGCTGGCTTCAGGAAGGCCTCCTCTGGCCCCTGCATACTGGACTGGACACCCTGTCCGTGTCCTTTCTGATCACTCATTACTACCTGTTGAAATCACAGCTCCTTTTCTTCTTTGCACAATGTTTCCAGAAGGTGGACGCCTATCTCATCGGTCTGGGCATCCCCAGGACCAAGCACATGTTGGATGCAGGATACATTCGTTACAGGAATGAGTTAATGGGTGAGTCTAGAGTCTAGAGCGAACTGAGATTCTGTGGCCTACATTTGCACAGAATTAAGGTGTCTGCCTGACTCTTAGTGCCTAGAAATTATTAATTAAAATGAATGCAATAGGGAACAAGTTGACCCTAAGGGGATTTTGAGAAAGCCTCTGAGGTTATAACAAGATGAGGGAGAGGCAGAAATGGATCTTGGTATTTTCAGGGAAATGGAGACAGGAAGGCGGCAGTGAATCTGGCCAGCTTTCCAGGAGGCTCCCCAGAGCGGCACCCTCAGCCCTGCTGTCAGTCACTGAGCAGGGCTCTATGGAGACCCATGTCTGCAGCCATCATTTAGAAGATCAATGTCTTCAACTTTCCCCTTTCTCTGAGATAGCAGACAGCCAACCAGTCGGTAATTCACAAGGATCAACGCTGGCTCCATCCAACTTTCAGCTCTTTGAAAAGTTTGCCTTAAGAATTGAGACATCACTTTTTTCTTCCCAAAGCATGTGTATCTTTTCAGGATTCAAAGATGCCTCCAAAAAAATGTCCTCATTTTCCTTGACAGACGACATGCTGTGTTCTCTGGGTTGCTGATCGGCAAATCGGAACAGACGTTTTTTCCTTTTTATCCCTCCTCGTTACCCCAATGTGCCTTTTCGGTCTCTCTCCAAATGAAGCCTTCAGTGAGACATCGCAAGATGAAAGGGATGGTGGTCAAACTCACCATCCGTGAGCCTATCAAGGATTTAACATTTGGATTGATAACTCTGCTGTGTCAGGGGCACATGTATTTAAAAGCCTTCTGAAATTTGAAATGAATATATCTGAAAGATGCATCTGATTTTCCCCCTACAAGGAAAGAAAGAGCAGGGTTGGGTACTGCTTTCTAACATTCCTGAACGTCAATCCTGGGTCTGTTTTTCTGACCGTTCAGTGTGCAAGTGACAGGTTTGGTGATGGAGAAAGAGGATTTTGAAGTTCCAAATCTCCTTTTCTTTTAAATCCAGTAGCACCCTTTCCTGTATCCAAAACTCAAATTAACGCTTCCCTGAAGGGGAATTGGTAGACAAGGGGAGATTATTGACAATTTCTGACCCTGGAAGCCCCCATTAGGTAGACGACACTAGAACTGAAGATTTCCAAGAACAAATCTGGGCAGGGCCAGTGACCTCAGATGGACAGAACTTAGAAAGGTTTGATGAATCCTTCCTCTTTAGAGCTGCTCCACTGGGAGGCACTGCCTGAATTCTCAGCAACTTCTTTCTAAGGAGCTTTCCTGTTTGCAAACCATCGGCAGCTGGCTTTTGACTATCGTAGGATCTCCACCAGGCTAGGGGAAATACCTGTCCTTGGATACCCACTGTAGGCTGCAAGCCTGGGAGCCTGTGAGAACCCGAGAAGATATTTTATGGTATTAAGGAAGCAGATAAGACTGAGTGACTAATCACATAATATTATTGGAATCTTGGGCCTATGTGGAAGGCTGTGACATCATCAGAGAATACTCTGACTGCACAGAATACTCTGTGCAAAGAAGAATATTAAGGAAGCAGACAATCTGAAGTCAGACAAACTCCTGGGGAACCGCTCATCAAGTGCATGATGCTAAAGGAGTCCTTTAAACTACATGAACTTCAGTTTCTCCTCATTTGTAAAATATTTGTAAACCTGTATAGAATGGTTAGGATGGTTGAAGGAGGAAAAAAGTCCTATTGCAGCTCCTGACAAATAGTTAGAACCCATCAGATGCTCCTTCCATCAGGACCCTCCTAGTCTCTGGCATTGTCATCTGTTTACTGAGAAATGGGGTAACATTTCCCCTGTGTTGCATGAGTCTCTGTATGAATGGGCTAGAACTGTCTAATTCTTTGATTTCCCCCTGTTCCTGGTTATTTCCTTTGACATCCTGAATGTCCTCTGCAAGAAAACTCAGAACCAAGTTTTAATTTTTTTTTTTACTTCTTCTTAGAGGAGAACCCAAACATAATTTACCTTACTATCCATCGACTGCTGTGTGGACAATCTCCACCCCAGGCCAGTTTGGTTTCTGTTCTGAGTGTAACTTTATTTTCTTCCACTGAAAGATGCAGCAAAACCCCTCTTTGTGCAGGGACCATTAGTACTGCCCATTCTTAAATTAGCTCAGCAAAAAAAAAAAAAAAAAAAGAAGAAGTGCATTTTATAGTCAAGCCAGCAGTAATTGGACACTGTGACTATGAGTGGCCCTTGCGGTGTTTGGACACGGGCCAAATGTACCTTCTGTCTGTCTCTGACACAGGCAGACAATAGCAGCATTATTTACTGCCCTGGCTCTGTGCAACTCCAAAGGCCAGCTGCAAGAACAAAAGAATCGCTCACACTTTGCCCAGCCCTAGACTCTGCTGCAGCCTCTATCTGTTTAGTAAATAATTCACCCCTCTATCCCAAACGTGGGATCATCTATTCTGGGCTTCTTTCCTTTTGCAGTGACCGAGGCTGCAAGGAAAAGATGCATTGCTCCTCTGAACCCTTGGAGGGGATCAGAGTGGAGGGAGGAATGGACAACAATTCTTTGTGTCCACATCTTGGGGGTGCAGAGTCACCATGACAGAACAGCTACGGCAGCAGAGCCTGTGCCTGGGAAAATGTTGGCAAGCGCTAGCCTCCCCTGGAAAATCATGCTTCCCAGGCATGTCATTCTGAGTCTGTCCACGGTGCTTTATAAAGGAGCTTGACACTTGCCCAGGGAATACTCACAAATTGCCATGCTCTTAGGGGTATAGTGCTTGTGTTACAGGCAACCTGGGCTTTAGGTGCACTGAGCAAAGGGTTTTGCAGTTCATTTGGTTTCAGCTCTCACCCAGAATCTGGACAAAAGGACCCCCGCGTGGTGGGATTGTCTATTCGCAATCCCCACTAAAAGCGTTCACCAGGACACAGTCTTATCAGTCACCTGACGTGCAGCCCGTGCTTGGGGATGCAGAGCCCACTGTCCTCACCCAGTTCTGGGCCTGGGAAGCCAACAGTCCAACCTGACCCACACCTCCATCTCCCAAGCAGGGCAGCCTCCAGATTTCCGAATTTGTCCTCAACAATGGCTCTTTATCACCTCCTCCCACCTTGAACAGTGTTTTCTGAACTGTTCCTGGGATCATCAGCTTCTGGCCTTGTGCCCAGACTTTGGAGCCAAGGCTCCCTGGGGGATCTCGGGATCTGCTTCCCGCTATGGCTTTCCTGGATGGAGGGGCACCCCCCAACCTCGGGTGCAGGCTCAGACCCCCTCTCTCTCTGTGCAGCACCTGTCTCCAGCTGCTCGAGTGACACCTGGACTGACGAAACCCAGACTGGGGATGCTGCCCAGTTATAGTCAGGCAGAAACCCTCATCTGACACATTCTAGAAATTCCACCAAGATCAGCCCCAGGTCAGTTATGACCACAGACTCAACTATCATGCAGGGGATTCTTCATGGCTTCTAAAATGCTTGTGAAAAGTTTATAAACTTTTCACTTCCCTCTTCTCATTTGCTTTTCACACTTCATGAGGCAGGCTAGGAAGACATTATCATCCACGTTTTAGAGGTCAGGGTATATGGGCTCTCAAGGACAGTCAGTTAAAAGGGAGTAAAACCAAGTCTAAGGTTTCAGCTCTCCAAGACCCTGGATCTTGTAATATACCAGAGTCAGACAGAGGGAGGGAGGGAGGCTGGGAGGGTATTAGAAGCATGGTCACCATGATGCTCAAAGGGTCTGAGTCTATCCTCAGCCTGTATCAGGCTGAGCCTTTGAACTTTCCTTTTGTGGACAAAGCTCTCTACAAAGAAGACTTCCCCATCACGCTGGACCTTTTTCGATGGTGGAGCTGTGCATATTCTCACTTGCCATTTATCTCCTGGGTCAAGCACAGCTCTCACCATAGACCCGGTGTTGAGTGAATAAATGGATGACTGGCTGGATGGATAAAAGAAAATCTTGGATGGATGGATGAAGGGGTGGATGGACTTACAAGCAGGTGGCAGAGGTATGGCTGTTCTGTGTGTCCTGCAGGCTGGCGTGCTCATTCTTGACTGTGTAAGACTCTGGAATAATCCCATCTGTCCCTTGCTCTGTGTCCTTTTTCTGTCTCTCTGGTCACATATGCTCTTCCTTAGATGCTCCTGGCTTCTTGGGCCCCAGGGAGCACTCCCATTCTTATTGCATATGGAGACATCCTTTCCTCATCCTCACTACATTTGTGCCATCTTGGAATGAGACCGCTGGGTACTGGGATATGTTTCTGAAGGCAGCTCTGCCTCCTTCTCCTTTTAGGGTGTCTCCTCTGAGTTGGGGGCACATGAGCCAGGGTCCAGGAATCCAGAGGCTCTTCTTCCTGACCCCCAACTTGATTTGTCATTTTCCACCCAGAGCCCCACTTCCACTCTCCTGTGAACAAAAGACTCAGACTCCCAGACTCTTCTTTGATAGTCTCAGAACCAGCCTAGACCTCAGGAACCCCATTTTGTTCTTTGCTTTTCTTTCTAAGAGAACCAGAGCTCAGAGAAGTAGGTGGTTTTGCCCAGGGTCCCGTGGCCCTTCAGTGACAGGCGTCGGCCTGAAACTGCAGTGTCTGCCCACATTTTCTGAGCCCCTCTGGCCATTCTGTTCCCCTGTCACACCATGTGCCATTTTTTGGTTTTTCTTCAGAGTTTGGCCTAGAGGAATTTTGACATTTTGAGCATGGGGATGAGGGCCTTGGAATGTCACCGCGCCCATTCTGAGAGAAAGCCAATTTCCCCTTAGCTTGGTTCTTGCAAATAGCAAAGTTAATTAATCCCCTGTAAATAAACATTTGCGAACTGCAGCTCAATATAGTACTGACCAGGAATGCTTCCAAATGTGCATAAGATGAGATGATAAGGGGCCCGGGGCTGGTCATGTGACTGTTCATCTCCAAGTTGGGCTGGAGAGTGTATTGACGTGATGGGAAAATCATTGGTTTGGGGGTTCATGAAGGTACAGGACTGGATCCCTGCTCTGCCACTGACTTGCTGAGACCTTTGGCAGGTCATGAACACTCTGGACCCATGTGCCCGTGTGTAGAATGCAGTGAGGTTGCTGCTGAGGGCATCAGATGCCTGGTATGAGGCAGGTTCCCTGAGAAACATTCCATCAATGGTCCCCTCTGCCCTCCCTCTTCCCATCACCTTCTCTGCTTTCCAGTGTAGCTGGTGCCTTTAAATGCCGCTGATCTCCAGGGACTCCTGGGCTTTTAGAAACCTCTTTGGTTAATGAAGGTGTTGGGCAGGATTGAGCCAGACCATTTCCAGCTCCTTCTCATTTTTGATGGACTTACACAGGCCACTGATTTGCATCATCCACCTCCCCCTTTAATGAGCTCCTGTGCTCACAGTTAATGAACTAATTACTTCTGGGCAAAATCAGCATTAAGTTGCAAACCTGGTTTCTGCAGCCTCCGCCAGGCCAGTATTCTTTTGTCAAGTCAAAGAGAGGGTAGCAATGAGGAGGCTCCATCAGATTCTGACGACAAGTCATCAGAGATGTCCAAATCATCTGGGGAAATTTGAATAAAAATATCTCATTCAATGAGAATGACATCAAACATGACAGGTATGTTTCTGGATCTTTCTTAAGATCCAGGATGAAGCTGAGCTGCAAGCTATGACCTCCAGGTCACATTGCTTTCCCGGTCAGAAATACAGCTCTTCTTGAAGGCTATAGATTTTCCCCCCAAAATGCCTCGATTAATGGCAATAAAATGGAGGTGTGCCAAATGGCCTGCTTTAAATTCAGATGATGGTGAACAGACCATCTCTGAGAGTACTGAAGGGAGCTTTATACACAAGGCACATCTTAATTGGAAGGAAAACTTTCCACACTTTGAAACAGTTAAGCCATTTGCCTAGGGAACACCTTTAAGTGATGTAGCACAAGGTTACTTGCCATAAAGGACTCCATTTTCATTCCTTCAGGACTCGTTTACTGAGAGGCCCGAATGCAGATTTTGGAGTTGATTGCCCTGGATTTGAACCCCAGCCTTGCCCCCATTAGACAGGTGTGTGCTGTGTGACAGTGCAGAAGTCACTTAGTCTCTTGGGGTCTTAGTTTCCTCATTGATGATGCATGGACGTTGATTAGGGCCCAATCACATTGAAATCACTGTGAGAGGATCTTTATGACAAGTGGATATATTTAATTACTCAACAAATATTTACTTCGACCATGGGAGAGACCATTGGTACTCAAATCTCCGTATCAGATCAGATCAGATCAGTCGCTCAGTCGTGTCCAACTCTTTTTGACCCCATGAATCGCAGCACGCCAGGCCTCCCTGTCTATCACCAACTCCCGGAGTTCACTCAGACTCACGTCCATCGAGTCAGTGATGCCATCCAGCCATCTCATCCTCTGTCGTCCCCTTCTCCTCCTGCCCCCAATCCCTCCCAGCATCAGAGTCTTTTCCAATGAGTCAACTCTTCGCATGAGGTGGCCAAAGTACTGGAGTTTCAGCTTCAGCATCATTCGTTCCAAAGAAATCCCAGGGCTGATCTCCTTCAGAATGGACTGGTTGGATCTCCTTGCAGTCCAAGGGACTCTCAAGAGTCTTCTCCAACACCACAGTTCAAAAGCATCAATTCTTCAGTGCTCAGCCTTCTTCACAGTTCAACTCTCACATCCGTACATGACCACAGGAAAAACCATAGCCTTGACTAGACGAACCTTTGTTGGCAAAGTAATGTCTCTGCTTTTGAACATGCTATCTAGGTTGGTCATAACTTTCCTTCCAAGGAGTAAGCGTCTTTTAATTTCATGGCTGCAGTAACCATCTGCAGTGATTTTGGAGCCCAGAAAAATAAAGTCTGACACTGCTCCTTATATTTCTCAGCTGCCCTTGGAGTTGAGTTGAAGCCATGCAAATGGGAATGTGTGTCTACAATGGGGCAGAGCCTTGGTTGACCTGGGTCCCCAGGTCACTATGTGGAGCCAAGCTGTGTCAGTTTCCCAGTGCTGCTACAGTAACAAAGGACCACAGACGGGGGGCTTAAAACAACAGAAATATATTGTCTTAGAGTTATGGAGGCTAAAAATCTGAAATCAAGGTTGAAATATGAAAACAACAGGGCCATGCTAGTCTGGGACTCTTGGGAGAGTCCTGCTCTCTTCCTAGCTTCTTGCGATGACCATCAGTCCTTGGCTTTCCTTGGTGTGCAGCGGCATCACTCTGTGTCTTTTATCACATGGTCCTCTCCTCACATGCGAGCATATTGGATTAGGGACCACCCCAATGACTAAATTCCAAGTTGATTACATCCCCAAAGACTTCATTTCCAAATAAGGGCACATTCACAGGTATTGGGAGTAGGACTTCATCACATCTTTTTTTTTACGGAATCACAATTGGACCCGTAACATGCACCGATTTGTGTTGAGCAGACATACATTGTGAGTGACATAGTAATCTTTGTCATGTTAAGCCAGTGAGATATGGGAGTTCATTTTGCCTGTTCTGACTAACACAAGTAGTTGATTGATGCCAGCACCTTACCAAGGGCTGGAGATAAAATATTTAACAAGGTATAAATAGTCCATTTAGTGCCTGGCAAAGAGAAAGTGCTCAATACAAGATAACTATTAAATTATGACTTTAGGATGTGAAAAAAATGTAGTTATCCAATCAAAATCACAATAAAATATCACTTCACACCCATTTGAACTATCATCAAAAAAATAAGAGATAACAAGCGTTGGTGAGCATGTGGATAAAGGGAACACTTGTACACTGGTGAAATTGTAAATCAGTGCAGCCACTACATTTCCATATAGGAGGTTCCTCAAAAAATTAAAAATAGAGATACTGTACGATCCAGCAATTCTGCATCTGGGTATTTATTTGAAGAAGATGAAAACACTAACTTAAACAGATATATGTGACCCCATATTCAATGCTGCAATAGACAATAGGCAAGATATGGAAGCAATCAAAATGTCCATTGATGGATAAATGGATAAAGAAAATATTATATATAGGAATACTATATATACATAATGTATGACTATTATTCATCCATAAGAAAGGAGTAAATCTTGACATTTCTGACAATATACATGAACATTTGAGAACATTATGCTAAGTGAAATAGTGAGAGTTGCTCAGTCGTGTCTGACTCTTTGCAATCCCATGGACTATACAGTCCATGGAATTCTCCAGACCAGAATACTGGAGTGGGTAGCCTTTCCCTTCTCTAGGGGATCTTCCCAACCCAGGGTTTGAACCCAGATCTCCCACATTGCTGGTTGATTCCTTACCAGCTGAGCCACAAAAGAAGCCCAAGTGAAGAAAGTCAGAGACAAATACTTATACTCGAAAAAAAATCAAAGTCATAGATAGTACAAACTGGTGGTGAAGAAAGTCAGAGACAAATACTTATACTCGAAAAAAAATCAAAGTCATAGATAGTACAAAGTGGTGGTTGTCAGAGGTTGGGGGATTGGGAAAATGAGTATAGAAAGCAAAAACTGCCACTTATAAATAAGTTCTGGCGATGTAGTGCACAGTGTCGTGACAATGGTTAATGGTACTATATCGTATATTTTTAAGTTGCTATGAGATAAATCTTAAAGGTTCCCAACAAGAAAAACAACTGTGACTATCTGAGGCAACGGATGTTAACTAACCCTATTATGGTAATCATTTCCAATACGTTCAGTTCAGTTCAGTTCAGTCGCTCAGTCGTGTCCGATTCTTTGTGACCCCATGAACTGCAGCACGCCAGGCCTCCCTGTCCATCACCAACTCCCAGAGTCCACCCAAACCCATGTCCATGGAGTCGGTGATGCCATCCAACCATCTCATCCTCTGTCATCCCCTTCTCCTCCTGCCCTCAATCTTTCCCAGCATTAGGGTCTTTTCCAACGAGTCAGCTCTTCTCATCAGGTGGCCAAAGTATTGGAGTTTCAGCTTTAGCATCAGTCCTTCCAATGAACACCCAGGACTGATCTCCTTCAGAATGGACTGGTTGGATCTCCTTGCAGTCCAGGGACTCTCAAGAGTCTTCTCCAACACCACAGTTCAAAAGCATCAATTCTTTGGGGCTCAGCTTTCTTTATAGTCCAAGTGTCTCACCTATACATGACCACTGGAAAAACCACAGCCTTGACTAGATGGACCTTTGTCGGCAAAGTAGTGTCTCTGCTTTTTAATACACTGTCTAGGTTGGTCATAACTTTCCTTCTATATCAAATCATTGTGTCATTCATTTAAAACCAATACAATGAAGATGAGATCTCTTGTTGACTGGGCTTCCCAAGTGGCTCAGTGGTGAAGAATCCATTTGCCAATGCAGGGGAAGTGGGTTTGATCCCTAGTTTTGGAAAGGTCCCCTGGAGAAGGAAATAGCAACCCATTCCAGTATTCTTGCCTGGAAAATCTCTTCGACTGAGGAGATTTGCAGGCTCCAGTCCATAAGATCACAAAGAGTTGACAGGACTGAGCATGCACACACGCCCTTGTTGACTTGCCTTGGCCAAAGCAAGTTACATGTCCAAGCTCAAAATCAAGGGGTGGGGATACAGGAAAAGATTAAAAGTTAAAGGTAACTATTCAATCTACTATACTCATTATATGGATGAGGACATTGACGGTAAAAGAGATGAAAGGACTTGCTTGGTATCAAAAAGCTGTTGAAAGATAGAGCTTGGATTAAGTTTAAGGTCTCTAACTCTGGTCCCTACCCAGGTCAGTCTTCTCCCTTAGGCAACATTAACATTTGGCAACATCTGCTGAAGCTGAAGCTCCAATACTTTGGCCACCTGATGCGAAGAGCTGACTCCTTCGAAAAGACCCTGATGCTGGGAAAGATTGAAGGTGGGAGGAGAAGGGGACAGCAGAGAATGAGATGGCTGGATGGCGTCATGGACTCAATGGATGGGAGTTTGACTAAACTCCAGGAGTTGGCAATGGACAGGGAGGCCTGGCGTGCTGCAGGCCATGGGGTCACAAAGAGTTCGGCATGACTGAGCAACTGAACTGAACTGGGGACATTTCTAGTTGTCCCAATACAGGAAGGGGACATTATACCAGCCTCTGATTGGTTGAGGATGCTGCTAAACTCCTATAATGAGCAAGTCAGTTCCCAACAAAGAATCGTTCAACTTCAAATATCAACAGTGCCAAGAATGGGAAACCCTGCTCCAAACCTGGTCCTCTTTTCTGTTCTGCCTGACCACCTTCCCGAAGTAGAAAGATCTGATTGGATACGTCCCAAGCTCAGAGAATCTTCCTGTACCAGATATGAAACTGATGCTCCCATTTGGCTCTTAACATATTTATTTTACCACTCTGTGTGCTTAATCACTTATTCATTTGATAGGCTTTTTTTTTTTTTTAAAGTCACTTTTATGCACAAGGTTCTTACCTTTCCATTGAGACTGTGATGTTTCCTGGCACTTGGCTCTCTTTTTCTGTGTCTGTCCATCTGTACTACCATGCCTGCAGTTGAATCCCATCCTTGAAGGTTTAATTAACCCCATGCTGGGCACACAGGAAGCTCTCACTCTACGCCACAACTGTAATCTCACTGTAGAAACTAGCAACAGACTTGCTTTTTTCCCAGCCCCGCCACACACACTCACCACTCCCCAACATTATGTCCTGTAACCCATTTCTTTTCTGCAATATTTAATTATCTTTCATATATAAAACACTCCTTACTGAATAAAATATTCAGACAACTCATTTGACGGGAGAAGCAAACAGTAATATGTAGCATTTCATTTGTTTTTTCATTAAATCGGGCATGACCATTGTTGGCGCCTGGGAGTTTATGATCGCGGCTCTGACACTCTGACATTACTCATCTATTCATAGTCAGTTTGAGCACTAAGGAAGTGCCTCATTTTCTCTCTATTTACATTAGTCAAATAAATTCATCTTTTATTTCATTGAGCTGAATGCCTCCATCTGTGGGGCTGCTTATGAGCCCCATGATTTTATTTTTTATTTATTTCATTACTGATTTTTTTTTTCCTCTGCTGCTGCCTTCATTAAAATGTCTTTTAGCTTTTAGACAAGCAGGCAGAAAAGGATTAATTAAAGTCTCTCTGATTCTCTGATATTGCGGAATGGAGAAATATCAGGTTCAGCCTTTCAACCTATTATAGACTAAAGTGAGTGATGGGTCGAGCCATATAAGGACCTGAATTGTGTAAATTCGTTCAAAGTTAAAAACTTAGTGAATTAAACCACACCTACAGGCTGCTCACCTGGTCCCCATCGGGGATGCTGAGATGATTAGAAGCCAGCGTATAGGGAACAGGCTGGTAGCAGAATCTAAATTCTAGGATGGTTGTGTTTGGACTGCATCATGCTGTTTAGATGGAATAGACCTTGTTGCAAATTTTCATTTTCATAGATAACCCATAGTACTTTGTTTCTATTTATTTAATCAGCCTTCTACTAGTGTATAAAACACCTAGATCATTAAGTATGTGCTGTAAACCAGATATCCTGAGCAAGCCTAGTTTATAGACAGAATCTTTTTTTTTCATTCTCTCAACCACCCTGAGAATTTAAAGAGTCTTTTTGTTTTGCTTTTAAATTTGGGATATAATTAGATACAGTAAAATGCATAAATCTTAAGTATGAAGTTTTGTAAGTTTTGACAAATTGCCATGCCTGTGTAACTCATAATACTATCAAGTTATTAAACATTTCTCTCACCTTAGAAAGCTCCTTTATGTACCTTCCCAGGTAAATTCTGCCAAGACCTTCCATCGCAGAAACTGTCATTCACATTTTTCATCTTTACTGAGGTATAACTGGCAAAAAGTTTCATGTATTTAAGGTGCACAATGTGATATTTTGATAAATTACACATATTGATACATGTATATATTGTGAAATATTACTACAAATTAACATAATCATCACTTCATACAGTCACCTGTGTGTGTGTGTGGTAAGAACACTTGAGATTCACCCTGTAAGCCAGTTTTAATAATGTCATATCATAGTATTAATTACAGTTGCCATGCTGTATATCAAGTTTCAGAATTTATTCATCCTGCATAACTGAAGCTTTGCACCCTTTAACCAACATCTCCCCATTTCCACCTCACTTGGCCCCTGGCATCCACTGTTCTCCTCTCTGCTTTTAGGAGTTTGACTGTTTAAGATTCTACGTATAAGTGAGATCATGCAGTATTTGTCTTTCTGTGTCTGGCTTGTCTCATTTAGTATAATGTCCCTTTGGTTCATTCATATTTTTGCAAATGCCAGGATTTCTTTCTTCTTTATGGCCTAGTAATATCCCTCTCTGTGTGTGTCACATTTTATTTATCCATTTATTTGTTGGTAGACATGTAAGCTGATTCTGTATCTTGGTAATTGTAAATAGTGAAGCTATGGCCATCTTTGAGATACTGATTTCATTTCCCTTGGGACAAATATCCTGATTTTTTTTTTAAACAGGCAAAGGATTTGAATAGACATTTTTAAAAAGAAAACATGCAAATGGCCAACAAGCATATGAGAAGGTGCTCAGCATCACTAATCACCAGGGAAACGAGAGTCAAAGGCTTCATGAGATTTAACCTCATACCTGTCAGAATGGCCATCATCAAAAAGACAAAGGTAACAAGTGTTTCCAAGAAAAGGGAAAACTCATACAGTGTTAGTGGGAATGTAAATTGATATAACCACTACGGAGAGCAGTATGAAGGTTCCTTAAAAAAAATCAAAAAATAGAACTATCATGTGATCCAGCAACTACTTATTTTTGAGAAAGTAAAATTTTACTAGAGCAAGCATGGGTTTGGGAAAACTTATGTGAAATTTTCCTTAAGGTGGCTATGCTGTTTATTTTGCAACATTAAAAACAATGTTATTTCCAGGTACTTATATAAATTTACTGATGAGCTATTTCATCTGAAATTTAAATCAAGTCTTATTTTGGCATGAATGACATAACTGCTGTTTGGGTTTCTCTCACCACTGGTCGTCTTTATCTGGTGGAGAATGTCATGTAAATGGTTCTTTTGTGTCTAGATTTTGTCACTTATTGTATTGATTTTGGGATTTATCATCCTGTTGTGTGTCAGGGCTTCATTTTTTTTCTTGTTGCTTAGTCATAATCCATTGTGTGAGTAGAGCATAATTTATCTGTTTTTCTATTCATGTTCATTTCCAAAACTAGTTGTTTCTAGTTTTTAGCTGTTACGAATGAAGAAAAGCACATGTCATTCTACAAATTCTGGTGATTAAACACCTATGGATGGTTTTGCTTAGCAACTTGGTAGTGCTATAGATTGAACATTTGTGTTCCCTACCCCTATATTCTTATGTTAAAACCCCAAACCCCTGAACCTTTGGGAGTCAATTAGGTCATGAGGATGAAACTCTAATAATGGGATTCAGTTCAGTTCAGTTCAGTCGCTCAGTCATGTCCGACTCTTTGCAACCCCATGAACCACAGCACGCCAGGTCTCCCTGTTCATCACCAACTCCTGGAGTCTACCCAAACCCATGTCCATTGAGTTGGTGATGCCATCCAGCCATCTCATCCTCTGTCGTCCCCTTCTCCTCCCGCCCTCAATCTTTCCCAGCATTAGGGTCTTTTCCAATGAGTCAGCTCCTCACATCAGGTGGCCAAAGTATTGGAGTTTCAGCTTCAACATCATTCCTTCCAATGAACACCCAGGACTGATCTCCTTTAGGATGGACTGGTTGGATCTCCTTGCAGTCCAAGGAACTCTCAAGAGTCTTCTCCAACACCACAGTTCAAAAGCATCAATTCTTCTGCGCTCAGCTTTCTTTACAGAAGAGACATAGAGAGATGACCTTTCATTCTCTGCCATGCAAGGAGACAACAAGAAAACAACCCTCTGCAAACCAAACGGAGGGACTTCACATCAGCTGGCATCTTGGTTCTGGATTTCCCAACCTCCAAACCTGTGCAAATAAACGTTGGTTACTTAAGCCACCCAGTCTACGATAATTTGTTACACACCCAAAGACGACTAAGACAGGTAGTATGTGATTGACTCATGAGAAGCTGCCAAGCACTTTTCCAAAGTCATCTTCTATTTCACACTTTCACCTCCAATGCATGAACGTTCTGTTTGTTCCATATCCTCACCAAAGTTTAGTGTTATCAGCCTTTTTAACTTTGCCCTTCTCTTGGGCATGTTGTAGTTCCTATGTGGTTTTTATTTGTATTTCTGGGATACCATGTTCCTACTAGCCATTCACTATATTCCTTTGTAGACTATATGCTCAAGTTTTTGCCTATTATATTACTGAGTTGTGGAATTTCTCTTTATTTCTGGATACAGATGCTTCATCGTATGCATGTACTGCATACAAATATTCTTTCACATTTATTATCCTGGTCCCTGGCTTGGCTATTCTTTTGCTTGACGGTGTCTCTTTTTAAAGTAACTGTTATTGGAGTATGGTTGATTCACAGCCTTGTGTTAGTTTCAGGTGTACAGCAAAGTCAATCTTTTATGCATATGCACATATCCACTCTTTACAGATTCTTCTCCCATATAGTCATTCCAGAGTATTGAATAGAGTTCTCTGTGCTATACAGTGGGTCCTTATTAGTTATCTATTTTATATGCAGAAGTGTTTATCTGTCAATCCTAGTCTCCCAATTTATCCCTCCCCCCTTTCCACTTGGTAACCATAAGTGGCTACCATAGATGTTTTCTACATCTGTGACTCTGTTTCTGTTTGGTAAATAAGTTCATATGTATCAGTTTTTCAGATTCCACATGTGAGCCATATCATATCATGTATGTTTTTGTCTTATTTACTTCACTCAGTACGACAGTCTGTAGGCCCACCTATGTTGCTGTAAATGGCATGATTTCATTCTTTTCGTGGCTGAGTAGTATTCCATTGCACACATGTAACACATTGTCTTTATCCATGTTCATCTGTCCATGAATGTTTAGTTGCTTCCATGTCTTGGCTGTTGTAATTAGTGTTGCTATGGACTTTGGTGTGCATGCATCTTTTCAAATTATGGTTTTCCCTGGGTACATGCCCAGGAGTGGGATGACTGGATCATATGGCAGCTCTATTTTTAGTTTTTAAAGGAATCTCTATTCTATTCTCCACAGTGGCTGGTGTCTTTTGATGAAGAGAAGTTTTGATTATCTTGAAGTTCAACTTTTCCATGTTTCTCCCAGTCAGTACTTTTTGTATGTTAAGAAATCATCACCTAACCTAAAGTCAGAGATCCTCACCTACTATATTTTCTTCTGTAATTTTATCTTTCATGTAGGTTCTCATTTATGATTGGTCTTGATTAGCTTTTTGTATATGAGAAAGGATTGTGTGAGAGAGGCTGACACTACATATTTTAATGTAGAGATCAGATTATTTGGGAATGTTGTTAAAAAGGACTTTCCTTTTCAGGTATAGGGAAATTTGTTGTCAACCAGTTTTTTTTTTTTTTTTTTTTAAACAGTTGAAAATACAAGGCACAAACATGTTAACTGATTTTTCCAAGATCACATAGCTCATAAGTGACAGAGCCTGGATTAGAGACAATTTTGACTCTAGGTCACAGACACTTATTATTACTCCATACTCCCCAAAAGAATGGCCTTGTTTCTCATTGGGTCTGTGAAGAGACTTGGAGGTGTAGTCATTGTTTACTGCAGTGATTCAGCAATTTTGACCAAATGTGCTGGTCAGATGACTGGTTAGACTGAAGTTTGTTTTCGGTTCCATTCGTCTGGCTTGGATTTTCAGCTTGAGCTGATGGAATCAGCTTATGTGTTTATGTGTTTGGGGTCATGTGTGGACTCATACATTAAGTCTTTTTATAAAAACTGCTCATTCAAATGTTCTGGTTCACACTGACCCACAATTCTGCGGTTGTTGTTGCTCTTTTCTGACCCCCTATTGATTGCTTGGCTTTAATACAAGCTTATTAACTATCAACTATGTGCCAAACAATGAGCAAACACGAAGTTGACTAAGATATTCCCTTCTCAAGGACCTCTGTGGTCAGACAGTGAGACACGTTTGTCTGCCCCCCTGGGGCATTCAGGAAGGATTTAGATGGGAAATATGCGAAAGAGTGAGAGGGCATACAATCGGATCACAGAGAAGTATCTGACGGGGACAGAGAAAGCTTGCTTAAAACATAGACTTCAACTAATTCATTTGTGAACATTTTTGAAGGAGTTTGATTCTGTATTAATGGCATTTTTCCTTTTTGCTAATAAATTCTCAACTAAAAATGTTTTTACTACTTAAGGTAAGATGTCATGAGTAATAGCCACCCCCAAACAATTAGACATTTGATTGTGTCTCTGTGGATATTTTGGTCCTCAACCCAGGTATTTATTTAATTTTCCACATTTGGGAAACAAAGGTTCCTGTCCCTTTTCCTAAATTGTGAATGGCGGTTGTGGTGCTTTCTTGTTTCGAACATCAGAGTTGAGTCACTGCCATGACTCAGGGGTTAATACAGATTTGTCCTTTTAGAATGTCTACTGTTCTGTAGTGTGTAAGGAGTTCAGTCAGACACCCTGACCAGTGATCGAGCATCTGAACAAATCCATCACTTCACCATAATCAACTGACTCTACCTTGAAGACTGTGATGTGTTAGGAGAGCTGATGCCGTGAGCAGCCAGCAGCTACATAATCCTGGGGCTGCGGAGAGAAATTACAGGAAGAAGTGAGCTCCAGTTACCCAAGTGCATTCACCAGCTGGACATTCACTGTGACATTTTCTTGCTACAACCCTTCTGAGGTCCCACAGGTACTATTCTTCTTTCTAATCTATAGCGTCCTCCTGGAGAGAGTTATTTTGAATTTTGCCTCTGAACCTGCTGCTCATGACTGTGAAGAAAGTGGTGGTTGGAGAGAACACATTCCCATGCCCTGGTTGTATACAGGTTCAGGCCTGGAAGGTATTTCAGAAGTTGCTTCTCTTGAAGCCGTTTTTTGATAACTTCCAACCTCTGGGCAGCTCTGGGCTAAGTGGTTTCTGTTGTCTGTTTCAGCCTCCGAAACAGCTCACATTACCTTCGGGGCACACCTTTCCTTTTTTGGCAGGTCCAAACTGAACCCAGTTGGCCCTGTGTCATGCTGACATCTGTTCCCTGGACTTCTCACCCAGTGGCCCCGAGTCTGCCATCTGGGATTACAAAGAACTCCCTCCAAACACAGCTCCATAAGGTGGTTTTTATATCCCTTGGTGTCTCCTCTTTCTCCGCCTAGCACAAGGCTCTCTCACCTGTTTCTGTTCCTAAGGGGCAGTGTAACATGACACCTTTCCTCAGGGCTCTGGAATGCTCTGGCCTCTCCAGCCCACCAGATGCCCTCCTTTTTTATTTCCATGTATTCTTTTGAAAATGTTCATTTCACGACTATATTCCCTTTCTAAAAAATTCATATGGTTTAGATGAAGGAATACTTCTTCTGACCCAGAAGCCAGCCTTCTCAGAACTGGGGGAGGATATCCTCTAGCCAACAAAGGTCCAAATAGTCAAAGCCATGATCTTTCCAGTAGTCATACACGGATGTGAGAGTTGGACCATAAAGAAGGCTGAACGCCAAAGAATTGATGCTTTCCTATATGGTGCTGGAGGAGACACTTGAGAGTCCCTTGGACAACAAAGAGATCAAACCAGCCAATTCTAAAGGAAATCAACCCTGAATACTCTTTGGAAGGAGTGATACTGAAGTTGAAGCTCCAACACTTTGGCCACTTGATGAGAAGAGCCGATTCATCAGAAAAAAACCCTGATGCTGGGGAAGATTGAAGGCAGAAGGGGCTGACAGAGGATGAGATGGTTGGATAGCATCACTGATTCAATGGAATGAACTTGGGCACACTCTGGGAGATAGTGAGGGACAGTGAGGCCTGGCGTCCTGCAGTCCATGGTGTTGCACAGAGTCAGACATCATTGAATAACAATGACAACAATCCTCTATCAGGACTACCTGCATCTCAGCTCACCTCCTCCTTGTACTTGCTGTAGGGTGTGCCTGATCCTAAGCCTCGGTTTCCTTGGCTGAACAATGGGCATGATGGGGGCAGTAGAGACATCATAAAGCCTTTAATAGTATACTTGGCATAGCATAAGTCCTCAATAAATGTAAGTTCTCACAACTAAAGCTTTAAATATTTTTCTATTCTTTTGTACATGTAAGTAGAAATAAAAATAGAGGCTAAATTTTCGTGTACACTGGGTCATCCTCTAATTAGAGAATATTGCATCATTTTTCTTTCTTCAACTTATCTTATACATTTTTCCATGTAAACATCTCCTGGATGAATGTACCATAATTCATTTATACCTTCTCTTGATGGATAGCTTTGTTTTTTAATGTTTTTGTTTGATATTATCCAATAGGAAGAGGTGAACTCTATGAATAGAAAAATGGACATGAGGTATAAACATAAACAGGTAGTTAGCAATAGAGGACCTGCAAGTGTCCATAAACATATTAAAAATATAATTAACTTACAGTTAATTAAGGAAATTAAAACAATTATAATGAAATGCGAGTTTTGTTTGTTCTGTTTTGCTCATATAATTACTGATGTTAAAAAGACTATTGGGAACTTCCTGGTGGTACAGTGGATAAGAATCCACTTGCAAATGCCAGAGACATGTGTTTGATCTCTGGTCCAAGAAGGTGCCATGGAGAAGCTAAGTCCATGCTCCACGACTACTGAAGTGTACACTCTAGAGGCCATGGCCCACGACAAGAGAAACCACTACAGTGAGAGGCCAGCACACTGCAACTACAGAGTAGCCCCCATTCTCTCAACTAGAAAAAGCCTTCATGCAACAATGAAGACCAAGGGCAACCAAAAATAAATTCAATAAATTTTAAAAAAGACTGTTGGTATCCACTGTTGGAGAGATTTTGGTCAAGTAGATACTGTTTTATACTATTGATGGGAATGTTAACTATTATAGTCTCTCTGAATGAAAATGAATACTTTTCTTATTGATTTGTTGGAGCTCTTTATATATTAAAGATATTAAGAATTTGCTATTTGTCCAACAAATATTTCTCTTACTTTTATTTTTTTTAATTTATTTATTTTAATTGGAGGCTAATTACAATATTGTAAATTTCCCTCTTAATTTTGTAAATGCTGAGCTTTATTTAAAATTTTTATTTTAACATAGTTATATGTGCTGATTTTCACATTATGACTTCCGGTTTTGAGGGCTTATTTAAGAAGCTTCTTTCTATCCCAATCTTGCAAAACTATAATTTATTTCCTACTAATTCACCCTACTGTTTCCCAGATGGCACAGTGGTAAGGAATCTGCCTGCTAATGCAGGATATGCAAGAGAATGGGTTTGATCCCTGGGTCAGGAAGATCCCCTGGAGTAGGAAATGGCAACCTGCTCCAATATTCTTGCCTGGAAAATTCCACGGACAGAGGAGCCTGGCGGGCTACAGTCAACGTGGCTGCAAAGAGTGGGACACAAGTGTGTGCACACATGAGATGATGGGTCTTATAATTTATTACCATGCGTTTGGCTTTCTAACCCATTAATTGTTATATGTATGAAGCAGGCTGTGGTAGGTTTATCCAAGAGCTAGTGATCGATCTCAAACCATTTATTGACTATTCTGTGGTTATACTATTGATTTGAAATATCATTTTTATGTTTATCATATATGGAACTGTTCTACAGGCATGTATTATCTTCATATTCACATATAAATTCATAAGTGATAACAGTGAGTGACTTTCATGATTCCTTTTACAGGTTTCCACATCTGATTTCAATGCAGAATCCATGTTTGTCTCAAAACTAGTTGGGATGCTTCTATCTTTTTCTCTGTTCTTGCAAAGTTAATTAACCACAAAAATTACCTCTTCTTTGAAGATAGGAATTATTTACCCATGGGCCATTGGACAAGATTTTTTTTTTTTTAATTTTATTTTATTTTTAAACTTTACGTAATTGTATTAGTTTTGCCAAACATCAAAATGAATCCATCACAGGTATACATGTGCTCCCCCTCCTGAACCCTCCTCCCTCCTCCCTCCCCATACCATCCCTCCAGGTCGTCCCAGTGCACCAGCCCCAAGCATCCAGTATCGTGTATTGAACCTGGACTGGCATCTCGTTTCATACATGATATTTTACATGTTTCAATGGACAAGATATTTTTTAATCAACTTTACCAAGGTGCAATTGATATACAGTGTGTTTAGTTCACTGAGTATTGAAAATATAAATACTCATACAAACACTAATATGATCAAGATGAAAATTAAAACTTTAAAAAGATTTTCCCGTATTCATTTATAGTTAATCTCCCAACACCTGGCCTTTCTCAATCCATTCTTTATCACTTAGTTTTACATTATAGTTTCATATAATAATAACAGATATGTTCTTTTGTGTCTTGTTTCTTTCACAAGGCATAGTAGTTTTGAAAGTAATTGATGCTGTGACTTACATTAGTAATTTGTTTCTTTTCATTGCTGAATATTATTTCACTGCATGGATATATCCTTGCTTGTTTATCCATTTCCTTGTTGATGGACATTTGGGTTGTTGCCAGTTTCAGGTTATTATGAATACTGCTACTATAAATAATGGTATTCAATTTTTGTATACACATGTGTTTTCATTTTTTTCTGAGCAAATACCCAGGAGTAGGATTACTAGGTCATTTGAGAAGTTAGTGCTGAACTTTATGTGAAAATGTCAAACTCTTTCCCCAGTTTTTCACACTTTTTTTGCATTTCCCTCCACATTATATGCAAGTTCTAGTTGCTTCACATTCTTCTCAATAATTGATATTGTCAGTCTTTCTAAGTGTCGCCATTTTGTCAGGTAAGTAGAAATATACAATTGTGATTTTAAAATTGCATTCCCTTAATGACTAATTGTATTGAATGCATGCATATCTTATTATAGGTTATTGGTATAGCTTCACTGGTGTTTAAATCTTTGCCTTTTGTTTTCCTTTGTTGTTTATTTTCTTAATAGAGGTAACAGTTATTTTGTATACTTTTGCAAATAATTGCAAGTAATTTATCAGAAGTGTGCATTGAGAATATTTTCTCCCTGTCAATTACTGTTTCATTTCCTTAAATATCGTCCAAAGAGCAAAAGGTTTTAATTTTGCTGAAAGTCAAGCACTGCTTGGGGATGGCTTTTAAAATGTTTTTTTTTTTAACACTTCTGATAACTTCTTTCACTTCTTAAATTTATTTGGTAATTTATATTTTCCTTGAAAATCATTCATTGCATTAAACTTTCCAAATTTTAAAAATAAATGATCATATAAGCTTTTTTAAAAATTGTCCTCTGATTCCATACTCTTATACAATCTCTTATTACTAATATTACTCATTTTTTCTTCACTGGGATTTCCAAAAAAACATTTAGCTATTTTATTAGTATTTTCAAGTAATCTATTTCAGGTTTTATTGATTAAACTCTCATTTTTTTTCCTATGTAGGACATTCCTGTTTTAAAATTGATTTATTCTTTTCTTCTAATTTGTTTAGATTAATTTTATGTTCCTGTTAGCATTTGAAGTAAAAATCTCAATTCACTTTTTTCCAGTCCTTATTTTATACTAAATGTAGTTATGGTTAGAAGTTTTCTATTTTTGAATGTATCTTTCAATCATATCTTTTGGGATTTATTATTTTTGTAGTTTTTTAAAATTTTTGTTCATTTCTAAAATGTATTTTTTCCTGTTTTAATGTCCCTGTTAACTTAAGAGATATATAGAGGGGTGTTTATTTTCAATTAAAAGTGAGAATAACATTTTGATTTTTCTTATAGTTCTTATATTTAAAAAACACTATGATCAGATATATTTCTTCCTACTTGCTATTTTTGTGAAGATATTAATATCTTATTTGACACATCCTTCATGGTCAATTTTATTGTTTGTGTCAGAAGAGTTTGAAAATATTAATATTTTTTGTTTGTCATTGCATGTTAACGGTGTACTAAACTTTTAAAAATATCATCACTTATATTCTGTTTATTTACAACATTTGATCTGATAGGTATGTCTTAAAATATTGTATTATAATTGTGGATTTTTAAGTTGTTCTCTTCATCTATAGCAGGTTTTGTTTTATGTAGTTGGAGTTTTATTACTAAATGTGTGACTATTCTTCTTAATGGAGTGTGATGTTTAATAATATTTAAATTCCGTGTTGTCCTATTTAATAGTTTTGACTTAAATTGGTGTGTTGTCTGATACATAATTTTCTTCACCTCTTTTATTTAAGCATTGGCTAGTTTCTCTTTCTCCATCTGTCTGTTTTCAGGCTTTCCCCTGGCATTTTATTTCAGGAGCATGGCTTATAACATAGCTGGATTTTTCTTCAATTTTCCCTTTTTAAAACCCCACTCAGAAAATCTCTATCTTTTCTTAGGAAGATTTGACTCATTTATTTTTTTTTGTAATTATTGGTGCTTTATTTGTTGATGCTCTTGATTTCTATTTATCCTGCTTTCTTTTTTTCTTTCCAGAGCGTGTTTGCTGTACTGGTTTTACATTTATCATGTCATTGCCTTCCTTTAGAGTATTAGAACATACATGTACCCTACTTTAAGCAATTATTCATAAAGAAATTAACAACAACATGTTAGACTACATCAGATTATGGCAAGTGAAGCCCAGAATTTTAAGGACAAAGAAACATTGTAGCAATTGCAATCCCAGTAAGACAGCTGTTAGTAGAAAACCTAAGTTGATTTTCATTAATTTATTCACATGAAAGTATTTACTGAATATCTGCTACGTATCATGTGCATCTCTAGGCTCTAGGAGATAAAAGACATTGAATAAGACACAATGATAATTTTCAAGGAAGCTGTTGCCCCAGGAAAGACAGAAACAAAAGCAGTCTGATTTTCTCAGTGAATCCCATAATTAGGTATGGGCTATATGAGGTCATCTAAAATGTCGATGCTCATTCTTGCCATCTCCTGTTTGACCACTTCCAATTTACCTTGATTCATGGACCTAACATTCCAGGTTCCTATGCAATATTGTTCTTTATAGCATCAGACTTTGCTTGCATTACCAGTCACATCCACAACTGAGTGTTGCTTTCGCTTTGGCTCGTTTCTTCATTCTTTCTGGAGTTATTTATTCACTCTTCTCCAGTAGCATGCTAAGTCACTTCAGTCGTGTCCGACTCTGTGCAGCCCCATAGACGGCAGCCCACCAGGCTCCCCCGTCCCTGGGATTCTCCAGGCAAGAACACTGGAGTGGGTTGCCATTTCCTTCTCCAAGTAGCATGCTTCTCCAGTAACATATTGGGCACCAATATGGGAGTTCATCTTTCAGTGTCCTACCTTTTTGCCTTTTCATACTGTTCATGGGGTTCTCAAGGCAAGAACACTAACATAGTTTCCATTCCCTTCTCCAGTGGACCACATTTTTTCAGAACTCTCTACCATGATCCATCTGTCTTGGGTGGCCCTACATGGTATGGCTTATAGTTTCACTGAGTTAGACAAGGCTGTAGTTTTAGGAACTTTAGGAATCAGTGAACTAAGTTTATGAATTTAATCCATGAAATTAAAAGATGCCTGCTCCTTGGAAGAAAAGTTATGACCAACCTAGACAGCATATTAAAAAGCAGAGACATTGCTTTGCTGACAAAAGTCCATCTAGTCAAATCTATGGTTTTTCCAGTAATCATATATGGATGTGAGAGTTGGACTATATAGAAAGTTGAACACTGAAGAATTGATGCTTTTGAACTGTAGTGTTGGAAAAGATTCTTGAGAGTCCCTTGGACTGCAAGGAGATAAACTTAATCAATCAAAAATGAAATCAATCCTGAAAACTCATTGGAAGGACTGATGCTGAAACTTAAACTCCAATATTTTGGCCACCTAATCTGAAGAACTGACTCATTGAAAAAGACCCTGATGCTGGGAAAGATTGAAGGCTGGAGGAGAAGGGGACGACAAAGGATGAGATGGTTGGATGGCATCACTGAGTTGATAGACATGAGTTTGAGCAAGCTCCAGGGAGTTGGTGATGAACAGGGAAGCCTGGCATGCTGCAGTTCATGGGGTCACAAAGAGCTGGACATGACTGAGCCACTGAACTGAACTGAGCGGAGTTATGGGGCTGGATCATACTTGAAATGGAAGATTCCAGGCATTAAGTCTTGAAAACAGACAGATCACAATGACTTGAAATCTTTTCAGCAATAAGGAATTAATGCAACAAAACCATAAGGTCAAGTGCAGGGATAGGATAAACATTGCTGGACCAGGAAGGATCTTTTCAAGGTCAGAACGGATTAGAAGCAGTATTAGGCCTCCTTTTTAGGGAGGGAGAAATAAGAATTTGGAGCTTAGGTGTGTCATTTGAGCTAGTCATCACTATCAGGGAAGATGACACAAAGAAACATATATTCTGGAACCTTCTGTACTGCAGTCATTCTGCATGCAATATTCCCCTGAATCCCTACAACAGGCCTCGGTGACCCTATCACCATTTCAAAGATTAGGAAGCTGAGATTCAGAGAAATGAATAAAACCATAAAATCAATGGCATGGGGTTAAGAAGTGATTGCCACAAACTCAGCCCTCCCTGGCCAACGGGCTGTGTGTTTTTTTGAAAGGGAAGCTTTCTGTTTCTTTAAAAATACATGACGCTTGCTCCCCACCCTAAGTAACTTGGACAGTAATTGTCCTGCAGGGTTTTAAATAGACCATGAGTGTTGCCAGGACAGACCTCCTGGAGGAAGGCTGCAGCAGAGGGAGTGCTGTCCATGTGACCACAAAACCACAGTGATGAGGTTTATGTCAGACCTCGAGTGCAGTCCCATTCATAACCACCTGCAGATGACCTCATAGGAGTGGTCTACTGGCCACAGAATACCAAGGCTTAACCCCAGAGGCCCCCTTTCTGGGAGCTCCCAGCTCTGGCACTGAGGAGCTAGGACCAGAGGTTTCCATTTTCCTATTTCTAAGGGGCTTGTTTAAATGTTCCCATGAACCAGACAGCTCCGTGGAACTTGAGGAGGGCCTCCCTGCCTCCCTCTGTGCTCTCCTTGAGGCTGGCATTGTGTGTTTATCATCCCAAAGATTGCATAGACTTTAGTAGGTGCCCAAGATGCCTGCTCAAATGAATGAGTGAAAACTAAAGAAAACACAGTCTGAGACCTTAGAATCTAGTTTTCACTGCCTCATGTCATGTGGCCTTGTAGGCAGAGGGATCCCAGTTCCCCTTCCTTCTGCACCCACTGTGTCTCCACTTTCTCACTGCACAAGTCCTTACTGTTGTTATTGAACCCCTGTGGGGTCTGACCCCTCCCACTCTAGCTGGCATTATCCATTAGCAAGAGGGTAGCTTAAAGCTAGAAATGCTAAGCCTGAGGGTAGATGCAATTCCTAGGTAGATTGTGCTTCAAATTACTCTATGGTCTGGATGGGAGAGAAGAGACAGGGTAGATTGCTGCTGATTAAAGAATGTTTCTCTTTATCATGGACCTTTGCCTCTCAAGATGAAGACTTTCAATGCATGTTCTGGGAGCAAGTTGCTGCCGCTAATAGCCGTAAGTCTTAATGCTTTATGGCCAGGCATGAGAATGTTAAGTAACACCAGAAGAACCATTATGGAATTTAATGTGCTTTAATATTCTCAACCATGTAAATCTGTCTGAGTTCCAATTACTAAAGGCTTGTACTTGCCAGAGGATCTCAAAGCACCTTATAATTACTGGAATATTATTTTGTTCTCTATTATGGGAACCATCAAAAACATCTTTCAGAGGAAAATTGCAGCTAGAAAAAGGTTATGAATTAATAATAATAATATTAATAATAGCAATAATAACTAAAAAGATTTGGTGATAAGTCCATATAAGCAATCATCACCACTTTCATACCCACTTTCCACTTGGGTTGTAGGACAACCCTATCGGTTAAGAATATTGTTCACATTTTACAAAAGCAATTAAGATGCTTAGAGAAATTGTAGTAAAAGGAAGCCTGAGTCTTGAAAGATGCTTGCCTCTGATACAGCTTGCTTAGGCAGAGAGAAGGACCATCTTGCCCTTAAAAACAGTCTCAAAATGTTAGAGATACACCTCCAACACCAACTCCCTCCAAAATATCCATTTTCAAACACTATCGTGTATGTGCTGCTGTGTGCTGATGAGTCTATTGACCTGTGAGCATAATTTAGAGATCTTTGAATTTATAAACCAACTCTCCATGGCTGTCATCTCCTCTTTGATAGCAGAAAGCTGAGGGATTTTCTCTCCCAGTAGTTCCAACTTCCTTGGGGATTTTCACAGGTATCAGTGAAGCAGACTTTGTCTTTGTTCACCAGCTGCTGTGGCTTCATAGAGCAATTTGCTGTTGTTCAGTCACTGAGTTATATTCAACCCTTTAGGAACCCACGGACTGCAGCATGACAGACTTCTCTGTCCTTCGCTATCTCCTGGAGTTTGCTCAGATTCACATCCACTGGGTTGGTAATGCTATCTAGCCATCTCATCCTCTTCCACCCCTTTCTCCTTTTGCCTTCAATCTTTCCTAGCATCAGGGTCTTTTCCAGTGAGTCAGCTCTTCACATCAGGAGGCCAAACTACTGGGGCTTCAGCTTCAGCACCAGTCCTTCCAATGAATATTCAGGGTTGATTTGCTTTAGGATGGACTTGCTGTCCAAGGGACTCTCAGGAGTCTTCTCTAGCACCACAGTGGGTCCCTCAAATCCATGTGGCATGTGCACCCTACTGTATTTAAAATAGATACTCATCAATTTCCTGCTGTATAGCACAGGGAACTCTGGTCAATGTTATGTGACAGCGTGGATGAGGAGAGGGGCGTCTGGGGAAGAATGGATACATGTATATATAAACGGCTGAGTCCCTTTGCTGACCACCTGAAACTGGAACAACACTGTTAATCGGCTATTCTCCAGTGTAAAGTAAGGAGTTAACAGAAAAGTAGCCCATCCAAAGACCTTTAGGTTTTCAGCACAGCCATCTCCAAGTGACTTGGGGTAAAAACCTGGGTTCTGGAGGCCTTATGCTGGGAAATCTGGGTGTCATTGTCTGCAGCCCCTGAGGTCCTGCAAGGATTTGTTTTTCTCCAATGGTGCATGGTGCTCCTGGCTTTGGTGCTTTAATCACCTTGGCCTTGAGTAACCTGTTTCTTTTGGCTCTGCCTTCAGGCATTCTCCTCCAAGTCATCCAGGCCATGATCGTTCTTGTACTTGCTTCCTTCCTTCCCTTCACATAGCACCGTACCTGTGTGCGTGCTCAGTCACTTCAGTCATGTCCGACTCTGTGTGACCCTGTAGACTGTAGCCTGCTAGGCTTCTCGGTCCATGGGATTCTCCAGGCAAGGAGACTGGAGTGGATTGCCATGACCTCCTCCAGGGGATCTTCCTGACCCAGGGATCGAATTCGCATCTCTTACATCTCCTGCATTAGCAGGCGGATTCTTTACCACTGAGCCAGCCGGGAAGCCCCATTCCGGAGTGTCCCGACCTAAAAGCAGACGGATGGGGGCGGTACTGCAGATGGCGGTGGCTCTGACTTATAAAGCCTTTATCGCCTACCTGGCTCAGGGCTGCACCCGCTGCATGCAGCATTTCTGACTAAACAAGCAAGGGAGTGTGTGGATGCCTGGCTAGGTACATGCACAGACCCCTGTGCGACAGTGACGGAGATGTAGTAAGTCCCTGCAGGGAGACTTCCTGTTGGGTGGTGCACTCTTGCGCAGCCTGCAGGACCTCAGGCCACCAGGCTGACCGCACGTTGCGGTTGATCCTGCTCACCCCGCAGGTTGGTTATCAGCTCACAGAGCGGCACAACCAGTTTCCCAAAATAGACCCAGACGCCACACCGCTTGGAGGCCCGGCGGCGGCACCGCCCACTCCAGATGTGGCGAGGGGCACTTCAGAGCCTCATTATAATCAACCGACAGATCTTGTCATCTCCTCCTGCTGCTCCCGACTTTCAACAAGGCCCTTGGCTTCCTCCCTTTCTGGGTCTCCACCCGGCAGGAGGTTTAGCTCAAGATGGAGTGCGACTCTCTTTGGCTCCCTCGTTCTGCTGCCCTGCAAGCCCTGTTGATTTTCCGGTCTGCAGGGAATTCCCATCACCTTGAACTTGAGGTCCAACCTCTTCAGCTGGTCTCTCAGTGACCTTTGCCCCTGACTCCCCTCTATGCTTTCAGCATCCTCCCCTCCCCATCATGGGTGGAGCCACCAGACTTCCTTCCACAGTCCCTGTGTTCTTAGATGTCTTCACCTCAAATCCCCTCTCCCTTATTTTAAAGCTCTACCCACCTTTGCACCTCTGCTTCCCTGTATCTGTTCTGGTCCTCTGGACTGGAGCTTATGTCTCCCAGCCAATCCAAGTATGTTCTGAATGTGTTCTTTGTACTCTCTGCCTTGTCACTATTTATAACCATGCCTCGCCTTCCATTCTAGGCTGGGAGCATCTTAAAGGCTTATTTATATTTGTATTCTAGCTCATTGATTGCTCTTGAATCTGCACGTTACAAGCTACAATTATTGAGCATTTTATTACAATGACTACTGTCTCAATTTTTTTTTTTTTTTGCATTGGCACCACCAACCCTGAGCTGATGGGCACCATCTCTGAGCGTTTGCATCAGCTAAAGCATGTTTCACATCTTGATTCTGCTGTTAGCTGCACGGACACAGAGGAGCCACCTCACCAGGGCTGAGCCACTACACGCTGTGCAGGCTTGTGAATTGCAGAACCCCTTGCTTCTTGGTTTTCTCCTTAGTAAACTGAGAATAGTAATATTTACTATATGAAAATTTAATGCAAAATGAATGAAGCCCCCTGAAAATGCCTGTACTGTCTTGATGTTTGAATTATTGTGATTCATGAAAATATCAGACCAGTTTAAATGGGTTGACTGATTATTGAGGACAAAACTCTGTGCTGGCTTCATATTTATGAACTAGAAGGTAAAGAATCTTCCTGTAGTGCAGGAGACCAGAATTTGATCCCTGAGTCAGGAAGATCCTTTAGAGAAGGAAATGGTTACCTGCTTCAGTATTCTTGCCTGGAGAATTCCATGGACAGAGGAGTCCATGGGGTCGCAAAGAGTCGGACATGACTGAGTGGCTAACACACAAACACTTTTATACCCCTAGATGGCAGACATTGCTATTCCCACTCTTCTAATTTTACGGATGTGGAAACTGAATCTCAGGGGTTTAAGTAATCTGTGCCAGGTCTCACGGCCTCAGCAGGCATTAGACCGTCACTTCACACAGGAGGCTGAACTCTAAATGAGAGGTTTTTATCAAATGAAATTCCCACATTGTGGACAATTTTCCTGAAGATGCAAAGTTATTTCTCAGACACCTGGAGTTGCTCTCTTGTGCCTGCAGGGGTTGATTTCCATTTCCAGAGTGTTAGCTCATCCCTGGTTGATTTATGACTTTGAGATCCATAATAAAACCCTTTGTTTCAGGTCAGCACTAATTTCAACATGTCCCCCAATGCTGGGAGCACTTACTCATATCTTGATGGCTATTTTTTTTTTAAAGCTATTCACAGTTTGTTGAAAGGTGCCATTCTCTTGCCATGCTTTCCTTTGAAGGCCCTTAGAACTGCAAGTTTTTCACAGGAAGGAACCAGAGAAGTGACATTCACTGGTTCGTTTACTCATGCCAGCAAAATGCACAGGGATCTCCGACCTGGGATCATAGGAAGGGAACCAGGAAAAGGATTCTCCTACAGGGCACTCAAAGGCTTATTAAAGGGAGCAAAATAAAATAGTAATCTTAACTCAAGTGCATCCTACGTACTTTCTCAAATATTTCAGAATAGGATTCTGCTGTGGGATTAGGTAATCGTGTTCTCATCCTAAAATATCTTGCAGAGAAAAAGGTACACTTGTTCATTCATTCATTTCTTCATTCATTTGCTTGGTTGGCACCCACTCAGAGCCAAGCCCTGTTCTGGGTTCTTGTATGGGAGGACACCCATGAAGCACCCTTGAGGGGCTGTGGCCTCCAGGGACTGCGCAGGGGGCCAGTAAGCTGACGTGCCAGTGCTGTGTGACAAGGTATCTGCCAAGGGCCATGCAGGGAGGCCTGGGCAGCCATGGGAGATCTGAGGTTCAGAGTCCAGAAGGTTTCCTCCAGGGAGGGCCCTCAAGGTGAGTGAGTACAGAAAGCTGAGTAGAACCAATGAGCTGAAGGATGGCGAGAATCAGGGTTGGGAAGTCTTCCTTGCCCCATTTACCTGGGAATGGCTGGGAGATAAACAGGAGATGGTGGGATTCACGCCCATCTTTGTTTTCCGTAACGATGCTGCTAGATGCTCTTAAGACAGACCCTTCTTGCAAGCCAAGCAGGAGGACATTTGCTTAAGAAAAATATTTCATGCAAAAAATACTTTTAGTCAACAAACTCTAGTAGCCAGGTTGTTCTTGGTTAGCACTTGCAGAAAGCACGCAGTGGCCTCTCCGCCTTCGGCTTAGGAGTGTCCCTCCCTGGTGACGTTGGAAGACCCACCCACCTTGGGTGTGGTGACATCAGATGGAATGTTCTGGAAGCAACAACTTCTTCATCAGCTCCCTAAGCTGGAAGCTAGGATTTGGGCTGTGAGCTCATCCCAGCCTCTACTTCTGCTAGTTTTTTCTCCATCCACCTCTTGGGCAGCTCCGACTTGGTTCCCCTGGCAGTCTGGCCAGAAGCTCATACCATCCTGCTTCACCTCCAAGGAACAGTCTTTCATAAATATCTTTTAAAATAATTTTATTTATTTATTTCATTGCTGGGTGGACTTTTCTCTACTTGTGGAGAGCAAGGTCTACTCTTCATTGCAGTGCACGGGCTTTTCATCGCGGTGGCTTCTCTAATTGCTGAGCCTGGCCTGTAAGGCATGCAGGCTTCAGTAGTTACGGCTTCTGGGCTCCAGAGAACAGGCTCAGTAGTTGTGGCTCATGGGCTTAGTTGCTCCACAGCATGTGGGCTCTTCCTGGACCAGGGATCAAACACATGTCTCCTGCATTGGCAGGAAGATTCTTTACTACTGGGCCACCTGGAAAGTGTTAGATGCTCAGTTGTGTCCAACTCTTTGTGACGCCATGGACTGTAACCTGCCAGTCTCCTCTGTCCATGAAATTCTCCAGGCAGGAATACTAGAGTGAGTAGCCATTCCTTTCTCCAGGAGATCTTCCCTACCCAGAGATCGAGCCTCTGTCTCCTGCATTGGCAGGTAGATTCTATACCACTGAGTCACCAGAGAAGCCTTCATAAATACTTTTTTCCCCCATGTTTCCACTTAAGCTTATTACAATTTTTTTTCCTGATTACAAAATGAATAAATGATTGTTGTTAGAAATTTAGAGGACACAATTCAAGTGAAAAAAAAAAAATGTCTGAGACATTCACAACCTTCACAAAACCGCCATTGACATATCCCAGCGATTACTTTTAAGCACTGCAGACTACTTCATCATGTTAAAACCACCATGGACTCAGCACCCCAATAGCACAAAAGTTATTTCTGATTATTGATTTACAATAAGCCCACAGCAAACAGCTTCATACCTGTAACTTTTTTCATACTTATAGTAAAGAAAGATTCATTCAGGGTACAGTTGGTGGTACATAAAAAAAAGATGGCAGAGCTGGGAGCTCTCACTAGGGTTCATGATTGTCCTTACACATAATGCACCCTTTTTGTAACAAAAGGGAGAGAAGGATGAGGAAAGGAAAAAAGAGGAGAAAGAGGGAGAGACAGGAGAGGAGGGGGAGGGAAAAGGGAGATAAGAAGAGCTGGACAGATTAAGGGCTAGGGTGCAATTAAGACCGTCGGCTCCGGGCCAGACTGGAGCAGAATCCCTGACCTGCTGCTAATGAGCTGAGGAACCTGATCTCTGAGTTAGCCCCTCTAGGTTCCAGATTCCCTCTGTGCGAAGCAGGGAATCATAGTATCTACATTAAAGGGTTCATGAGGGATGTACCTTGAAGATGCAGACAATGAGCTTAGACGATGCCTGGGGTGCTCTCTCCATAAAGCCTCCGCGAAGATTAGTGGTGACTAAAGATAACCACCAGCTGCAGGAAAGGTAGGGGAGGGCTCACCCCTCTCTACCCCTGCAGGCTTCCACTTGGTCACTCTTCATGCTGCAAAGACCAGGTGCCCAGGGCTGGCGGGCAGAGGTGGGAGTGAGTCCAGGACCACTCAGAACACACACACAGCAGCCCTCCCTTAGCACAGCCCGTGAGAGCCAGGCTGTCCCTATGTGATGTCAGGATGTCTCTGAGTTTTCGGGGCCTCACTTTTCTCCTCCTTAAAAGGGGCACACAGCCAAGACGTGATCAAGGTGATCTGTTCATTGGCTGAACCAAGTCCTCTGGGGGCTGCAGAGCTCTGTGCAGGCAGAGGTGGGATATGGCAGAGAGGGCAGCTGTGTAAGGATCTGACATCACCCAACAGGTCACTGGCTATGTGACCTTGAATGAGCCAGTCCCATCTCCGAGCCTCGCTTCCCTCCTCTGGAAAATGGAGGCTCTGTTATCTGCCCTGGGGAGACTCTGAGAGAATTAAGTGGAATTCCATGTGTCCGGCGCCCTGGAGGGCACCAGGCCCCCAGCGGGGCTCAGTTAACCTGTTCCCATTTCTTGCCCAGCCCTCAGGGAATGGTGCTCTCTGCGCTGCACCAGGGCTTGCCGGGGATTTTACAATTCTGGATTTTCTGTTGAGAGGACCTGGGGTCTTTCTAGCATTGTTCTTTGCCCTGGAGAGATGGGTACAGGAGTCGAGGAAAAGGAGTGCACCCCTCCAGCCTTTTTACACACCTCTGTTTCCTTTCCACACTGTCCTGGTAGGGAGGATGTAGTCTGGAGATACCGCAGACAGACACAGCCTCATTCCTGGGGCTGATATACTGGGGTCCAGGGTGGGTGGGTGGCTCGTCTCTGGTCCTCTCCTGGGAGAGTTTGAAGTCGGCTCTAAACAGAGCATCAGTCCTGGAGGAGGAGACAGGAGGATGTCTGCTTCCCCACATCTGGTCTGCCCACTGCACTCTGGGGAGGAAGTCACCTTTCCTTCAAGGTGCATTAACTTTCAGGACATGAGATGAGACAGGGCCACAGGGTGGCCTGTCATCAGGCCTGGGTGAGAAGGACATGGAGGGGACATCTCTGGCAGCTGCGGAAACAGCACCTTTTGTCTCTGGTGGGAAGGGTGGGCCCGCTGGGGGAGGTGGGGTGGCCCACTGAGCATGCGGGGAGAGGGCTGGTGGGAGCCAGGTGAGTCTGCCTGGGAATCCTTTCTCCTTCCTCCTGGGAGCAGGCAGAGTCGAGGTCAGGATGTGCTCTTCTTGGAGGAAAACAGGACATGACAGGATGGCAGGTGCTGGGGCTCCCAGGGACAGCTAGCCTTGTCTGGCTGCAGACAAGGATCCTGGGACCTGCAGGCTTCCAGCCAAGCAGCACACGCTGGGGTGAGGTAGGAGGGCTGGGAATTGGAGAGCAGGAGGGCTGCTGTTTATTCATTGTTCATATTTCAGTGCGTTTTTAAAGCTTAGTCCTTAGAAAACATGGTAAAGTTCATCTAGTGAAGGTGAGAAGTCAGTCGTGCCCGAATCTTTGTGACCCCATGGGCTGTATACAGTCCATGGAATTCTCTAGGCCAGAATACCGGAGTGGGTAATCTTTCCCTTCACCAGGGGGTCTTCCCAGCCCAGGGGTCGAACCCAGGTCTCCCACATTGCAAGTGGATTCTTTACCGGCTGAGCCACAAGGGAAGCCCAAAGTTCATCTAAGCCTCGTTTTATCAGCAGAAGAAAACAAGGCTCTGAAAGGCTTAGTAATTGGCCCAAGGTTGCCCAGCTGGTCAAGGGTAAACTCAGAGTTCAGAGCCAGGGTTCCAGAAGTAGCAACCTGGTGTCAGATGCCAGACATCTCCAGAAGACCAGGTGAGAACTGCACTCTACCAAGTCGCTCACTAGACATGGCCAGCTGTCCCCAGGTAACACCTGTGGAGCCACCTGCCCACACTCTGACCCTTGCCACGTGTCTGGGCAGAGCCAGGTGACCACCTGCCCCCAGTGGCTGCTCCCTACTTTGTAACAGTATCTGCAGCTGCTGCTCACTCATAAGGTTGTTGAGGAAAGTGCCCAGGGCAGTCAGGGTACCCGAAGTGCTCAGCAGGATGCTCGTTGCTCAGGGAACCCTCTCTAACATGCACATCCTTCCACATCAATGGTGCAGATTGGGCTTTCCACGAAGCCAGCACTGAAGTGATGCTCAGTAGGCGGGGGTGGGTGGGAAGCAGAGTGGGCAGAGGGCAAAGTACACCTGCCGTGTGGACCCCAGGACAGCCTTGGTTCTGGATCCGGGAATGCCCTCAGACCTGCGTTGTCCTTACTGTCCCATGGACCACTTATGGGTGTGAGCTAGTTCAGTGAAGCTGGAATTTGGGCCAACATGGCTCTTTGCAGCCCGGAAAATTCCCGAAGGGCCCTCGACACCCCCAGAAACTGGTACAATGGAAGCTTCACTATAAAAGTATCTAGGAGGGGGCAGCCGAGGCCCATCATACCCTGTTGCCAAGCCTCAGGCCCCAGTCCCCTTTTTTTTTTTTTTTTAATGTGCTTATTTTTTAAAAACATGGTTCAATGCACGATACTGGATGCTTGGGGCTAGTGCACTGGGACGACCCAGAGGGATGGTATGGGGAGGGAGGAGGGAGGAGGGTTCAGGATGGGGAGCACATGTATACCTGTGATGGATTCGTTTTGATATTTGGCAAAACTAATACAATTATGTAAAGTTTAAAAATAAAATAAAATTTAAAAAATAAATTAAAAAAAAACATGGAGTATAATTGCTTTTCAGTTGTTGTGTTGGTTTCTGCCGCACAAGTGAACGACTTGGTAGGGTGCAGGTCTCACCCCGTCTTCCGGAGAAGTCTGGTGTCTGACACTAGGTTGCTACTTCTGGAACCCTGGCTCTGAATTCGGAGTCTACCCGTGGCTACACTGAATCGGCCGTAAGTGTACATGTATCTCCTCCCTCTTGAGCATCCCTCCCAACCTCCGCCCCATCTCCCCGCTCTGGGTCGCCCCAGAGCCCCGAGCTGAGCTCCCTGTGCTATGCAGCAGTTCTCCACTGGCGATCTATGTCCCCCACGCTGGTGCATCTGTGTCGCTTTATGCTCTCATCTCGTCCCACCTTCTCCTTCTCCCGCTGGGTCCACTGATCTGTTCTCTATGTCTTTGTCTCTATTCCTGTTGGAGAGACCGTAAACGGATACACCTAGTCTTCCTGTGACCGGCCGCGGGCTCCCTCACTCTGAGCCAGCTTTGTATCCTCATCCCCACAGACACACGGCTCAGCTCGCCTATCCTCCCCCAGGCTCTCTGGGGGTCTCTGTCTGCTGGCTCCCAAGTGGATGGAGGGGTTTGCTCTGACTTCTGAGCCACTTTCCAGGCTGTTCCTCGCTCCGCCCGGTGCACGCCTGCCAAGGTGCTTGAGCCCCTGTTTCTGCACCAGCACCCCACCCGCGCTCCATGTGCTCCCAACCCCTCACGTTCTCTTCAGTCCATGCCCCTGATGCTCTGTGTCCCCACAGTGTCTCTGTTTAGACAGAGAATGCACTGAGAGGTGTGAGTAGAACTGCCTAGTTGGTCTGTACTTTGCTTTGGGTCTGGCAAGGACTGATACACCAGCAGCGATTTCTTCTCCGTCTCTTTGAGGTGCTATTTCTTCCAACAGACGTCATCTCCTCCCTTGCAGACAGCCTCAGAGAAAATGCATATAATTGGAAAGAGTGGGGCAGATGATAAGCAGAGACTTGGAAACTAATGTTACTTGAAATGAAGAGCATTTAGGGGATCACTTCCTCAATGACGCTAATGCCTGGGAGTGAGATGCCTTCATCGCTCTGGAAGGGTCCCAGAAGGGGGAGAGGAGGGTTCTCCCAGGTAGAAAAACAAAGCCTGGGGCTCTTTCTCCCAGGAGCAGGTCTGCCTTTTGGGGATTCTGTGCATTCCAGAGTTGCCTTGGTGAGACTCTTCTGGCTGCACAAGCTCTGTGCTGATCACTGTCGGTGAGTCACGTGTTTTGCTTGGCCATTTCTTTCCTGGCCTGGTGTGAGCAGGTTCAGCCCTGCTCTTGCCTCTGACAATGGCCTGTGGTGTCCTATGCCCTCAGATCCCAGGACCGCAGCCCCCAGACCATCCAGCCTATGCCTGGCCTCAGAGACAGTCCCTGTTTCGTGTGGTTGTTCTTCTCTGTGGACAGGGAAGAGTACATGAGCAGCCAAGTGCCCCCTTCAAAGCGGCTCCTGAGACTGGACCTCGCAAGCTCTCTTTTATTTCCTCTCCTCTCATGGTGCTCATTGTGACTTTTGGTTTTCACAAGCAGCTTCTCCCTCCCCAGGTCTATCACAGAGCAAGCAGAGCAGATTGTGAATTCTGAGTGAATAGGGCTTGGGGCAGAAGCAGAAGGAAATGGTTGAAATTCTCAAGCTTATCACTTGGATCTTTTAGCTTTATCTATGTGATGACTCCAAATCTCTTTCCATCCTAACATTTTATGACTGTGTTCTTACGCCTAATTATGAAATACCAACTTGGTAACGTTGAGTATCCATCCTCAGTTCCACTCAAGGATGGAATCTCAGGGTAGGGTACCACTTACATCTGCTAGAGTCCACAAAAATGAGTTTGATGTGCTAACAGCTCTTAATACAAATGGAAAGCATTAATTACACCAAGAAGCTATTAGGTGGAGTGAGATTAATTGTGTCAGGTTAAATTTACCCTGTTTCCTATGACCGAAGGACAATAACCACAGCCATGCACTTGAATTTGCCTGTGTGCATGACTTCTATGCAAAAATCTATAAAACTAATCCAACAGGCAAAGAAAGTTTTGTGCTAATAAGGTTGCTAATGGAGCTTAGGACTAGAGTTTAAATAACTAACATTGAATGCAGAAAAGAAACATTTAAATTATTTAATAGGGCATGAAAAGGAATTCCAAAGTATTTCCACAGAAGCAATCCCAATGGGTATAATTTTGGTCCCCAAATTTCATTCTTATTCTTTGAAGATGATGGCCTGAACTTTTTATTTCATTGGATTAAAGGAACTGAAAATCTCAGGGGGAGTGGTAAGAAGATGTGCCAATTTAGAGACCAGCAGGGGAGGCTGTATCTCAAGAAAGAAAGGCATTTAGGGGGAGATGAGGTGTCCCAAAGAAGAGAGGGGAGAATTGAGATGCAGAAAAGATGTCCTGGGACAACCCTTGGGCCCTTATAAATAATCATGCCAAGTTGCATCTCAGCAGTGCTTCATAATTCATGATGTGCATGCGTGCTGCCTGTGCGCTCACTCACTCAGTCATGTCCATTTCTCTTGTGACCCCACGGACTGTAGCTCACCAGGGCCCTCTGTCCATGGGATTCTCCAGGCAAGAATACTGGACTGGGTTGCCATTTCCTTCTCCAGGGGATCTTCCTGACTCAGGGATTGAACCCACATCTCCTGTGTCTCCTGCATTGGCAGGCAGATTCGTTACCACAGGGAAGCCCAATTTATGGTGCACCTTCCCGCATTTCTTTTGCTCAGTTCCTCAAAAGAACCCTCTCCAGAAGCTGTTATTATGCCTGTTTTATAGATAAGGGAACCGAGGCTCAGAAAAATTATGGGTTACCTAGTAGTGAGCCTGAGCTTCCTGGGTGGTGCTAGTGGTAAAGTATCCACATGCCAGTGCAGGAGATATAAGAGATGCGGGTTCAGTCCCTGGGTTGGGAAGATCCCCTGGAGGAGGGCATGACAACCCACTCCAGTATTCTTGCCTGGAGAATCTCATGGACAGAGGAGCCTGGTGGGCTACAGTCCACAGGGTCACAAAGAGTCGGACACGACTGAAGTAATTTAAAATGCACAATAGTGAGTCCAGATGCCACCCCAGTGTGCCCCAAGGTGTAGAGGACTTTGAGGTCACATTTTGTGTGTTGGTCCTGGGAGCCATCCTTTCCATAAAGGCAACCAGGAGACAGGGAGGCAACCTCCAGGGATGCTGTTGGTACTTGTATTTCCTTCCAGTCTTAGCACCTGGGTATGTTGCTAGGTTATGGAAGATGTCTGCTCTTTAATACTGAAGATAGGTGGTGGTCCATCTTAGCCATTGGTAGTCCAGTGGTTAAGAATCCTCCTTGTAATGCAGGGGATACATGTTCCATCCCTGGCTAGGTAGGGAACTAAGATCCCACATGCTGCACAGAACTAAACCCAAGTGTCGTAACTTCTGAGCCTGAGTACTCTGGAGCCCACATGGTACAGCTAGGGAGTCTGTGCTGTGTAACAAAAGATCCTGCATGCCACAACAAAGACCCAAGGCAACCAAATAAATAAATAAATATTTTTGTTAAAGAGCTGTTAAATACTGAAGATAGTGATGTCAGCCAAGTAGGACCATGATATAAGTTCAAACCTGAGGAATCATATGCCAGCAGAGCATATGTGCCTTTATATGTGGGCACTTCACCATTTGGGTTTGGGTTGTTTTAGGGCCTGGCCCTGGTGAGGTTGTGGCCTGTGCCTTGGTAATCCAGACCCTTTATTCAGCTGAGTTCCCCTATGTGACCAAGTGTTAGCATCCTCTGAAGCCATCTCAAAAAAGATACTTCTACGCCCCAGTGAATGAGGACCCTTCCATCATCGAAAAGTTTTGTACAGGGGCACACTGATACAAGTCTGATCTGAACTCTTATGTGGTTTACAATTTTAGAAGTAAAGCTTTCTCTTTTTGGGTGCATTCTATCTGCCGCTGGCCAAACAGAACTTCAAGGGAGTTATTTTGTAAGTGACAAAGTCCATAGGGCATCAAGTAATTCTTCAAAAGCATCTTGATAAGTTCAAGTTAAAAACTCTGGAGTTGGAACGTACACTCCAGTTAATGAAGTTAAAGTGCTTGATTAAATATGCTTTTGTTTCTATTGAATATGAAATGTTGGAATGACCTCTCTGAAGTCTGTTCTTATCGCACAACAAATGCCATGGTTTCTTCTCTGTACGGCGGAAAAGAGCAATGAGTTGGGTTATTCTAAAGCATGTCAGTCTGCATGCTACCATCACATTGTACTCTGCTGCTGCTGCTAAGTCACCTCAGTCGTGTCCGACTCTGTGTGACCCCATAGACAGCAGCCCACCAGGCTCCCCTGTCCCTGGGATTCTCCAGGCAAGAACACTGGAGTGGGTTGCCATTTCCTTCTCCAATGCATGAAAGTGAAAAGTGAAAGTGAAGTTGCTCAGTCGTGTCCGACTCTTCACCACCCCATGGACTGCAGCCCACCAGGCTCCTCCATCCATGGGATTTTCCAGGCAAGAGTACTGGAGTGGGGTGCCAGTGCCTTCTCCACACATTGTACTCTAGCAGTGAGCAAATGCTGGACCAATCAGGCTGGACCCTCCCCTGAAGCTGTGATTTTTAGTTTAGGGAAAAGAGTAATGAATGTATTTATGCATATAAAAGAGATAGTTATTAGAGATGACTTAATGGATGGTTTTGCAATTCAGGTGTTTTTTAAATTTATCTCTTCGTTGCTGTGCACAGACTTACTCTAGTTGCAGTGAGCAGGGCTACTCTCTATTTGGGGTGCTTAAACTTCTCACTGTGATGGTTTCTCTTGTTGCAGAGCTCTGGGTCTAGGCATGAAGGCTTTGGTAGCTGTGGCACTCAGGCCTAGCTGTTCCAACTCATGCGGGATCTCCCTGGACCAGGGATCAAATTGGCATCCCCTGCATTGGCAGGCAGGTCCTTAACCACTGGACCACCAAGGAAGTTAATAATTTAGCCTTTAAAATCCTTTCACAAAGGCAATTTAACAATTCACTAAGAAGAAGAAGTTTGGAAATGGAGAATCAATATGCCAAAGGTCTTAGGCTGAAAGATGTGAAGATTATGATATTTTACCTGAAACATTCCTTTAAAAGAGTGTCGGCATGTGAAAATTATTTTGCTCTCTGATTTGTACTTGGGGTCAAGATGATCTCAGGGAATTTAGAAATGTCTTTCACGCAAAGTCACAGCCCATATTATTTCCAAAGCATGGAATCTCAAAAGGTAGATTCCTGTGTTGAAATGTGTTGTGAAGGTTTTCACTGAGAAATACAGGCCTTTTAGTAGATGTTCTTCTAAGGGTTTCTAACTTTTTGTGCCACTGATGGCTTACGATCATTCTGCTTCAGGATAAGGGTCTGCCAGTACTGGGTGACATTCAGGTTGGTGAACCAGAAAATTCCTTCCGGGTTATTTGAAAAGAGTTTACAGTCCACCTCCTGTAGATGACCACCCAGGGCCTGTCTCCGTCTGGCCACTTTCTGGGTTCATTCTTAGTGACCCCCCTCGCTCTCTACCCTACCCTGGAACCCCACAGAGCTTCCAGGTGGCCCCTGCACATTCCATGTTTTTGTCATATGTCTCTCCTTCTCTGTTCCCACGGCTATATCCTTCCATTAGTCCCAAGTCCTTTTCCTCCTCCTTGTGCTGGAGACCAAGCTCTTCAGGGTTTCCCGACTGAACTGAGTTCTCCCTGCCCCCTTGTCCATACTTTCTTCTTATCTACCTGTTTTCTTCTCCCTGGTCATCCTGGACTGTGAGTTTTATGGAGACTGACTGATAAAGATATTTCCTGCTTTGTTTTGCTTTCTTTGGTCAGAAGGAAACCATGTGTAGATACATTCAGTGAGTCCAGGGATGTGGAGTGAGATCACAGTAGGACTGGGGTCATGGGAGGGATGGCATGAGGTGGGGTCAGATTTCCAAATCCACATTGGGTTTCAGTGTGTCTCATTCAATCTGAGAACTGAAGAGGCTCAAGGCTGAACCCTGGATGATCCCAAGTGTCTTGAGCAAGCTTGGTGCCTACAACTTGGCTAAAGTGGAGACCCAAGGATTCAACCTGGGGAAAAGTAGAGGTGACAGGTGCAGGGGGAGGAGAGTGATTTGGTCCATTTGTCCCAAATGCCAGTGGTGACTCTTCATCTGTGGCTTCAGGGCACGCAAACTTGGGCTCCCTGGTGTTACAAAGATGCTTCCTGTTTCCAGGAACTTGCTTCCGATCTTCTGTTTTCTTAAGATGTAAGTTCATTTCCCATCCATCTGTTAATTCATATATTCAACATATCATTCATATACGCCAGCCAGGATGGCCAGGCTGCACAGGAGAAGATGTAGAGGAAATGTATCCTTATGGAGCCCACAGTCTGTGGTTGAGATTAACATGGCAACAGGTGGCCTGGCAGGGGACTGTGGGGGCCTAGAGGAGGTCCTCTAACCTACCCTTGGAGGCTGCCACCTGGGAAGGCTTCTAGAAGAGAAGCTGAGTTCTAAGGACAGACTTCCCCAGGGCTCAGCTGGTAAAGAATCCATGTGCAATGCGGGAGACCTGGGTTTGATCCCTGGGTCAGGAAGATCCCCTGGAGAAGGGAAAGGCTACCCACTCCAGTGTTCTGGCCTGGAAAATTCCATGCACTATATAGTCCATGGGGTTGCAAAGAGTCAGACACGACTGATAGAGTTTCACTTTCACTTTCAAAGAACAGACAGGGGACACTGTGGGAAGTGGACCCTGGAGACAGAGCAGCACGCAGGTAGATGCAGGGGCGTGAGGGGCCCAGCCATCAGGGAGTTTGCACACAGCTCACCTACCTGGACCTCAGGCTGCCTTTGCAGCAGAGATGGGAGGTGAGGATGCAGGTGAGAGCAGAGACGGCAGGATGGAGGCCAGGCACAGAGGCCTGGATCTTGTCCTGCCAGCACTGAAACAGAAACATGGGGAGGCGATGTCTGTTTGGAAAGGATGCTTTAGGCAGGGAGCGCGAAGCTCTGTAGAATGACAAGGAGCCCCGTTCATGCTGAGATACTTTACGATTGTCACCCCTGAGGTTGACTGCCTGGTGCGCCAGTGGGCCCAAGAGCAGGCCCTGCAAACAGGATGATCCACAGCTGCCCGAGGGCAAAGAAGAGGTTAGGAATTTCCACGCAGAGCCCCAGAGACAGAAACCACCAGCTCCCAGTGGGTATTCCCCAAGCAGAGGCCTGCTTTGGTGCTTTTCTGAAACAACTGTACTTGTGCTGAGTTTCAGTTGATGGGGAAGCCGTCCCCAGAAGGGCTTTGGCTCCACAAGCTGTCACGGATCCCAGCCAGCAAGGGCCAGCAGATTCAGTATCACAGGCAGAGGATCCAGAGCTTCTGCTGAAAGGGAAGCACTTCCCTGCAGATGGAGAGGTCAAGACAGAACAGGCTGTCTTGTGAGGATGTGACTCCCACACTCAGAGGTCTTCTAGGGGTCTTGGTGTTGGGGGGAGTGCTTCCCAGGCAGCGCTAGTGATAAAGGAGTGATAATGCAGGAGATGTAAGATGCATGGGTGCAATCCCTGGGTCGGGAAGATCCCCTGGAGGAGGCCGTGGCAACCCACTCCACTGGTCTTGCCTGGAGAATCCCGTGGACAGAGGAGGCTGGTGGACTATAGTCTATGGGGGTCACACCGAGTCCGACAGACAAGACTGAAACAGCTTAGCAGGCATGCGGGTGTCTCCGAGTGATGGTAGAGGACCACGAGATGTGTGTGATGAACGGATACACGTGAGGGAAAAGGCATGGAGGCATTTCTGCACAGAGGGGAACGGAGCTAACTTTGGGAGACTGTCTTAAAGTTAAAAAGTAATACCGATTACAAAAATAAAAGGATAGAGAAACATAGAATGAAAGTCTCCTTTATTATTTTTTCTATTCTTTCCCAGGACACACAGTTCTATATCCTGCTCCTGCAGATGTCAGCCTGGGAAACAGTTTGTTATCCAGACGGACATATATTTAGCATGAACGTATAATTACATGTGTATATATCATAATGGCATCGAAATATATCCACATTTTAATGTAAGGTATAATTTGTGTTTTATCAATATCTATTTATCTATCTATCCATTCATCTATCTCTCAAAGTTCACTTGGGTTTCTCATTTGTTTACACTTTTCACTTATATATATATATATATTTTCACTTAATAATGTAATTTCTATTTCAGTGGTCACAGAGCACACTTTTTAATGGCAGCAAAAATTTACATAGCTTAGATTGAATTAACCATTCCCCAACATTCTAATTTTTGTTAGTAGACAAACATTGCTAAAACTATCACTCAAATACATATTTTATGTTATATAATTGTATGACATGTTGCGTATTCTTTTTATATATACTTGTTCAAATGTACAAGCATTTTTAGAGTCCTAAAAATACACTTGCTGGGTCAAAAGTATGCATCTTTTTCATTGTTGTTAAAAAGCCAAATGATTCTCCCAAAATGGTATCAGTTTTCACTCCAATCAGCTTTGGTCAAAATGCCTGCTTTTCAACAGTTTTTTCAATTACATTTTTAAAAATGGCTTGCAATCAGAGCAATTGTGTCTCAATTTTAAAATTTTCATTCCTCTGATTAATAGTAAGTTTTCACATCCTCTTATGGACTTATTGGCCACTTGTGTTTATTTTTGTTGGTTTGAACATTATAACTTTCGAATATTCTTTTTCTGCCTTTTCACTTGTTTGTCTCTCATTAACTCTATATGTGTATGTGTGTGTGTGTGTGTGCATGCTTAGTTGTGTGTGACTCGTTGCAGCTTCACGGACTGTAGCCCACCAGGCTCCTCTGTCCATGGAATTTTTCAGGCAAGAATACTGGAGTGGGTTGTCATTTCCTTCTCCAGGGGATCTTCCTGACCCTGGGATGGATCGTGTGTCTCCTACGTTGGCAGATATGTTTTTTAACACTAGTGCCATCTGGGAAGCCCATAGGTGGGTAAAAAGGATTCCTCTAATTTACTATGCTATTAATGTGGCAAAATAATCTATTGAGAAAATACCTCTTTTATTTTTCTCACCTATAGGTGCTCCCTAAAGAAATGGCAAGTATTTCCCCAAATTGTGTCCTTACCCCCAAGCTGTTCCTTCCCCCAGCTTTTGCTTTTAGCATCCAGGCTCTCCCTAATCCCAGGGCCGGGAGGATTTTGTGTGTCCCAGGCACAGGGAGGAAACCATTGCAGATGGCGGGTGCCCTCCCTAAACGGGTCTTTGATTCTTCTGTCTGGGCCCACTGAGGCAGTTAGGGTGGACGTGTCTGAGTTATGGGGCAAGGGGCCGGAGTTCTGATGTTCTGTGAACTGAAGAGGAGAATAGCTTAACCTGAGAATGGGGAGGAAAATTCCCCCAGGACACGGGTGGCAGGCACTTCCACATGGAAACCTCAGCCGGAGAGGAAGCAGCCCCTCTGAAACGGGGAAGCTCGGAAGGGACGGCTGGGGTCGGTGCAGGTGAGGCCTGAGCACTTGCTCATGCAGCCGGAGGGAGTCAGCCACAAGTTGCCTGTTGTTGGACTGGACCGTGCAGACCTGGGCCAGTACTGGGCTGCAGCAACCATCCTGGCCCACTTCCCAGGACCAGATTCGTGTCTGAAAAATCAGCCTGGATGAGATACTGACGCTGGACTTCCCATTAGTCTTGGTGGATGAACACTGCAGCTGAATTTGTTTTGAATTAGACACATGCGAGGAGCTTGCTGGGTGGCTCAGTGGTGAAGAATCCGGCCTGCCTATGCAGGAGACCAGGGTTTGATCTCTGGGTCTGGAAGATCCCCTAGAGAAGGAAATGGCAAACTACTCCAGTATTCTTGCCTGGTAAATCCCAGAGAATCCTGGGGTCATGGGATCCAATCCCAGTCCATGGGGTCCAATCCCAGTCCATGGGGTCACAAAAGAGTTGGACATGACTTAGTGACTAAACAATAACAAGAACAGACGCATGAGAAGGCGACACTGGCAATGCGACAGAGCACGGTCAAGACGAGAAAGGACACTGAGTCCTGACTCGGTCCCAGGTCCTCTGCTGACTTCCATGTGACCTCAGCCAAGCTAACTCTGATCTGCCTCTCAGCTTCCTCATCTGCACAGTGGGGATGACGACAGTGTTTGCCTCTGGCAGCTGTACTTAGTTAACTTTTGTAAAGCACATATTAAGCACTCTAAAATATTAGCATCATTATAACTCATGGCAAATATGTTCTCCATTTTTTAACTTTGTTTATGTAAATTATGTCTTCTAGCAGTGTAGTTGTGGTACTACTGCCAGTAGTAGGGTTTGTGGTTGTTAAGCAGTAAAAACCCACTCCAGTGCTCTTGCCTGGAAAATCCCCGGATGGAGGGGCCTGGTGGGCTGCAGTCCATGGGGTCGCTAGAGTCAGACACGACTGAGTGACTTCACTTTGACTTTTCACTTTCATGCATTGGAGAAGGAAATGGCAACCCACTCCAGTACTCTTGCCTGGAGAATCCCGGGGATGGGGGAGCCTGATGGGCTGCCTTCTATGGGGTCACAGAGTCGGACACGACTGAAGCGACTTAGCAGCAGCAGCAGCAGTAGTAGAGTATCAGCGGTAATACTGTAGTAGTTGTTGGAGTAGTAGTAGCAGTATAGTAATATAGTAGCAGCTGTATACTAATAATAGTAGTACAGTAGCAGCAGTAGTGTGTTAGTAGTAGTCATATAGCAATTGCAACAGCAACAATGTGGTAGTATTAGTACGTTAGTACTAGTATAGTGGTAGTGGTGGTACCGTATTGTAGTAGTAATGGTAGTGGTGGTGAAAGAGCAGTAGTAGTATTAGAAGTAGTATTAGAGTAGTAAGAGGAGGGGGGTATAGTCACAGAAGTAGCACAGTAGCAGCAGTGGCATAAACCATGAGTGCATAGTAGCGGTTGTATAGCAGCAGCTGTAGAGTAGTAGAGCAGTATAGGAGTGAAGCGGTGGTATGGTAATTGCAGCGGTAGTGCAACTGTATTAGTATAATACTAGCATAATAGTAGTGCTAATATCAGAGTAGTGGTGGCATAGTGGCTTAGAGGTAGTAATGGCAGCAGGGGTAGTGTTCCAGCAGTAGTAGTACAGGATCAGTAACAGCAGTAGCAGTGGTAACAGCACAGCAGCATAGTCGCAGTGTAGTAGCAGCAGCGATAGGATAGTAGCACAGTTGTTTTTCAGTCACTGAGTCACGTTTGAGCGTTTGCAATCCCATGGACTGCAGCACACCCGGCTTCCTTGTCATTTGCCATCTCCTGGAGTTTGCTCAGAATTCATGTCCCCTTGAGTCATTGATGCCATCCAATTATCTCATCCTCTGTCACTCTCTTCTCCTTTTGCCCTCAATCTTTCCCAGCATCAGGGTCTTTTCCAATGAATTGGCTCTTCACATCAGGTGGCCAAAGCATTAGAGCTTCAGCACCAGCATTAGGTCAAACAATGGATACACAGTAGTATAGCAGTATAGCAGTGGTGCGAGTAAGTAGCAATGGCAGTAACAGTAGTAGTGTAGTAGTAGCAGAAGTACAGCAATTCATTAGTAGTAGCATGGTAGCGGAGAATGCAATGGCACCCCACTGCGGTACTCTTGCCTGGAAAATCCCATGGACGGAAGAGCCTGGAGGGCTGCAGTCCATGGGGTCACTGAGGGTTGGACATGACTGAGCGACTTCACTTTCACTTTTCACTTCATGCATTGGAGAAGGAAATGGCAACCCACTCCAGTGTTCTTGCCTGGAGAATCCCAGGGACGGTGGAGCCTGGTGGGCTGCCATCTGTGGGGTTGCACAGAGTCAGACACGACTGAAGCGACTTAGCAGCAGCAGCAGCAGCATAGTAGCAGTAGTAGGTATAGTAGTAGAGAAGTAGTAGGAGCATAGCAGTGCCAGTGATGATAACCGTAGTGTAGTAGTATAGCAGCAGCAGTAGTATAGCTGTATACCAGTAGCAGTAGTCGTAGTACTAGTTATTATTCTACTGGATGAAATAGCTCTTCTGTCTTTTAGGTATTGCATCCTTCTTAGGAAGCTCCTCCCTACCTCTCAGTGAAACAGAATCAACAGAATTTTCCTCTACAAATCTGTGTTCTTTTGACATTTAGGTTTCTAATCCCGTTTATTTCTCCAATCCCATTTCTTAACATCCCTGCCTTCAGGTGCCATACTCAGACCAGCTGGTTCCTTTGGTTTCTGGAAAGCACTGTCTTTGACCTTGCACATGTCTCCTCCACCCGGCATTTCAGCTAAAAGACCCGCTGAGCAACCCGTGATCTTTTGCCATAGAAACATGTTGGTTTTTTCCCAGCACTTCTCATAGCTGTAATGACATCTTATTACCTTCTGCGTTGTCCAGCTCCCAGCTGGAAAAGCCACTGGTTCAGGGCCTAGGACTATGTATGAGCCCATTACCACTATGAACCCAAGTGCCTAGCGAGGCCCTAGCTCATAGATGTTGAATGAATATTTCTAAAGTGAATGAATAAATCCATCTACAACTTATCTGGGGACAGATTATGAGAAAGGCATTTTATTACCTTTTCCTCCAAATAGACAACCAGGTAATATCACTTCATTCTTTGCAGAAGGCATTTTTCCTCCATGAATTTGACGTGCCCTCATTTTTGCTCACTTTATTCCTAGACGTACGTGGGGCCATTTCTTCACTCTTTCTTCTCTTACATTTCTCCATTCATCTCTTCTTGGAATAATAGCATAGTTTTAATTATTGTAGCTTTATAGTCTTATTTGTGCCATCTGTAGGGCAACCTATCCCTACCATTATTCTTAATTAATTTCTTCTTTGACTATTCTTGTACATTTTCTTTTCTGATTAATTTTACTGCTGTCTTGCCAAGTTCCATAAAAGACTCCATTGGGATTTTGATTGAGATTGTATTGCTTTTGTAGATTAAATTGGAATGTCTTGACATCTTTACATCATTGCATCTTCTCACCCAGGATATCGAGTGTCTCTATTTATTTATTTATTTTTTTAAATAATCAAGACTTCTCTCTAGTTTCCTACATAGACTTTTTGGATGCTTCATTGTTCATTTTCTTCTTAGATATTTTAAAATGTAGTTTTTAATAGTATAAATAGGATTTTTTTCTGTTACATAATTTTCCAATGTTTAGTAATGCCACTTTAATAATTTCTAACTGAATATTTTCTGTGATACTATGACTTCATGACTGGAGTAATAATAATACTAATGACAAATCATAGTAGCAACCCATCACCCAATGTCTAGTATGTGCCATGGACCATGCTGGAGATTTTCTGTATATCATATCTTGTTTAGTTATCACAAAAATCCTACAAAGCTGGCCTACTACTCTTCCCCATATGTCAGAGGCAGGAAGCTGAGGCATCTTCCTGGGCCTGCAGAGCCAATGGTGGCCAGTGTAAGAGACACGTGGATCTGTGAGAGGCTGGACACAGCCTTGTCCCACTTGTCTGCGCTGCCCAGGTGAGAAACACCATTAAAAGCAGTTTTATTAGAAGATACACCATGATCATCAGTAGTTTTACTCCCTGAGTTTTAGAAATGGCCAGATTTGTGATGGATCTTCAAGTGTGAAAAGTCCAACCTCACTGCATAGAGCCTGCAGTCCTCAGTAGCATTTTTCATAGAAGATGCAGTTATTGCACACACACACACACACACACACACACCCTCAGACAATAGGAAGATCAACCCTCCCTATAGCATCCCAGCAATTTGCTGTACCCCTCTGCCTCTCAGTGCATTCTTCCTTGGGTTGAGTGAAGCTTATCTCTTTCTGATCTTCCCTCCTTGCCATGGGTCCTAGTCCTCCCTGGACTTACTCCTTAGAGCTGGCCTCCTCCTTAGATCCCACTGTCCAGTGGAATCTTTCTCTGGAGACTTTAAGCTAAACGAAGACAGACTGTATTCTGTCTTCCCCTGAGTCTCCAGTTCCGAGCTTCACACTTGACATGGAGAAATATCTCAATAGATACTTGTTGAACAAGTTGATGAGTTGCTTTCATTGACTTACCTGGAACAAGTCTATTCCCACTTCTTTGCAGCACTTTCTCAGATCTTAAGATAACTCCTTCTTAGGCCCCTGTGTGCTGGCTGAAGAGCCCCGATTCAAAGAGTCTAAGGCAGAGACTAGAGAGGCTCTTCCTCTGACCACGTTCCTCTGGGCACGGTCCAGTTTGCCCATGTCCATCTTAGGGTGTGGTGTTCTGGATCACCCTGTTTCTCCAGCGACCATCAGAGAGGACCATGGAGAACAAGACCTAAAACTTCCATCGTGCTCTGACCCCTGGTTCTGCGACCACCACATTTTTCAACTTTGTCCACTATAATGTCTGACCCCAATGTAGTATTTATTTTACTTCATTCCAATGCATGTTGCAAATGTCAGCAACCTTGCCCAACTGGGACTAAGGCCAGTGATTTCCCTTCTCAAGCACAGGGAATCTGACTCTTTAGGAAATGTGTAATTACACAGGATGTTATCTATTGGTCCATTTCAGGCATGTTCTAAAGACGTATATTCTCTGTGAGAACTGTCTGCCCATTTCTTCACTCAGAAATATTGCAACAGAGCCTTAATATTCCTAAAATAATAACACTAAGGATGATGGATGGAGTCAAGCCTCTTGCCTCTTGCTCTCCCTGGATTGTGAGTTGGGATTGGAGTTGGTGAGGCTTCTGTGTGTGTGAGTGTTTATGTCTGTGTGTGTGTGTGTGTGTGCAGGAGAGGGGGGTTGGAGGCGGTTGGGGGATGGTCTCACAGACACAACAGAACAATGAGGGGCCAGCAAAAGTGGACAGGGCTTGGTAGAGAGGAACACTCACGCCCCTGTCTCCATTTGGCTGAGAACCCCCGGGACAAAGGCAACATTGTGTTGGGGTCAGGCCCCTGTGGATGAAAGGCCCTACTTTGTACAGCAGAATCCAGGCACTTTGTAGAGTGGGGGTGCAGGGAAGAGAGAAGATAGGGAGCCACAGGGGACAGAGGCCAGATGGACACCCGTGGATGGAGGCTGGACACCCAGACCTGAGGACGGAAGAAGGAGAGGAGGCCACCCAGAGGCAGAGGGACCCAGGAGAGAGTCAGAGGGGAGAGGACATGAAGGAGAGGGAGAGGGAAAGGGCAGAGAGGACACAAGCCTGGATGGAGCTGGAGTGAACCAAGGCCCACGAGCCAGCAGGACTTTGAAAAGGAGGAAGAATGGGATGGAGACACGGGGGAGGGTGTGGCCACGTGGCTGCTCTCTTGGGGACATAATGTCCATTTCCACTAGCCTTGTTTCCCAGCCCCTGGCCCGCACACTGGGTGCCCGGTATGCGGATGGGGCATGGGATCCAGGCCCCAGGTGGGGAGTGGGAAGACCACCCCACTCCCTTCTCAGCCCATCCTAGGTGGGGATGGGAGCAATAGGCTGGCTTCTGAGGGCTGCAGAGGCAAGGAGTCAAGGCCCTCTGTGGGAGAAATGGGCGCGAGGATCTGTTTGCAGACCCCAAACAGTTTGTCCCATCTGTGGTGTTAACTGGAGGTTACTGGAAGACACGAGAGCGTGCCCAGGGCCGCTGAGCAGATCGCATAGGGCCTGGGAGTGGCAACCACCCTTTTCCTGCTACGTTGCCGAGCTGCGCATGCGTGCCCGCATACCCTGCGCTCCACCATCCGCCTCCAGAGCCAGAGAAACTCGAGTGGACTGCTCTGATCTCAATGGGGCTGGCTGCAGCCTTCGATGTGAATTTTGGACAGGGCCCTGTGGGGATGTAGGGAGGTGATAGGGTCCCTGCTAAGTAGGGATGGAGTTGAGCTCGGGAAGGCCACGTGCCGCTCTGAGCCCTCACAGAGAGAGGACCAGGATCATGGGGAGCCATGGGAAGACTGGGATGCAGGTGAGTGACAAGGGAGACTTCAGGGGAATGTGACAATTGAACTCAGACTTTGTGCTGTTTTTCCTAAGGTCCTTTTCTCGATGCATGAGTGCTCAGGTGACCTGCTAACGAGCTTCACTTCCTCATGGCAGGCACCCCTTTGCTCCCAGGACAGTAACTCTAAGCTGTTTTCAGTGCTGAGCACTTGATGGGTAGAGGGTATCAGGCTTCCACTCACAGGGTTACGTGTGGGGCATCTCTGATGTCCAGTGGTTATTTGGGTTGGACAAAACGTTCATTGGAGTTTCTCTGTAAGATGTTACAGAAGAACCTGAAATAACTTTTTCATCAACACAATATTAGCCTCTCCATTTAAGAAATGAGGGCGTAATGCCTTCAGTGGACTCAGGAAGTAAAAACTGCACTATGATTACATGATTGAAATGGGCAGGGCCCTGGGAGCCCACATCAGTGTACCCGGATTTTCATATTTTTCATGACCTTGGTCCATTACATTTCCTCATCAGGAGCCCATTTCTCCCTTCAACAGAGATCATACTCTCTGTATTACAGACCCTCTCAAGTGGATTTAATGAGATAATGTGGGAAAGCACAAACACACTGCCTGCCTGGCAGGAAAGGTTCGAGTTTGCCAGCTATCTTCCCATGCCCCCAGCCTCTCCTCCATGTTCTTTCTCTAATACAGAACTTTCTCCTGTAGCAGTGACTTTATAGTGATTATTAGAGCTTTGAATGATGTATTTGCAAGTGTCTTGTAGTTGAGATGCTGTGGGTTCCTGTCCTGGATGTGTTGTTTGGTGCCAAGCAGTCCTGGGCCACATGCCACACCTCTCTCTGTCACTTTACTCATCTGAAGTGGGGATGCTAACCCTCGCCTGCCCTAGAGCTTTATTTGGAGATTTAATTCGGGGCATGAATGTGAATGCCGAGCAAGAGGGAGGCAGATCCAAACCTCTGGAGACCTGGAGCATCATTGGTTCCTGGTGTTTGCTGAGAGGAGGGTGGTGGTCGTGGTGGTTGAGTTGCTCAGTTGTGTCTGACTCTTGCGACCCTGTGGGCTGTAGCCCACTGGGATCCTCTGTCCATGATATTCTCCAGGCAAGACTACTGGAGTGGGTAGCCATTTCCTTCTGCAGGGATCTTCCTGACCCAGGGATCGAACCCAGGTCTCCTGGTTTGCAGGCATGTTCTTTACTGACTGAGCTATGAGGAATCACCGAAGAGGAGGGTGAACGGCTCCAAGACAGACTAACCATGCAGAGTTTCTTGGACAGTAAGATTCTCTCTCTCTCTCTCACAAACTTATGGTTGCCAGCGGGAAAGGGATTCTTAGGGAGTTTGAGATGGACAGATACACGCTGCTATATTTAAAATGGATAACCAACCATGAGCTACTGTATTTTTTGCACATGGAACTCTGCTCAGTGTTATGTGGCAGCCTGGTTGGGAGGGGAGTTTGGGGAAGAATGGATACATGTATATAATTGCCTGAGTCCCTTTGCTGTTCACCTGAAACGATCACAACATTGTTAATCGGCTATACACCAATACAAAATTAAAAAAAATAATAAAAGATTCTCTCTCCCCCCCTGGGTCTGGTGTGTGGATCACATTTCCAGCTTAACCCAGGGAGATGGACCAAGGTTAATGAGAGCAGCTGACGGAGGTTCCCCACCGCTCGAATCTGGATACTGCCGACAGCTGACTGCAGAGTCAGCCGCAAAGCAAGTCCTGCCAGGTCCTCTGTTGTGCTTCAGACTCAGAGCCAGAAACCCCACTCAGCTCCAGTGTCTGAAGATGCTGGAGCAAGACACAGCGAAGCCCTGAAAACCAGCGTGTAAAATCAGGCCCTGCTCTCCCTGTTCTCCCCCTTTTATTTAACCTTGTCAGCTCTCGGGCAACTGGAAAACATGAAAAGGCCCCAGGATGTCTCCCGGAATATGGTCTCCATTAACCCACAGCTGGTAGTAGTTACAGCAAAATTAGAAAACATTGAAGTGAAATTGTCATCTTTTTTTCAAGTTCGAACTCTTCGAATTCCAAGATTGTGAGCTCTTGGAATGAGTGGGCTGGTAGAAAAGGCGGAGACCATGATCTTAACCTTTCAGTCATGACGTGCTTGTGGCTGGGGTCACTCCCACCCACCGACAGATATGTTTCCTAGAACCCTAAACCCATTCTAGAGTTTCCCTAAGCAAAGTTTCAGTAGGAAGGATGCTTGAGACCACTGAAGTCCACTGAAATATAACACAAAAATCATTCTCATTGAGGGTGAGAAAAAATAATTGTCCTCCATCCTTCTAATCTATTTTTTAACTATTTTATATCGAAGTAAAGCTGATGAACAATGTTGTGATAGTTATAGGTAGACAGCAAAGGGACTGAGCCATACATATACTAATGAAAATTTTTATTGAGAGAGTTTTTCCAATGAATAAATGGCTGTGAAAAATAATGCAGAGGGACCCAGTGTGGACTAACCCAGTTTCTCCTCATGGCAACATTTTCTAACACTATCGTATGATATCACAAGTGGAATACCTTTGCCACTGATACAACTCGCCAGTCTTTCTCACTTCCCCAGTTTGACTTGGATTCTTGTGTGTGTTTAGTTCTATACAAATCCATCACTTGTGTAGACTCCTGTATCCACCACTGCAGTCAAGAGTCCCATCACCATGAGGAGACCTCATGCGGATGTTTTATAACCACATCCACCTTCCTCCTATTTCCATCTGCCTCATCACTAAACCCTGGCCATCACTCATTGATTTTTCATCTCGATAATTTTGTCATTTCAAGAATGCTATGTATAAATAAAATCGAACAGCATGTGACCTTTTGGTCTTCCGCCTTTTCACTCAGCACTATTCCATGGAGAACCATCTAAGTTGTTACCTGTGTCAATTGTTGCTTCTCTTTGTCTCAGAGTAGCAATCCATGGTCTAAGTGTATCAATGTTTTCAGCCAATCACCTGTTGAAGGACATCTGGGTTGTTCCCAGTTTTGGATTAATATGAATAAAACTTCCATGAATATTCACTCAAGTTTTTATATGAACATAACGGTGGCTGGATGGCATCACCAACTCGATGGACCTGAGTTTGATTGAATTCCGGGAGTTGGTGATGGACAGGGAGGCCTGGCGTGCTGCAGTTCATGGGGTTGCGAAGAGTCAGACACGACTGAGCGACTGAACTAAACTGATGCTTTCAGTTCTGATTTATTTTTGCATTCAAGGTCTGGATTGTGCTGAGCAGGGAGGTATTAAAGTTGGGGACTGGTATTTAAGGGCAAACTCTGCTGTTGACTGGGTAGTCAAAGCCAAGCTTGGAAAAAATGGGGGTAGTTAGCCATCCTTCCTTTGAGGTTCTTTTTGGTGGATGAAATTAAAAATTGTATATCAAAATGTTCTCACTTAGAAGCACTATAGAAATGTATATTAGCATCCCTGCTGTATTTCTAAATATGCCCAGTATAATTTGCTTTTGACCAGACAGATAGAGGGATCAATAAAATATATCATCACAAAGAAGCCCCGCATGCATCTATGGGAGCCAGGGAGAAGTGTCTAAACAAGCCAGGATATTTTCATCCAGGTAACAGTGCAGGTGGCTGTGACTGTTTCTGGAATGCAGCCTAAGGCTACAAGCTTGTCCTCGCCGAGCCTGGGGAACTTCATGTGTGAAAGGGGCAGGATGATATTGCTTTCTCATGGCTTTTATGTGGACTAAATCACATAATAAAAATTAACCCACAGCCTGGTGGCAGCTGACAGGCAGTGAGTGCTTAATTGTTTTAAATTATATATTAAGAGTCTTGCATAGGTGCTCAGTCAAGTCCGACTCTTTGTGACCCTGTGGACTGTAGCCCACCAGGCTCCTCTGTCCATGGGGTTCTCCAGGCACGAAAATCTCCAGGCACTAGGGGGTTGCCATTTCCTCCTCTAGGGGATCTTCCTGACCTAGGATCAAACCCGCGTCTCCTGCTGCTCCTGCATTGGTAGGTGGACTCTTTTACCACTGAGCCACCTGAGAGGCCCATTAGGAGTCTTAAAAACACATGTCCTTTTTTTAAGTCTTTATTGAATTTGTTACAGTATTTCTTCTGTTTTATGTTTGATTTTTTGGCTGTGAGGCATGTGCAATCTTAGCTTCCCGACCAGGGGCTGAACCAGCACCCTCAGCACTGGAAGGCGAAGTCTTAACCATTGAACTGCAGGGAAGACATACACATGTGTGTAGCAACCATAAGGCTGAAAATCTGCTCTAGTAAATTATCCGAAATTAAGAGGAAGTCTCATTTTTAAAAATTTACATGTCTATTCATATGTTGGTTTCTGTAAAAACATTAATGAGTGAAAGTGAAATGTAGAAAACGATTGTTGATGTGTTGGGTATTTCTCAGCACTCTCTTAGGTACAAAAGGCAGGATCCACCTTCACCTACAGGATGATATCATCTATCTGCCAAAACAGCATTCAAGGCAGAGAAAAATATCCAAAAGCTAGTGAAGGTAACATCTGGATGTCAGAATTTTAGTATTATATGTATGATCCTCTGATTTGTACACATTTCCTCCAATAGCAGGTATTAATTTGCCAATTGGAAGAAAAATTTATATAAAATATCCTACAGCAAAATCAATTTTTGGAGGCATGAAATAGCGTCATAGGAGATGGAGAGGGTGAGGGATTACTGTTCATGAATCTAGCAAAGGGTTCAGAACACCCCTCCAGATGGAGGTTAACCACCGCTGGAATGTCTGAAAGGACCCCTGAAGTGGGAACAAGGGGTCCAGGGCACATGTCCGTTGCTGTCTGCAGACTCAGGGACAGGAAACAATCTCCCTGCTTCCGTCTCTTCCCTTGACTTATGGTGCTAACAATCCCCACTCTGCAGGTTACAGTCAGAATAAATGTAAAGAGATGAATACCATGCTCGGTATATAAGTGTGCCTTGTATAAGTGGAAGTATTATAGGCAAACCAAAAGAAAAGTGAGTTAATCATCCAATAATCAGAACCACATATACAGAATTAAGATCTGAAAGAAGGAGACCAAGAAAGGTCCAGGTATTTCCAGGACTGCTGAGGACAGAGGGGGAAGACAATTCTAATGAAGGAGGGAGCAATGCTTCCATGCTTCTGGCTGCTGGGTGAGCTGGCCCTCCTCCATGAAGCCTTCCCCAAGGCTCCATGAAGACTTATTCCCTCCTCACTTCCAGGATATATGCCTCCTTCCTCCTTGTGTCTCCTGGAGGCATTTCCATGTTCTGCCACAGTCCCTAGATTTCTGCAGGCAATAACTTTTCATGTCCTCATACTGGGGGCTCTGGGTCAGGCAGCCTGGGTTGAGTGCTCACCCCACTGCTTGGTAGCTGTGTAGCTTTGGACAAGCTTCCTCATGCAGAGAATAAATCAGAAGAAACTTAGTTTGTCATGAGGATGAAATCAATTTAATCCAAAGAAAGTGCCTGGTATATCCTAAGTGCTCAGTTAAACACCATCCATTCTTGTCATTATTATCAACTAATTACCCAGAGTCAATGTGGTTCCCAAGTGGCTCAGTGGTAAAAAATATGCCTGCCAAGCAGAAGACATGGGTTCAATACCTGAGTCAGGTAGACCCTCTGGAGAAAGAAATGACAACCAACTACAGTATTCTGGTCTGGGAAATCTCATGGACAGAGGAGCCTGGCGGGCTATGGTCCATGGGGGTCACAGAGTCAGAAGAGTCAGACATGACTTAGCAGCTAAACAGCAGCAGCAGCATAAAGAGCCAGCAATGCTTTACTGATCTCTGGGTTTGCATTTCTGAAACATCTTCCAAGTGCAATCACCATTCTGTGTGTGCGTGTGTGCTTGCTAAGTTGCTACGGTTGTGTCTGAATCTTTGTGATCCTATGGACTGTGGTCCACCAGACTTCTCTGTGAGAAAGCAGAGTGAATGAAGGTCGCTCAGTCATGTCCGACTCCTTACAATCCCATGGACAATACAGCCCATGGAACTCTCCAGGCCAGAATACTGGAGTGGGTAGCCTTTCCCTTCTGCAGGGGATCTTCCCAACCCAAGGATCAAACCCGTCTCCCACATTGCAGGCAGATTCTTTACCAACCGAGCTATGAGGGAAGCCCATGAGAAAGCAGAGGTTCAGGGCATTTAAACATCCTGCCCAAGACCACGTAGCTATTCTTTTTCAATTTTGCTTGTTTATCTTTTGCTCAGTCACCAGTCATCATGGCTGTGTCTAGGCTTCTCATTGCCGTGACTTCTCTTGTTGTCGAGCATGGGCTCTAGGCCCATGGGCTTCAGTAGCTGTGGCCCAGTGGCTGAGTTGCCCCATGCTATGTGGGACCTTCCTGGACTAGAGACGGAATCCATGTCCCCTGCAATGGTAGGTAGATCTTACCCACTGGGCCACCAGGAAAGTCCTGGTCACCTAGCTATTGAACAACTGAGCCAGGATCTGGGTCCTTGTTTGAACTCTGCTCTCCCCACACCTTCTTTCCTCACCGGATGAAAAGACTTCAGAACCATCTCTTGCAGAACATGAACGCTCATGCCCCCGGCTCTCCTTTGTCTTATTCCCTCTGCCAGCCAGCACAGAAGTAAGAGTCGCTAATGAGTCACTTAAGATCCTCAGGCTCAAACAGAGCAGCTTTTATTATTTCCCATGGACAAAAGGAATCAGGGTCAGTATTAAATATAATTACCGTGCACAGGACTAATAAGTGGCATTTTTATGCTGTGTGCACTTGGGGGCCCGGAGCCCCTGCTGTGGCCCGTCAGATCACCTAATCCCCTGTCGCCTTTATCCTCAGAGTCTGAGCAGATGGAGCCCAGGGTTCTCGGGTTACCTTTCTCCCCTTTTCACTCTGAGTACATTCTCTGACTGATGTGGCTTTCTCTTTTTCTCCTGTTTCTTGCTTCTCTCCTCCCCGTGGCCCCACCCATGCACCCCTACCCCTGCCACCTCCATGCCAGTCCATGGCCTTTTTGTGCTTGAATATCCTAAAAAGTCTTACATACAAATCTGGGGGCCTTGCGGCTTCTTCTTATGTGAGCTCAGAAGAACTTATACTGGACTTAGTTGACTTAGCCAACAAAGCTGGGGGCAGGATAAATTTTTCAAAATCCTGTTATTCTGCTCACACCAACAGGGGCCGGGAAAGCTGCCTAGATCCCCTGCACAAGCTTCTCTTTGATCTGCACCTGTACTTGGCTTGGGGCCCAGAAGTGACCGCCCACCGCAGACTCAGAATATAAGTAAACTTCTGAATATCCTTGTGTCTGTGGTTCTTCCTTGTGTATTACATCAAAAGTTGTAATAGCCATGCTGCATGACTCCACTGATCAAGCAGGAAAGATGTCCTTGATATCTCAGTGAGACCAGGGATCAGGTGGGTTCTACTTTCCTGGGCTTTTCAGTGCATGGGACCCAGTGCAATGCACCTCAGAGCACGTACGTTGTAGATGCTGGGTGTGTGTAGTGAACAACCAGCATATGTGGCTTGGTCAGGATAGAGTCAATAGACTTTAGATCGAAAAATTTATCCTGGCCCCAGGTTTGTTGGTTGGGGCAACCGAGTCAAGTATAAGTTCTTCTGAGTTCATGTAAGGAGAAGCCATTAAGGACCCCAGATTTGTACTTAACACTGAGGTTGTTATTGATATTAGTGTTCATACCCCTTTGCTGACATTGAAGACCAAGTATCAGACCAGCAATTAGGAGACCTTGGGTCTCTCTGATTCAAGCTGTTCCTTGCTCAGCTGAATGGGAAGGCTGACCCTTAGGGCTTGGCCTTACATGTCTAAGGAACAAATGAAGATATTGGATATGGACTCTCCAAAGCCCTTTTCACACCATGACTCTAAGATATAACAATATATAATGAAGTTATTTGTGTCCTCAAATGAGTTCATTGGGGACAAGGGGTCTCAGCCTCACTTTTCACCACTGCAGAAGGCAGTAATCCTTTAATCTTTGGTTTTCCATGGAGAATTAATTAGGTTTCCATCTGGGTATGCTGAAAGGAAGTACAGTTGGCTCTGCTTCTAACATACAGCCAGAATCTCGCCACCTCCCACCACATCCCTGTTAAATCTCTACTCCTAGAGACATCTTATCTCACTGGGATGATACACTGGCTTCTAACAAGCCTTTCACCTTTAACTCTTGACACTCTCCAGTCCATTTTCACAGCCTCCCGAAGACATCCTTGAGCATCCAAATTGTGTCAAAACACCTCATGCTTTCAACCTCCCTCTGCCTTCTCAAGTCAAGACAAATATACTCCAAGTTCCTTCCTTCACCTTGGATTCTGTACCTGTTCTGGCCCCAGCCTCCTCAGACATTTTCTCCTCACTCTCTCTCCTTTGGGGCTTTCCAGATGGTGCAGTGGTAAAGAATCTGCTTGCCAATGAAGGAGATGCAAGTGATGCAGGTTTTATCCCTAGGTCAGGAAGATCCACTGGAGAAAGAAATGGCAATCCGCTCCAGTATTCTTTCCTGGAGAAATTCATGGACAGAGGGACCTAGTGGGCTACAGTTCATGGGGTAACAAAGAGCAAATGAACACACACTCTATCTCCTTTATTTCTTAGGAACTAGCCACATTGGCTTTTTCTCTGTAATATACCACATCTGTTGACTTTTTTGGGATTTTTGGTTGAAATTATCTTGCCATAAAAGGCTTTAGGGGAAGGCAGTGGCTTCAGAAAGACAGATATTTACGGCTCTGGTTCTTCTCCAGCTGGGAACAAAGTTTGACTAGAACAGGAAGTGGAACGATGCTCATAGAACATTTGACGGCACACAAAATGCTTCTGTTGCATTATTTAATTTGTGACATATTCTTCATCAGAGCACAATTTTTAGGTCCTTCACGCAGATGAGAAAACTGAGATTGAATAACTTTAAGGGAGGCTAAGTAAAGTGACCATTAGGTCTTCCCCCAAAGGTGACTTCCTAAACTGATGAGATGAGCACTGCTGGTTCTCAGCACAATGTCAGCCGGAGGTTTGCAGCCCCCATTGCAGCTCCTGGCCTGAATGTGCACTTTGAATATGGTCAGTAAGCCCAGGCAGAGGGCAGTGTCCACTCTCCACTGGGAGCGCATGCTTGTGAGTAAACCTTCTCTTACTGAAGGTTTCCTTAGTGATGAACTAAGAAGGTTGTCCTAGTGATGGGAGGGGCACTCACTTCTGGAGGATGTTCTGGGAGTCCAGATATTTGAGGATCGAGGTTGAGCTCTCAATGCCTTATGAAACCTCCTGAATATTTAGTTAACATTCCCCATGATTTGGGCAAAAATAATAATAATAATAATAACAAAATTGTGACCCCTTTGGGTTGATGGAGGGTTAGAAAGGTCAGTTCTTGAATCTGGAGGTCAGCATTTTGGTCTGGTCTATGGGTCTTGGTCTATGTCTGTCCAAGCACATGCCATTGGGCAAACTAATTGGCTTCCTTTGAGCCTTGGTTTCCTCATCTGTAGAACAGCAGACATGATGGTGCTTTTGAGGTAATGCCTATAAACACCTCAAGAAGGCACTTTGTAAATAATGTGAAGAAGTGAACTAGTTCATTATGCCTGTCCTCTCATCTTTGCAAATGTTGGGCAGCAAGGACATCCCTCACGCCTGGGCTGACAAAAACCACAAAAGCGGGTGGTACAATGGAGCCCTTATGAGCATGAAGCGTGGGTCCAACATGCTTGGGGGAGCATTCAAGTGCACGTGTGTGACATCACCCCAGGAGTCTTGCTCTGGTGATTTTATGAGATCATGAGCACAGGCTCAAACATAGTAAGAGCTTAATCAATGTTCACCATAACCACGATGGAAAATTCCCGAGTCTCTGCCCTGGAAGAACCCATCCTCAGTGTGGGTAACTGATGGATAGAAAGCAAACAACACAAACCAACCATAGAAACTCTGACACAGTCTTAACATGCTAAAATGGACATCTGGGCAAAGACAATGGAAATAGTAGGGATTACTAGACGAGGAGGGAAGACTTCTAGGGGAATGTTATAAATAAACGACCTGGCCGAATGTGTCTGATTTTCCATAAAAAGAGGAGGAGAGGAGGGGTTGGGAATGAGATTTCAGGCAGAGTTTGGCAGGAGTCAAGTCAGGGGTATAGAGGGCTCTGGCATGCTCACCTGGGGTCTGTGAAATCCCAGAGACGGGTGCCTAGGGAAGGGATGGGGCACAGGAGTAGGGGCGAGAGAGGAAGGCTACTTGCTCAGGGATGCTGAGCATCTCGTCCTTGGAGGCTGGAAAGCCCAGAGGGACTTTAAGTCAGTGAACAACATAATCAAGGGTTGCCTGGATGGTTCATCGTTTAGTTCAATTTATTGACTCATTTACCTACTCATTCATACAAAAGAGACTTTTGTAAATAATAAAAGGCCATTTTCATTGAGGAGGGTGTTGCTCCAGCTCTCTGTGTTTTTTTCAGCCCTCCAGTCCACCAAGGGAGAAAAGATATAAACTATACTATTTAGAGTCACAAAAGTACCAAGCACTTGGTGAGATAGACAAAGTGCAACAGGCTTTAGGGAGAGAGAGATGACTTCACCTGAGAGATGGTGGAAGACTTAAGACTTTGAAAGGAGGCTGCATTTCAGCAAAAGGGAAGAGCAGGAAAATCATGGTAGCAGAGATGTGAAATCTGGGGAAAGAAATCTATGGGCACAGAGAGCCAAATGTAGTAAATGAGGAGATCTACACAGGGAAGAGGGAGCAGAAAGGGAAGTTGTAGGGTGTAAGATCAGAAAGCGAGGCTGTGTTTAGATCATAGGAGACCCCTGAGAGCCAGGCAAAAGGCATTTGTGCTTTTCCCTGGAGAACTGATACAAAACAGTGAAACCATAGCATGCAAGGATGCCTGGCTACAAAAAGACTTATCCCGATCACCATTTTAACCTTGTCCTTCACATTTTTTAATTTTCTGATTCTCTTTCTCAACTTCTAATCCAAAACTCGGCTGGAGAAGCTGCCGTTTTCAATTTGTATTATCTTTTTTTTTTTTTCCTTCACATTTTAATCCTCTCAGATCCCATTTCTTCTAGGTTAGTGAACCCACTAATCAGGTAAGCAGAGAGCAGCAGCCAACCCAATTATGAAGAAGAATGTGACAGGCAAAGATGGGTCAGGGCATCAGGGGGGTTCATGCTGCCAGGGAAACCACCCTGGGGCACACAGGTCCTCATCAGAGAAGCAGTGAGAAATCCCCTGAGGGTGGCAGTGGGGGGCTGCTCATCGCCTGGTGGGAGCCCCTCTGCCCCTTCACCTGGCTTGGTTTCTTTGTCATCTCTGCCACTTCACAGGTGGCAGCATGACAAAATCTCACTTGCTCTTCAAGGCTCTACTCAAATGCAGCCCCTCTGGAGACTTTTGGAAGGGGGCCAGGCTGAGTTGAAAAACCCTGACTCAAGTCAATGGTGTTGAGTCCCAGCTTTGCCACTTGCAGCCTCTCTGACTTACATGGGGAGTGAACATGAGCCTCAGTTTCCTCTTTTGTCATCAACTTCATAGGATTGCTTTGAATACTAAAGGGTGAAAATGCCTAGCATAATTTTGGCCACATGTGAAATGCTCAGTATATATTTGAGGTTGGAGCAGCTTCCAAAATCCTCAACGGTGTCGATAACTCTTCCTCTGCCTTCACCTAACATCCTTTCTCTCTGTGGTGACTTATCACGCTGTACTATGATGTCTTTTCCATACCTGCCTCACCCACTCCACTGACAGATCCTTGATTACAGAGTTTGTCACTTTGTTCAGATGAAAAAGAATTTACCTGCAGAGCAGGAGACCTGGGTTCAATCCCTGGGTTCAGAAGGAAGATCCCCTGGAGAAGGGAAAGGCAACCTACTCCAGTATTTTTGCTGAGAGAATTCCATAGACAGAGAAGCCCAGTGGGCCCCAGTCTATGGGGTTGCAAAGAGTTGGACATGATTGAGCAACTAACACTTTGTAACACTTGGGTCTCATTAAGTGATTATTGAGTTACTAGATGAATGAGTAAATAATAAACACAATGGTCTAGTAGCTTGAGCAATTTTTAAACGCTTAAAAGAGATTCTGTCATATAGTAGGTGCTAAGTCAAAATCACTGCAGATGGTGACTGCAGCCATGAAAGTAAAAGACACTTACTCCTTGGAAGAAAAGTTATGACCAACCTATTTCAACCAGCATATTGAAAAGCAGAGACATTACTTTGCCAACAAAGGTTTGTCTAGTCAAGGCCATGGTTTTTCCAGTGGTCATGTATGGATGTGAGAGTTGGACTGTGAAGAAGGCTGAGCACCAAAGAATTGATGCTTTTGAACTGTGGTGTTGGAGAAGACTCTTGAGAGTCCCTTGGACTGCAAGGAGATCCAACCAGTCCATTCTGAAGGAGATCAGCCCTGGGTGTTCTTTGGAAGGAATGATGCTAAAGCTGAAACTCCAGTACTTTGGCCACCTCATGTGAAGAGTTGACTCATTGGAAAAGACTCTGATGCTTGGAGGGTTTGGGGGCAGGAGGAAAAGGGGACGACAGAGGATGAGATGGCTGGGTGGCATCTCTGACTCAATGGACGTGAGTCTGGGTGAGCTCTGGGAGTTGGTGATGGACAGGGAGGCCTGGTGTGCTGTGATTCATGGGGTCGCAAAGAGTCGGACATGACTGAGTGACTGAACTGAACTGAACTGAAGTAAACATTTGTTGAATTAATAAGTGACTGAATTGATTAATCAACAGGTAGGACAGATGATTAGGTTGAAGGGAGTAAATCAAGCCCATGTTCTGGTAGAGTTATCTGAAGAGGTGAGAGTAAGGATGGAGTAGAATTTAAGGATGTGGGCTAAATTAAGGTGAAAGAAAAGAGGCAGCAGAAAGAGTTTTCCTTAGTAGTAAACACCTCTCCTTTTGTCTCTTGCTGTGATCCCATGAGCTATGTGATGTGTTCTGTGCATGAGCAATGGTTCCCTCATGTGCCATACTGCCAGACGTTGGCATGACAGCTCATATACTTTGTTCAGACTTCATCCAGCTCTTCAGCTTCTTCTACTGTCTCCCTTCCTGGAATCTCCCTTTAGTCACATCATGACTTAAGTTTCACTGAGTCAGCTTTTGCCTCATAGACAATATGCCATGTTTCACTCATTGTATTGATAATATTTGGAGTTTACTGCTCATTTTAAGGGCTTCCCAGGTGGTGAAGAATCCACCTGCCAATGCAGGAGATGCAGAAGCTGTGGGTTAAATCCCCAATTCAGGAAGATCCCTTGGAGGAGAAAATGGCAATCCACTCTAGTATTCTTGCTTGGACAATCCCATGAACAGAAGAGCCTGGCGGGCTACAGTCCATAGGGTCACAAAGAGTCGAACACAACTGAAGGACTGAGCATGCACACAAGCTCTTTATATAGAGAGAGCTTTATATCTCTTTATAGCCAACAGATCCATATTATAAAAACCTGGGGATTCTGCAGCTGATGTTGCTATTTATATGCAACAGCACACGTATCCTGGTGTCTGCTGTAGTTTCAGGTTTCCTTGTTCATGGGTGTACCACTGTTGATATGGAAGTCATATAGCCCTTGAGTGAAGGCTATCTTTCCTTTCTATCATCCCTCACTACAGTAACAAATTTAATATTGGAGTTCCGAATGTTGTAGTCACAGTGTGACTAGAGCAAATGTACCACTGTCCATGGTGCTGAACACCATGGTTCTTTCTTCTAACTCTGGGACTTGGGGTGACTCCAGTGTCAGAGGAACTTCAGTTCTTTCAGAGGAGCATTCTATTAGTCTATTCTATTATTATTGTATTTCCTTTTCTAACATTAGAAATTATTTACTCTCAACAAATAATAACATACAATAGGTGTGTATGTATGTGTTAATATATATGTGCATGATATTGAAAGTTAAGGCATATTCATATTGTGTATGGTAAAATTCTATTTGGTGACAGTAAATTATTTGTATATATATATATGTATATACATACATTAATATGTAAATTGTATTTGTATATGGGCTCTCTTCTTGATGTGTATACAAACATTTATATTTGTATACAGAAATATATATTATGTTATTTGTGCATGTTTATATACATATATCAAAAAAGCGAGAGTTCCAGAAAAACATTTTTGCTTTATTGACTATGCCAAAGCCTTTGACTGTGTGGATCACAATAAACTGGAAATTTCTGAAAGAGATGGGAATACCAGACCACCTGACCTGCCTTTTAAGAACATGAAACAACAGACTGGTTCCAAATAGGAAAAAGAGCACGTCAAGGTTGTATATTGTCACCCTTCTTATTTAAGTTATATGCAGAGTATATCATGAGAAATGCTGGGCTGGATGAAGCACAAGCTGGAATCAAGATTGCCGGGAGAAATACCAATAACCTCAGATATGCAGATGACACCACCCTTATGGCAGAAAGTAAAGAAGAACTAAAGAGACTCTTGATGAAAGTGAAAGAGGAGAGTGAAAAAGTTGGCTTAAAGCTTAACTTTCAGAAAACTAAGTTCATAGCATCTGGTCCCATCACTTCATGGCAAATAGATGAGGAAACAGTGGAAACAGTGTCTGACTTTATTTTGGGGGGCTCCAAAATCACTGCAGATGGTGACTGCAGCCATGAAATTAAAAGATGCTTACTCCTTGGAAGGAAAGTTATGACCAACCTAGACAGCATATTAAAAAACAGAGACATTACTTTGTCAACAAAAGTCTATCTTGTCAAGGCTATGGCTTTTCCAGTGGTCATGTATGGATGTGAGAGTTGGGCTCTAAAGAAAGCTGACCACAGAAGAATTGATGCTTTTGAACTATGATGTTGGAGAAGATTCTTGAGAGTCCCTTGGACTGCAAGGAGATCCAACCAGTCAATCCTAAAGGAGATCAGTCCTGGATGTTCATTGGAAGGACTGATGTTGAAGCTGAAACTCCAATACTTTGGCCACTTGATGTGAAGAGCTGACTCATTTGAAGAGACCCTGATGCTGGGAAAGATTGAAGGCTGGAGGAGCAGGGAATGACAGAGGATGAGGTGGTTGGATGGCATCACCGACTCAATGGACATGAGTTTGGGTAAACTCTGGGAGTTGGTGATGGACAGGGAGGCCTGGTGTGCTGCAGTTCATGGAGTTGCAAGGAGTGACATGACTGAGTGACTGAACTGAACTGAGATATATATATACATACTCCAATAAGGGAGCATATAGGGTGCATTCATCATGTTCTCCCAATGTTTGTTTCTGTAGGTACTTCTGTTTGTGAGGTTCTAGTTAGGTGGAGTTAGATTGGAATATAGAGAAAAAGATGCTATATTGGCTTTTCAGATTTTACTCCTTCACGATATTAAGAGAACAGAAAGCAAGTTTAGTTGCAGGGGCAGTCTTAGAGTGTCCATATCTCATAGCTTTTGTTGTATATTTCAAGGCTAACATTTTCTAGTCCCTTTTTCTAAGACACTAAAAGAACAGGTTGACAAATACATGCAAAGCAGTTAAGTTTAACTCGTGTGATATTTGAGTATAGAAATATATATGTGAAGTATAGATAAAATCCAGAAGTAAAAATGATGAGCAAGAAGCCTCCACAGAAAACGTTTTGAAGGAAGATCAGCAGTGTTCTGAGACATAGTGGAGCCAGTCTCCATGGATGAAGTGACAACAGTTATGAGGCAAGGAGAGAGAGTGGCTCCAGCAGAAGCCCTGGACAGGAGTAGAGGGAACGTACAGAGGCACCTTTCTGTCAATCACGTAACAGCGGGCTCACCTCGTGCAGCAGTTGCTGGAGAAGGTGAAGGTTACATGAAGGTAAGATTTATCACTGGGGGAACTGTCAGTCCTTTGTAGGTGCTCAGTCAGTGCTCTTTGGGTGAATTGATAAATATACAATTTATTATCTGTGATTCCTTCTGCCTTAGTGAATTGAGTATGATATAGATAGGTGAGAACCCTAAATTCGCTTCCAACTTGTGACGATTCCAAGTAACCCCTACAATTAAAAATCAGAACTTTCAAAATTATACTATTTTATGAGTTAAAATTTCAATAATACATGCCACTTTGAGATGAAGTACAATATCTTCCTTACACCATTCTTAATGAAAATATTGGATTTTAAAAACTAAGCATATAGGGCATTGTGGGGAATATGAAATATGCCCATAGTTTTTGTTTAAAGAAACTTCATTTTACCTTTACAGTTGATCTCAAGAAGCCATAATATCATTATCTAATTTTAATTCTAGTATTTGGAATGATATCTTTTTGATATCCTTAGAGACATGGATCCTTTTACAGGCTCATGACAAATTCACTTTCTCACATAATCGGTCTGTGGAAAATCAGTACAAAACCTAGTAAGTTGATAAAATAAGTATCTTCTTAGCTCGTGGTGTATAGTTTTTCTAGTTACTCTATTTCTAGTTATTATGGTCTTGGGCATCTATTCGAGTCATGGCTAGGCTGTTTCAGTGTTTGGGGGTCTCTGGCTATTGCGTGTCACGAACAGCTTCACCCAGGACAGATGGTACAACTCTGCTGCAGGTGTTTATTCTCTATCAGGTTGGGCTGGACATCTGACTGGACATGTTCTCATAATAAAGGCTGAGAAGCAGAAAGGAAGCATGGGTGTACAAGTGCTTTTGCCTGTATCCCAAATGCTGACATCCCCTCAGTCGAAACACATCATGTGGCTGAAAGATACTCCCAACTGCTGATAGGAGGACCTCAAAAGTCACATTGTGAAGGGCATGGATACACAGAGGATAAAGATTTGAGCTATTGATGCAAATGCTGTTGCTATTGTTCAGTTGCCCAGTTGTGTCTAACTCTCTGTGACCCCATGGACTGCAGCATGCCAGGCCTTCCTGTCCCTCACCATCTCCCAGAGTTTGCCCAAGTTCATGTTTATTGCATCAGTGATGCCGTCCAGCCATCTCATCCTCTGATACCCTCTTCTCCTTCTGCCCTCAGTCTTTCCCAGCACCAGGAACTTTTCCAGTGAGTCGGCTATTGGCATCAGGTGACTGAAATACTGGAGCTTCAGTTTCAGCATCAGTCCATAACCTCCCACAAATTGCAGGGAATTTACTGATCCTTAAGGCCTTGTAAGTAAGTACCAAGGTTTCCTGGAGAAGAATAACTAAGCTTCTATCATTCCAGCCTGACTAATGGATCTCAGACTTACCAGCCCTCATCTTTTCATGAGACAATTCCTTAAAGCAAATGTGTGTGTGTGTCCTGTTGATTCTGTTTTCCTGGAGCACGCTGACAGACATAGGCCCAACCCACTTAGTTATCTATTTTTCAAGGCATTCATTAGAGTCAATTACCTGGTATACAAACTATACAATCTCTAAAACTGTCTGACCTTGTGTTTGAATCCTGACCACTCCACCAACAAACCACGGAGCTATAGACAGGTCACAAACTCCTGGGACCTATTTCCTACATGAATAAAATGGGGTTATAATTCTTCCCTACAGGATTCTTTTTCATTAAATAAAAATAAATGAATATAATATATACAAAAGTGGTTAGGATTGTTCTTGGGGTTAAAGAACTCCTTGTTTCCTAATCTGGCTTTAAAATTTGCTCCAACTTGAGTTCAATGTTCAGAGGTATGGTTTTTCTAGTAGCCATGTATGGATGGGAGAGTTGGATCATAAAGAAAGCTGAGCACTGAAGAACTGATGCATTTGAACTATGTTATTGGAGAAGACTCTTGAGAGTCCCTTGGACTGCAAGGAGATCCAGCCAGTCAATCCTAAAGGAAATCAGTCCTGAATATTCATTGGAAGGACTGACACTGAAGCCGAAACTCCAATACTTTGGCCACCTGATGTGAAGAACTGACTCACTGGAAAAGACCCTGATGCTGGGAAAAATTGAAGGTGGGAGGAGAAGGAGACGACAGAGGATGAGATGGTTGGATGGCATCAATGACTCGATGGACATGAATTTGAGTAAGCTCTAGAAGTTGGTGATGGACAGGGAAGTCTGGCGTGCTGCAGTCCATGGGGTCACAAAGAGTCGGACATAAATGAGCGACTGAACTGAACAGAACTGAGTTCAACATGTAAAATCTCTGCATTTGGTGCTTGGAAAGTCAGGGCTCAAGATAAAAAGGACAATGCATGGGAGGGCTGATGCTTTACATTCATGTGATGCATAACCTAAAATCTGGACAGTCATCATTCCACGATATGACAGGATCGGTCTGCAGCATATGGAATTAAAAGAAAGCATGTGTTGCAGTTATTTTTCTCCAGAATTCTCAAAAATGTTTTTCAAATAATGGAATGGGATTGCTCTCAAAAAGTCACTGCCATCTATGGGGTAATTAATATGCATATTAGGCATTCTAAATATATATTTCATCAAATGGTAACATACCTCCCCTGGGGCACTGCATGCATATGCACGCACCCAGCTGGAACGCCTGTAGAAGCTACTAGAGTCTCTGTGGTGGTTGAGGCTGCTCTGAAAGATTGTGGAACTGCAGCTAAGTATGTGGAAATCAGGTCAACAAAATAAAATCTCTTCTCAGTTCCTGGGAAAGAAGTGGCTTGGCCAACAGGACAGGAGAGAAAAGAGTGTTAAGGAGGAGATGAAAGTCCATTATTGCCTTGTGTTTTATTTTGGGATTGATTTCTGAGAATGGAGATGACTCTGAAGTCAGAGAGGGGAGGACTGGTCATGTCCAGGGAGCAGCAAATCTTGTGAGACCTGACCAGACAGTAGCTATAGACACAGTGTCTACACAAACTCCTCACAAAGAAGGTATTCCTTCATCCCGGCAAAGACTACCACCAGTCAGAGTCCTAGAAGTAGCCTGGTGTCAAGTCATTGTAAACACAGATAATTGCCCTGATGTTAAAGACTCTGACTTAAAATCTCAACATGTGTACATGCTTAGTTGCTGAGTAGTGTCCAACTCTTTGTGACACTTTGGACTGTAGTTTGCCAGGCTCCTCTGTCCATGGGATTTTTCAGACAGGAATTCTAGAGTAGTTTGCCATTTCTTTCTCCAGAGGATCTTCCTGACCCAGGGATCAAACCCTAGTCTGCTGCAGATTCTTTACTTGCTGAGCCATTGGAGAAGACCTTTAGTTCAATTGAATTCCAAGCCCTGCCCAATGCCAAGTCATGACATGGGCTAGAGACAAGGCTTCTGAGACTTGGTTTCCTCAAATATAGCACAAGTGTAATTATCACAGCATTCAATGATATTAGTGCCAAACCACGGTGCATGTACCAAGGTGTCCCAGTGACATGAGGGAGGGCAAATTTTGGAAGTATAAGAGTATCACTTCTGGGCAAATATACCAATCCTGGATTCATTGCTGTTTGGCAGGTAGATATGAAAATGTGCTTTGGACATGGATAGATAAAAGTGGGAAGACCTTGGGCAGAGAGGATCATACCTCAAGGCCAAGGATTTGAATTCTGTCTAGAGTTGGAAGTGATATTTTTTGATGAGCAAGATAGAAAAGGGGTGTAAAAAATGTGAAGGGCCTCAGAAGTGGGACAGGGCTGAGCCACTGGAGCCTAGAATTTTTAGCTGCATTCTTGAGAGGGATCAGGCCAGTGTTAAGCCACCTCCACACCCCTGGACCTGGCTAGTGTCCTGCCTATGTTTGGGTCCAGTTGAAGTGATGAGGGCCTCTACTCAGATACTGCAGAAAATAGATGGACTGCATGGTTGGTGAAAGACTAGCAAGATTGGCCTGAATATTAAGGATAAAGGGAGAGGGTCAAGAACACTCGCCCACTGCCTTGGAGAGCACGCAGTGTGGGAGGGAGGAGCAGGCTTGGGAGGGTCTGGCTTGAATGGGAGCCATCCTGGTGGGGCAGAGGACCCAGATGCAAAACCACACTGCCTTTCCCTCAAAGATGAATTTATTAAACTCTCCCTGAGCCCCTGATATCGTGGGTAGAGTTTATGCACATGCCATTTCATACCAGAAAGAAGTGCTATACTCAGAATATATTCTTGACGGTTAAGCCAGTCCTTAAAATCATTAACAATACTTTTCTCTACCTGCATAGCTTTAAATGACTCCATTGACTTAATTTCATAACACCTCAGTTTTTCCTTCTGTAAAACTGGGGTACTGGAAAAACATCTCACTGTATTGAAGTCAGGAGTTTGGGGAATCAAGTCTAGATCTATAACCAGCTACGTCTCAGTCACCGATTGCCACAAATTACCCCCAAACACAGTGGCTTGAAATGATATTTATTATTGGTCTCAATTCAATAGGGCAGCTGGGTAGCTCTTCGAGTCTCAGCTGGGCTCATTCAAGCATCAGTTGTCAGCTGCAGTTTGGGGTCAGCCAGCTGTCAGCTGGTTTAGGATGGCCTCAGTGAGGACAACTGGGGCAGCCTGGCTCTGGGCAACACTTTCCTCACCCTAGCAGGCTGGCCTGGCCATGCTTTCACAGCAATTGCAGAGAAGGAAGAAAGGAAGCCAAAGGGAGCAAAGGCTTTTTGAAATGTCTGGGCTTGCTTCTAATTTCCTCTTGTCCTAAATGGATCATGAATAAGTCCTGAAGCCTGAGTCTAGGAATGAGGCAGACCATCATCCCACCAACCATGGGAGGGTACTGCACGGTGGTGATGCAAAGTACCTGGATGACTGAGGCAGGGCAGAAGTGCGTCTTTTGCAGTCAATCTACCACTGTGACTCTGAGCAAGTTCATCCCCCCGACCCCAACCCGCATTCCCTCCATCTTCACCTTCACAACAGTGTCCCAAGCCCTGATGCCCCACTATTGAAAACATGCCTGTGATAAGGGCTGTAGATATTGAGGGCATTGTTGTTTTTCTGATTCTTATACTTAGGGCAGACAGTTGGTTTATTTCTTTATTCTCTTACTCTTCATATCTTTGGTTTGGAAGGCAGAATTCAAACTGAAATTATTCTAGCCAAAGTCTTGTCAAAGTAGGGAGTAAAGGGGATTTTATAAGACAATATGATAAAACCAAGTTTTTGTGTGTAAGTATGTTTATGTCAGGATGTGTGGCTCTGAGCTTTTCAGGGCCTTGTATTAGTGTCTTCTGCGTGTGGATGTGTGTAAATGTGTGTCATATGTCACACATTACTGATGTCTTTTATCTCTCCCTTTACATGAGTGACTATGATTCAATGGACATTGCAATGCAGCTGTCAGCATCTTCATCTGGTGAACAAAGCCATATTTTGGAACTATGGCATGACGTAACTGAAGGCTATGTTTGCATATGTACAAAACCAAACCCCTCTTCTGACCATAGACATGAGGCACTATTTACAAAATTAAAAACATAAATTGCATGAGCAACCACAGTGAGTTACATTTAATAAGTCCTTGGCTGGTGCCAGAAATATTGTAGCTGACTAATAATAATGAAAGAAGCATCTCTGAACTAAATCTCTGAGCAGTTGCAGAGTTTGGAGTTCCTGTCTCACAAGTGTCCATTTGTTTCAACAGTTTGGTAGCTCTGGGAGGGTCTGACCATTTATGAACATCAACTTGGGGATGAAAACTCAGCTTTGGATTGCTGTGGTCACCTCCAGGGATGCTGTATTCATGGAACTAGAAATGGTTTGCACTCTGACAGCAGGCAGACTGGGGGCAATTCCAACACTTCATTAGCTCTGTGACTTTGGACCTTCTTGAGCTTTAGATGTCAAAGGAGGTTATAGCACTGGAGCCAGTATTGGATATGAAGTTTCCCAACAGACTGTTCTCAGGGCTAGTGTTTTCAGACAAGTGCTTTTCTTGCCCACCCAACACATATTTCCTAAGGACCATGTGTTGGGTACTGTGGTTTACTGCTGCTGCTAAGTCGCTTTAGTCGTGTCTGACTCTGTGCGACCCCATAGAACTCAGCCCACCAGGCTCTCCCGTCTCTGGGATTCTCCAGGCAAGAATACTGGAGTGGGTTGCCATTTTCTTCTCCAATGCATAAAGTGAAAAGTCAAAGTGAAGTCGCTCAGTCATGTCCAACTCTTAGCAACCTCATGGACTGCAGCCTACCAGGCTCCTCCGTCCATGGGATTTTCCAGGCAAGAGTACTACCCTCCTTTTATTCCCAACCTCTTTTGCCTTACTGACCTCTAGCCTCCTTTGCAGCTACGAGTGGTCAGTTACTCAGCTATAAATAATAAGGCATAAAGGGAAATCAACTGAATGGCTTCTGGGAAGAAGGAGGATTCCCTGATAAAGAGAAGGGTTCATGAGGAGAGTTCTTTGTTACCATAGTAATCCCTTGCTTTCCATCTTTGGCTGTGTACATGTGAGGATATGACACATGGAGCTATGGCAGCCATCTTGGAACTATGAGGCAAAAAGCTAAGGCATGAAAACCATCATGTTGAGCATGATGGAGATGAGAGGTGGAACATGGTGAGCTCCTGGTCCTCTCACTGAGCTGACAAACCAAACTTGGGATTACCTACCTTTGAATTTCCTGATAAATAAAGAGCAAATTCTGCTTGGTTTAAACTACTGTTTATTACCTATAGGCAGGGGCATTACTAATAATTATAACATACTGTTTTATGAAACAGAGATTCCCTGGTGGCTCAGTTGGTAAAGCCTCTGCCTGCAATGCGGGATACCTGGGTTTGTTCCCTGGGTTGGGAAGATCCCCTGGAGATGGAAATGGCAACTCACTCCAGTACTCTTGCCTGGAGAATTCTATGGACAGAGGAGCCTGGTAGGCTACAGTCCATTGGGTCACAAAGAGTCAGACATGACTGAGTGACTTTATTTTTTACTGTGTTATGAAATTAAAAGAGGCATGCTCCTTGGAAGAAAAGCTATGACAATCCTAGTCAGCATATTAAAAAGTAGAGACATCACTTTGCTGACAAAGCTCCATATAGTCAAAGTTGTTTTTCCAATAGTCATGTGTGGATGTGAGAGTTGGACCATAAAGAAGGCTGAGTATTGGAGAATTGATGCTTTTGAATTGTGGGGCTAGAGAAGATTCTTGAGAGTCCCTTGGACAGCAAGGAGATCAAACCAGTCAATCCTAAAGGAAATCAACCCTGAATATTCTTTGGAAGGCCTGATGCTGAAGCTCCAGTACTGTGGCCACCTGATGTGATGAGTTGATTCATTGGGAAAGATCCTGATGCTGGGAAAGGTTGAGGGCAAGAGGAGAAGAGGGCATCAGAGGATGAGATGGATGGCATCACCAAATCAATGAACATGAGCTTTGAGCAAAGTCCAGGAGATAGTGAAGGACAGGGAAGCCTGGCCTGCAGCAGTCCATGGGGTCACAAAGAGCTGGACATGATTTAGCAACTGAACAACTGTGTTACAGGCCATGTGCCAGGCTCAGAATATTAGCAAAGCATGCGTATTTTCTGCCCTCACCATGACTCCATGCCCGCAGGAGATGCAGATGGTTTGGAGAATGGGGTTGTACTGAGGCAAGATAAGAAGAGATATCTCCACCCAGCGCCTTGAGAGGTTTCATTAATTATATTGTACTTTATCCTCAATAAAATGGAAATATCCTGAAGAGTAGTACTTGATTCAATTTTCCACAGAAAGTTGGATGGCTTTTCACAGAAATGTGATGGCTTTTAGACTCCAAGCAGAAAATGAATAGGCTTCCCTCTAATCCTGCAGCACATGGAGAGGATGAGGTCCCCTCAGAGGGCCCTGGAGACAGGGAGCTGCAGCAACATGCTCTCATCACCAGCCCTGCCCTGGAGAGACTGAGTTTCTGCAGGTATCTATGGCAACAGTCTCAAAACCCATGGACTACAAAGAAGCCAGAGTGATCCCCGATGAACAGCATCTCAGCCAGGGGATCAAGGTCAGCATGACCTAAACCACATTGTAGTTTAAGGAAATCTAAAGAGACATGAAGACTAAACATGATATGGGACCCTGGTTAGAACCCTGGGACACAAAAAGGACATTAGAAGAAAAATGAGAAAATCTGAATAAGGCATGGACTGAAGAAAGTAGGGAAAACCACTAGACCATTCAGGTATGACCTAAATCAAATCCCTTATGATTATACAGTGGAAGTGAAAAATAGATTTAAGGGAATAGATCTGATAGATAGAGTGCCTGATGAGCTAGGGAATGAGGTTCGTGACATTGTACAGGAGACAGGGATCAAGACCATCCCCATGGAAAAGAAATGCAAAAAAGAAAAATGGCTTTCTGGGGAGGCCTTACAAATAGCGGTGAAAAGAAGAGAAGCAAAAAGCAAAGGAGAAAAGGAAAGATATAAACATCTGAATGCAGAGTTCCAAAGAATAGCAAGAAGAGATAAGAAAGCCTTCTTCAGTGATCAATGCAAAGAAATAGAGGAAAACAACAGAATGGGAAAGACTGGAGATCTCTTCAAGAAAATCAGAGATACCAAAGGAATATTTCATGCAAAGATGGGCTCGATAAAGGACAGAAATGGTATGGACCTAACAGAAGCAGAAGATATTAAGAACAGGTGGCAAGAATACACAGAAGAACTGTACAAAAAGATCTTCATGACCCAGATAATCATGATGGTGTGATCACTGACCTAGAGCCAGACATCCTGGAATGTGAAGTCAAGTGGGCCTTAGAAAGCATCACTATGAACAAAGCTAGTGGAGGTGATAGAATTCCAGTTGAGCTATTCCAAATCCTGAAAGATGCTGCTGTGAAAGTGCTGCACTCAATATGCCAGCAAATTTGGAAAACTCAGCAGTGGCCACAGGACTGGAAAAGGTCAGTTTTCATTCCAATCCCAAAGAAAGGCAATGCCAAAGAATGCTCAAACTACCGCACAATTTCACTCATCTCACACGCTAGTAAAGTAATGCTCAAAATTCTCCAAGCCAGGCTTCAGCAGTATGTGAACTGTGAACTTCCTGATGTTCAAGCTGGTTTTAGAAAAGGCAGAGGAACCAGAGATCAAATTGCCAACATCCACTGGATCATGGAAAAAGCAAGAGAGTTCCAGAAAAACATCTATTTCTGCTTTATTGACTATGCCAAAGCCTTTGACTGTGTGGATCACAATAAACTGTGGAAAATTCTGAAAGAGATGGGAATACCAGACCACCTGATCTGCCTCTTGAGAAATTTGTATGCAGGTCAGGAAGCAACAGTTAGAACTGGACATGGAACAATAGACTGGTTCCAAATAGGAAAAGGAGTACGTCAAGGCTGTATATTGTCACCCTGCTTATTTAACTTCTATGCAGAGTACATCATGAGAAATGCTGGACTGGAAGAAGCACAAGCTGGAATCAAGATTGCCGGGAGAAATACCAATAACCTCAGATATGCAGATGACACCACCCTTATGGCAGAAAGTGAAGAGGACCTAAAAAGCCTCTTGATGAAGGTGAAAGTGGAGAGTGAAAAAGTTGGCTTAAAGCTCAACATTCAGAAAATGAAGATCATGGCATCCGATCCCATCACTTCATGGGAAATAGATGGGGAAACAGTGGAAACAGTGTCAGACTTTATTTTTTGGGGCTCCAAAATCACTGCAGATGGTGACTGCGGCCATGAAATTAAAAGACGCTTATTCCTTGGAAGGAAAGTTATGACCAACCTAGATAGCATATTCAAAAGCAGAGACATTACTTTGCCAACAAAGGTTCGTCTAGTCAAGGCTATGGTTTTTCCAGTGGTCATGTATGGATGTGAGAGTTGGACTGTGAAGAAGGCTGAGCGCCGAAGAATTGATGCTTTTGAACTGTGGTGTTGGAGAAGACTCTTGAGAGTCCCTTGGACTGCAAGGAGATCCAACCAGTCCATTCTGAAGGAGATCAGCCCTGGGATTTCTTTGGAAGGAATGATGCTAAAGCTGAAACTCCAGTACTTTGGCCACCTCATGCGAAGAGTTGACTCACTGGAAAAGACTCTGATGCTGGGAAGGATTGTGGGCAAGAGGAGAAGGGGACGACAGAGGATGAGATGGCTGGATGGCATCACTGACTCTATGGACGTGAGTCTGAGTGAACTCTGGGAGTTGGTGATGGACAGGGAGGCCTGGCATGCTGCGATTCATGGGGTCGCAAAGAGTCGGACACGACTGAGCGACTGATCTGATCTAATCTGATCTGATCTGTGGTTAATAATACTGTATCAATATCAGTTCATTAACTGTGACACATTTACCCTATTATGATGGTAAAAATAGAGAAAATCTTGTGTGGGGTATATAGGAACTCTCTGTATTATCTTTGTAATAATTCTCTAAATTTAAAACTGTTCTAAAACATTTTGAAGTCTATTTCTTAAAAAAGTAGCATGAGACACTGGTACTTTACATACAAAGAGGCAAATTTAAAAATAATCATGCAGTTTCTTGTCAGAGGGTATACAAGTCTGAAAAAAATTGAATGATGTATTTAAATGCTGAAAGAAAAAAAAAATCAACCCCAATTTGAATAAAGGTGAAGTCAGTATGTGAAGACTGACATCTAGACCAATGGAAAAGCACAGCTAAATCAGAGATAAACTCACAAAGAGTTTGTCAAATAATTTCCAATAAAGGACCAAGCAGGGAAAGGATAGTCTTTTCAAAGTATAGCTACTGGGACAACTTTGGAGTTTGAGGGTGGTGGCGGGAAATAAAACCTCATGCCACAAAGAAAAATTAAACTGCAATAGGTCAGAGAAATCAAAGTAAACTAGAAAGAATTAAAACTTTTAAAAGGAACATAGAAAAATTACTTGCAAGTGAGGTAGGCAAAGATATCATTTACAGACTGTAAAAGAAAAAAGCAGCGCTAAGTTAAAAGCATCTGCTCTTTGAAAGAAACTAAGAAAATGAAACAGTGAGGTACACAATGGGAGAAAATACATACAATATACACATCTGACAAAGGACTAGTATCCAGAAAACTTCACCGGCAACTAAATTTATGGTAAACCACCAACCCTTTTTAAAAATGAGAACGTGTTTTATTTTTTTTTATAGTCCAATTGTTTTTATTTCTTTTCCTTTTTTTTTTTTGTTCTTTTAAATTTTTTTTAATATAAATTTATTTATTTTAACTGGAGGCTAATTACTTTACAATATTGTAGTGATTTTGCCATACACTGATGAGAATCCACCACGGGTATACATGTGTTCCCCATCCTGACCCCCTGCCCCCACTACCTCCCTCCCCATCACATCCCTCTGGGTCATCCCAGTGCACCAGCCCCAAGCACCCTGTCTCATGCATCGAACCTGGACTGGTAATCCATTTCACATATGATAATATACAGGTTTCAATGCCATTCTCCCAAATCATCCCACTCTCCCCCTCTCCCACAGAGTCCAAAAGACTGTTCTATACATCTGTGTCTCTTTTGCTGTCTCACATATAGCGTTATCGTTACCATCTTTCTAACTTCCATATATATGTGTGTTAGTATACTGTGTTGGTGTTTTTCTTTCTGGCTTACTTCACTCTGTATAATAGGCTCCAGTTTCATCCACCTCATTAGAACTGATTCAAATGTATTCTTTTTAATGGCTGAGAACATGTTTTAAAACAACAATTTACAAAGGAAGATATACAGAGAGTCAATACACTTTTAAAAAGAAATTCAACAACATTAATTAGCAGTCAGTCAGTCAGTTCAATTGCTCAGTCATGTCTGACTCATTGTGACCCCATGGAATGCAGCACGCCAGGCTTCCCTGACCATCACCAACTCCAGAGCTTACTCAAACTCATGTCCACTGAGTCGGTGATGCCATCCAACCACCTCATCCTCTGTTGTCCCCGTCTTCTCCCACCTTCAATCTTTCCCAGCATCAGGGTCTTTTCCAATGAGTCAGTTCTTCACATCAGGTGGCCAAAGTATTGGAGCTTCAGCTTCAGCATCAGTCCTTCCAATGAATATTCAGGACTAGTTTTCTTGAGGATTGACTGGTTGGATCTCCTTGCTGTCCAAGGGACTCTCAAGAGTCTTCTCCAACACCACAGTTCAAAAGCATCAATTCTTCGGTGCTCAGCTTTCTTTAGAGTCCAACTCTCACATCCATACATGACCACTGGAGAAACCATAGCTTTGACTAGATGGACCTTTGTTGGCAAAGTAATGTCTCTGCTTTTGAATATGCTGTCTAGGTTGGTCATAGCTTTTCTTCCAAGGAGCAAGCGTCTTTTAATTTCATGACTGTAGTCACCATCTACAGTGACTTTGGAGCCCAAGAAAATAAAGTCTGACACTGTTTCCATTGCTTCCCTATCTATTTTCCATGAAGTGATGGGACTGGATGCCACCATGTTCATTTTTTGAATGTTGAGTTTTAAGCCAACTTGTTTTCTCTCCTCTTTCACTTTCATCAAGAGGCTCTTTAGTTCATCTTTGCTTTCTGCCATAAGGGTGGTATCATCTGGGTATCTGAGGTTATTGATATTTCTTCCAGCAATCTTGATTCTGGCTTGTGCTTCATCCAGCCTGGTATTTTGGATGATGTACTCTGCATATAAGATAATTAAGCAGGGTGACAATATATAGCTTTTCCCAATTTGAAACCAGTCTGTGGAGATCCAACCAGTCAATCCTAAAGGAAATCTGTCCTGGATATTCATTGGAAGGACTGATGCTGAAGCTGAAACTTCAATGTTGGCAATTTGATTTTTGGTTCCTCTGCCTTTTCTAAATCCATCTTGAAAATCTGGAAGTTTGTGGTTCAAGTACTGTTGAAGCCTGGCTTGGCTAATTTTGAACATTACTTTGCTAGGGTGTGAGATGAGTGCAATTGTGTGGTAATTTGAATATTCTTTGGCATTACCTTTCTTTGGGATTGGAATGAAAACTGACCTTTTCCAGTGCTAAGGCCACTGCTGAGTTTTCCAAATTTGCTGGCATATTGAGTGCAGCACTTTAACAGCATCATCTTTTAGGATTGGAAATCAGGAATACACAAATTAAAACTGCAAGGAGATGCTGCATCACATGCACTAAAATGATTAAAATTTAAAACACAAATAAAACCCAGTGTTGGAGAAAATGTGACAGCACTTGAATTCTCATATATTGAGAAGTGGAGGACATTTTGCAATGTATCAGAGTGATGAGACTTAAAGCCAATGAGATAGATCTGGGAATATCATGTCAGTCAAAGTAGCCAGACATAAATGGTACATGCAGTATGACTCTATATAGAGTCAGTATGACTCTATATAACTATTATCTAGAACTCTGGGAAGACAAAGCTATGTAGAATGGCAAGAAGATAAGCAGTGGTTGCCTAAGATAGTGTGGGAGGGGGTGGGTTTAGAAAAGAAGCAAGAGAGAAATTTGGGGTGATTAAAATGCTCTCATGACTGTGGTGGTGATTACATGGGTTTATTCTTTACTCAAACCACACTAAATTGTACTTAAAATAGCTTCATTTTAATGTAAATTATACCTCAATATATTAATTCAAAATTCTATTGGGTCCAGATCATGGAAAGCCTTGCGCACCACAATATAACCTCCATGAGAAACAGAGCAGTTTTATTCATTGCTGTTTGTGCAGAATCTAAAATAGTTTGTTCCGTATTTGTTGTTTAGTCATTAAGTTGCGTCCAACTCTGTGACCCCCATGGACTGTGTAGTTTGCCAGGCTCCTCTGTCTGTGAGATTTTCCAGGCAAGAATACTGGAGTGGTTTGCATTTCCTTCTCCTTCTTTCACATAGTAAACATTTAATGCATATTTGTTAAACATATGGATTGGTAAGTGGATTACTGAAGGAATATCAGTGCAAGAGTTCTGAACTCTTGTTGCAAAATCAGACCTATTTTCTGGTTTTGTGGAGGTGACATCATCAGATTGTGTTTCCTGTGTCGGGCAGGATGACAGGTGGATTTTGCAGGTGAAATCCATATACAAGAACTGATGAAGGCTGTCAGAACAGTCCAGTGGAGGACCCAGGGGTTGGAGAGTCTGGGTGGAAGTGAAAGTGAAAGTCACTCAGTCATGTTCGACCCTTTGCAACCCCATGGACTATACAGTCCATGGAATTCTCCAGGCTAGAATACTGGAGTGGGTAGCCTTTCCCTTCTCTAAGGGATCTTTCCCAACCCTCAGATTGAACCCAGGTCCCTCACATTGCAGACAGACTCTTTACCAGTTGAGCCACAAGGGAAGTCCAGAGACTCTGGGTAGCATCATGCTATTATGTCTTTGTAAAATACTCATGGAAACACAGGCTTTTATCTCAACAGAACACACAAAAAGAGAGAGAAGTTTCTCATGTCTCTGTCCTGCCAGGATGCTTTCTAAAACTGAATAAAAGATAAGAGGCTAGCAGTGTGGCAATGTAAGAAATAGCAAACAGGCTTCTTCAAATTCTAAATGAACCATTAGCACCATCTTCTCCCTCAACCTGGATCTTGAGTAACTTGTGGTCAAGAGTGAGATGCCTGTGAAGACACATGAACCTTCTTCGGAGAAGTGTGACCCCTGAAGAGAAGTCAGCCATCCCTTCCTCCCCTCTCGTTCTCTCCACTGCCTCTTTCTCCCTGACTGATTAAACTGAAAGATGTTATCAGAGCTTTCCTACCAGAGGCAAATTCAAAACTTTGAGCATCTCAGCATCACCTTTAAGAGAAGCTATGTGATTGCCTTCATAGCAGGGGGAAGCAGCAAATCAGAAATTAGAAAGAAGGCACGTTGACAGTGATTGATGCCCAAGGCTTTCTCCTGATTCGCTGATTAAACTCATCAATCTATATGCAGAAGATGTGTCCGAGGCAAATGGAGGCAACCAGCCTTAACGGATCTGGTTGTCAGAACTAAGGGGAAAAGGAGGCTCAGCTTGATGGTGTGCAGAAAACACAGGAAAACAGGGAGGCGTACCATGGGGAATATGTGCCTCCAACGGGGAGAAGCTCCAGAGACAGAGCGTGCCCCAGGAGGAGCCATGAATGTGCTTGTTGAAGGAGTGAAGAAGTGAGGAATGAAAGATCCCCTGGAGAGTCCAAAAGATTTGCCAAGTTTCTCACTGGGAACCTGGAAGTCCTCAAGAGAATGTAGACTCAGGGGCAAATCTGTTCTCTTCTTCCTTGCTGATTTAACTCTTTCTCGGCTTATTAGATCCAAACCAAGGCTTATCTCTTTAAGGCAGCTTTTCTGTGATGCCCTTGCCATCCCATCCCTTTGCAAGGCTGCCTGCAGAGAGGAGAGACTGCTCTGCATGCATCTCCTACAGCACTGTCCTAGCCGTGCTGGGGCTTTCCGTTCTTCTGTTTGCTTGTCCCACCATTAGATATTGGGCCCGTTGAGGACAGGGACTTCGTTTCATCAATTACTCCCTTACAAGTACCTATCTTGATTGACACTATATGAGAACTCACTGCCTATTTGGCAAGTAAATTATTTTTTCCCTTATTCTCAGTAGTTTGTGTCTACTAATGTGTCTTCTCAGTGAGCTCTTCCTGGCTACTTCTCTAGCTTCTGTTCCCCGTCCCCTACCCTGCCCTAGATTCCCAGGGCTGCTGTAACAAATTACTACAAACTGGGGGTGCCTAAACCAATAGAAATGTATTCCCTCACAGGCCTGGGGGCTTTACATTTGAAGTCAAAGTTTTGGCACAGTTGCAGGCTCCAGAGAAGACTCCTTCCTGGTCTCGTCCTGGCTTCCCAGGGCTCCCGGAAGCATGAGTGCAAGCTCTGCCTCTGACTTCATATGACCTTCCTTTGTGCGTGCTTGTATTTTCTCCTTTTCTCTCTCTTGTGAGGACATCTTGTTATTGGATTTAGGGCCTGTGCTAATCCAAGATGATCTCATCTCCAGATCCTTAACTGCATTTGCAAAGGCTCTTATACCAGGTAAGGTCACATTCCAAGGTCGTGAGTCCACCATTCAACCCACTACATCCCCTCCCCCTCACCAGGATTTTTGTAGGCATGTGGCTTAGCCAACACTAGATTCCATCTCCATTTCCCGAGGTAGATCCTTGGGTACAAGACAACTAGCGTGTTCCAACCAGTGGGCACAGAAGTCAGCCTATCCAACGAGGGTCTCATGACTCTGCTCAGACTAACCAATGCCAATGAGACTTGATTCCAAATGATCTTTATGGGAAGCAGATTCTTTGTTTCCATTGGAAATCTGGAGAAAAACACATAGGCCTGGGAGCTGCTGGCAGCCTTACTGGGGCTATGAAGAGAGACCCTGCAGAAGAACAGGGCTAAGGAACAGAGGGATCTGGGGAAGAGGAGAGAAGGGAAGGGGGAGACAGGGGAAGGGAACCTAGAATTCACAATCATCGTGGTCCAGTAGTTAAGAATCCACCTTCCGAGGCAGAGGTCATGGGTCCAAACCCTGGTTCAGAGCTATGATCCCACATACTGTGGGGGAAGTAAGCCCAAGCACTGCAAGTACTGAAATTCTGCGCTCTGGAGTCCAGAAGCTGCAACTAGAGAAGCCTGCTCACTTCCGTGAAAGATCTCACACGCTGCAATCAAGACCCCACGTGCTGCAGTTAAGACCACTGCAGAGAAATGATTAAATAAATACAATTTAAAAAAAGAAAAAGAAGTCACACCCTTTACTGAAGACCAGAAAAAAGTTTTACCTGATTTTTAAGTAAACAAGTTACCTTTCCTGGCCAGCTAATCCTTTCTGTGTTCAGTCAGTTCAGATAAAGAATTCTGTTATTTGCCACTGAAGATTCCTAATTTATTTATAGACACTTTGGGGGAAAACAAAGCTCAAAGTGTGGACTATTGCAGAAGACTGTATGGAAATCTAATCTACCTGTTAGCTATATATTCTTACATATCTTTGGCCACAGGCCTTATTTTTAAATTAATACTCACAGTTTTAAATGAGCTGCAAACCTTAGAGGTGATACTATTGATGATTTACATTTATTTCTCTTCTATTTATTTCTGTGTCCATTTCATGATCAGTTCCACAGACTTCAACAATGTTTTCAAGACCTTTCTCTATTTGAAAAGTCTTTCTTGAGATAAGTGAACTAACATTGAGGGAATTTAAGGAATCTCTACCATGTATCTGCAGCAGACTGGATATTTTAATAGACAGTCTCACATGCTCTCCAAAGCCAAACCATGTATTAGGCACAATTGCTCCTACCGGCAGGTATAGGAAGTGAAGCTGAGAATGTTTCATTGATGTGCTTCAGGTTACCCAGCTAACATTCCATGCAATTAGATACCAACTCAAGTCTACACCACCTCAGATCCTACCAATCTACCTTCCAGGAGCCAAGTAGCAAAGGATAGGCTTGTAGTTTTCAGGGAACTTAAAGTTTTACTGAGGCAATAATACCAACATGCATAGTACAATCTATTCCAATGAAAAAATGTGTGTGTGGGCTCAGTTGCTGAGTCGTGTCTGACTCTTTTGTGACCCCATAGATTTTAGCTTGCCAGGTTTCTCCATTCATGGGATTTTTTTCAAGCAAGAATACTGTAGTGGGTTGCCATTACCTCCTCTAGGGGTTCTTCCCACCCCAGGGATCAAACCCTTGTTTCTTGTGTCCCCTGCATAGGCAGATGGATTCTTTGCTGCTGAGTCACCTGGGAAAACCAGTGAAAGAACATTAGCCTGGAAGTCGGGTTATGTGGTGTCTTGACTCAGTGAAGGATCCATAGTTGTGTTTTAGGAGTCTTGAGGCCTCCAAAATTATACATGGAATTTTATGGATAAGTGCAAACGTACATTTTTCTAGAGAGACAGTTTGTAGCTTTCTGTATACTCTTCTAGTTCCTAAAACCTCAACAAATTCCAGAAAAGATGGTCTTTAAGGAATGGTGAAAATCAAGCAAGATTCTAACTGAGAGATGAATTGCAGAGGACTTTTTAATGTGTGTTAATATCTCATAGGGCTTCCCTGATAGCTCAGTTGGTAAAGAATCTGCCTGCAGTGCAGGAGACCCCAGTTTGATTCCTGGGTCAGGAAGATCCACTGGAGAAGGGATAGGCTACCCACTCCAGTATTCTTGGGCTTCCCTTGAGGCTCAGCTGGTAAAGAATCTGTCTGCATTGTGAGAGACCTGGGTTCGATTCCTGGATTGGGAAGATCCCCTGGAAAGGGGAAAGGCTACCCACTCCAGTATTCTGGCCTGGAGAATTCCAAGAACTCTACAGTCCATGGAGTCGCAAAGAGTCAGACAGGACTGAATGACTTTCACTTTCGATATCTCATAGACAGTGGCATTCAGGTGAGCGGAGAGGTGAGGGTTGGTGACTGTGAAGGATGGCTGGATGGGTTGAAGGCACCTGGAAGATGAGGAATGAGAAAGGATAACCCAGACATTTCCATCACCTGGCTCTTCCAGGAACTCAGTGTTACATTTTTCAGCTCAAGCCAAAGAAAGGGAAGACTTTGAGTTGCTGAGACAGCAAACTGTTCATATGAGGAAGAGAAGCATCATCTCTAAAATCTTTATAATCCAGAGAAGGCTAAACTGTCATCTCCAGTGGTATCAAGCCAAAAGAATATTGACTTGAACTTCAAGAGAGATTTGGTAAGTTGGAAGGAAAGAGTGAGTGCCATTAAATGTAGAGTGATCTTTTGGAGTGAAAATATGTATCACTAGGAAATCTTGTTCTTTATTCATGTTAGTGCATTATTGACAGACAGGAAACCATGATGATGCATCGCTATGTGTTTTTTTCAAAACATCTTCTTTAAGTACCCAGCCTTCTTCTCTCCTGCTGACACAAGCCCCTAGGCCCCATCTGCTCTTTATTGGGCTATTTTAGCAGCCTCCCAGCTGTTCCATCTACCTTTATTTATTTTTTCTCCAACTCAAGTGGGAAGATGCGGATGATCTGAGATCACTAGTCTATATCCAAGAGACTGTACCTTCCACGAGAAACAATACATAGCCTTCCCTGATGCCTGAGCTCCAGAACCTTTGGTCTGGGCCCTTCTCAGTTCAACAAGCCATTCCTTTAATATTCTTCACTGGTTGTACGTTTCATGTCTTCTGACAGAGTCCCCTGTCCTTACATGGCTTCCTGGGCTTGGCAGGGCCTATCCTCGCCTCTCTACTTTTTCCTCCTTACCGCTCCCTGGCGACCCTCGATGCTGTTAGTATTTCCCAAAGAGTAGGAGAAAGGCAGAGTGGGATGCCCCCTGTGAGGAAAAATGTCTGATATGCAGGTGGGTTGGATGGGTAGGAGTCTGGTTCTTTCCCTTCGAGGCTCAGGGGATACAAAGGTGGACTCCTTCCTGGCCATTTATTTTTATTACTTTATTACTTTTGTATTTGACTCAATGGACATGAGTTTGGGCAAACTCCGGGAGATAGTGAAGGACAGGGAGGCCTGGCACACTGCAGTCCGTGGGATCTCAAAGAGTTGGATACAGATTAGCAACTAAACAACAACTTTTATAGTGATAATCATTACTAACACTATTATCATTTTAGGTATGAGGGATTTATTTCATATCTTTTCAGTTATTTGTAGCAACTTTCACTGTCACACAGCAGAAGGAATAATTACCTGCCCTGTGACAGCTATATTATGGCCAAGATGAAAAGGATACTTTTTGCTGACAAATTCAAGCACCGTGTCTTTATATTTATGTTGTATGAGGGCTGGTGATGTCTTTGAAGATTATGAATAAAGTAATGGAAAAAAACAAAGCCCATGAGAGGACATTAGAGAGATATTAGAATACATATACACACTTATGTGAGCTGCTTCTCTGCATTCAGTTCAGTTCAGTTGCTCAGTTGTGTCCTATTCTTTGTGACCCCATGGACTGCAGCATCCCTGGCTTCCCAGTCCATCACTAACTCCTGGAGCTTGCTCAAACTCATGTCCATCGAGTTGGTGATGCCATCCAACCATCTCATCCTCTGTCATCCCCTTCTCCTCTTGCCCTCAATCTTTCCCAGCATCAGGGTCTTTTCCAGTGAGTCAGTTCTTCACATCAGGTGGCCAGAGTATTGGAACTTCAGCTTCAGCATCAGTTTTTCCAATGAATATTCAGGACTGATTTACTTTAGGATGGACTGGTTTGATCTCCTTGCAGTCCAAGGGACTCTCAAGGGTCTTCTCCAACACCACAGTTGTAAAGCATCAGTTCTTCAGTGCTCAGCCCTATTTATGGTCCAGCTCTCACATCCATACGTAACTACTGGGAAAACCATAGCTTTGACTAGATGGATCTTTGTTTGTAAAGTAATGTCTCTGCTTTTTAATACTCTGCATTAGGGATGAAATAAACATTGCATGTAATTGTCATAATAGTGCTACCAGGTCAATACCATTATTATACATATTTTATTGATGAGAAGACAGGGGTTTCAAGATGGATGGCTTGGAAGGTCAAAGAGAAAGAAGGACAAAACAGAAGCCGGTTGAATCTGTCAGCTTTCACAGGAACTACTTGGAAAGCGTCTTTGTCTGGGCCTTGAGACTGTGCACTGGTACTAAAGCAATTTCCAACCAGTTTAACACATTCTCTAACAAACCAGTGAAGTGACACTTGGCCTCGCCCTGAGGTCTTAACCTTTTAGCCTGATAGCCAGTCCTCTGATTTATACTTGCCTGTGGCCACAGGGGCTCACTCTTGCTCTGACCTAATGACCTGCCTGAGAAAAATCCCGCTGACTAGAGGAGCTTCTGGGGTCTAGGTTTTACTACTAAGCTGATGTCAAGTGTCAGGGCTGATTTGTCAAGTTAAACGGCTGATAATAAAGTGAAAGGCATCTTTTCTTATCTTTCTACCTCCTCTCTCTCTGCTCCCACCACCCCTAACTCTACCCGAGTGCTGCTCCATGAATCTTCCTTAAGCCCAGCTGTGTGCATGTGTTTCCCCCTTTTTCTTCTTTCTTCAGTGGGTCTTCAAATTGTTTGGCTTTCTTTCAGAGTGGTTAAACAGTTCTGAAAATTCTGGCAGAATTGTGGTAATTCCAGTCCCTTTAAATCCTTACATGGGTCATTGCCGCTTAACTTGTACTGTCCAATAGGGTTGCCACTATTTAAATTTAAATTAATTAAAATTAAGTAGAGTTCAGCACTCAGGTCCTCATTTCAGTACTCAGGGACCGCGTGGGGCTGTCCTAAATCCTATGTGAGGGCTTCCCTGGTGGCTCAGTGGTAAAGAACCCGTCTGCCAATGCAGGAGACACAGGTTTGATCCCTGGGTCGGGAAGATTCCCTGGAGAAGGAAATAGCAATCCACTCCAGTATTCTTGCCTGGAAAGTCCCACGGACATAGGACCCTGGCGGGCTACAGTCCAGGGGGTCGCAAAGAGTTGGACACAACTAAACAACAGCGAGAAGGACAATGAAGTCAAGGGATGGAGCTGGTTTCACTCTGTAGGCTGCGTGTGAGTCCCATAAACATCTGGTGCGGGTGTGTGGGGAGGTGCAGAGTGTTTCAGATGGGGAAGACCACCCATGTTAGGAGGGAGCAAACCACTTCCTAAGCAACAAGCCTCAGACTAGAGGGTCTATAGGGCAGAGGGCAAGGGAACAGGGTGGGTGAGCACAATTCAGATACTGGACATGAACCAGGATGAGCATAACACTTATCATTCACTTGAGATCATAAAATCAGGTGTTTCTCATCATGATGCTGGGATGATAGGCACGTCCTGTGACGATACTTGGCAAACTGGGATGTATGGTCACCCCACTTTATCCTAAGACAATGAGAACTCAGTGAATCATGCAAAGCTGAGAAATGGCCTGAGCAGATTTGCATTCTAAGAAGATTTCTGTCCAAACTATTGTACAGAGGATGAATAAACAGCAAGGTCCATCTGTAGAGCACAGGGCACTATATTCAATATCCCCTGATAAACCATAATGGAGAAGAATATGAAAAAGAAGATGCTCATGGATAACTGAATCACTTTGCTATATAGTAGAAATTATCACATCACTGTAACTCAACTACATTTCAAAAAAATAAAATTAAAATGTGATCTCTAGTTCCAATGCATTGCGGCAAAGGGGGTAGCCGGAATTTATGTAGCAAGAAGACTGTTATTCGGAGACGGGTGGTGAGAATAGGAGCAGAGAGAAGCAGCCTGGTTCAGGAGATAGTATAGAGTGGGGAAAGGAAATGTTCACCTTTGTCATCTGATGGGGAGGGGCAAGCGGGAGGCAGGGCCTCTGCTGGGGCCTTCAGGAATAGATTGGCCACACTGGAAGATGGGCAAGGAGTTAACTGTGATCCTGGCACCTTACCCTCAATGCCCTTGGCTTTCCCACCTTCTACGCAAACTTCCCTCATAGCTCAGTCAGTAAAAAATTGCCTGCAATGCAGGAGCCCTGAGTTTGATTCCTGGGTCGGGAAGATCCTCTGGAGAAGGAAATGGCAGCCCACCCCAGTGTTTTCGCCTGGAGAATCCCATGGACAGAGGAGCCTGGCAGGCTACAGTCCATGGGGTTGCAAAGAGTCAGACATGACAGCGACTAAACCACCACACAAACGTGATCCCCAAGTTCTATCTCAAACACCAGATTTGCTTTCTGACTAGTTACTAGAGTTCTGACTGCCTTCTACATGTATAGTTAAGATTGGCAAGATATTTCAAAAATGCGACTCCTGCCTGAGACATTGAATAGACTGAACATCTGCTAACATTTTTTGAAATAGGAAAATCAATGATAAATCGATAGACTCATAGCTGTTTTTCTCCTGAACAGAGAATTAGGTGGCATTAAAACGGGCAGAATTAGCATTCTAGCAACAGCCTCTTGAATTATAGAGTACTCAGCAGCTCACGCCACAGTACCTTGTAATTTAGAGTTCTTTATCTTCCCATGTTGTGTTTGGTCCTGGCTTCTACTTTTCTTTTATTCAGAGTTAGTCATCACGTTTACTGTCTTTCTTGGCATTGTTTATAAGGGCCCTGGCTCCTTCACGGAGCAGATTCACGCAGCGTACTATATTTGGGTCTTAAATCGATCACAGGCTGAGAAACTGCACATTATCCCAAGCAATTCATTTAATATTTTATCAAGAAAATGTAATTAGGAATTTCTGAAAACAAGTTGCTAGACAATCAGGGGAAATAGCCACAACCAATTTATAGGGTGGGGTGTGGGTAGCACTTCTTGGGTAGCTGGGCTGGGACTTGAAACTTTTTTATTGTGATGTAATTCTGTGACTCTCTTCCATTGACTTGCAGGAAGGTGAACACGATTTCCGGACATGTGCAGAGGAGACACGAGAGATAAAAAGCAAACAGAAAGGCATGCTTGAATAGCCCACTTTAATTAAATTCAATTTATAATGCCATCTTATTTTGAGACTTGGAGTAATTTGCAGAGTGGAAGGATGGCTGAAGGACTCAGGTCAAAAAAGGTGCAGGTGCCAGAGGCTGAGGCAGGAGGGAGGCCAAGTACTTGGGAGGGAGAGGGTCAGTCTACTCGAAGCCCCTGCGAAAATTTCCTGCAGGGCAGTGCCCCCAGCTTCATCCTCAGGAGGTAGTGTGTGAACCCCTGTGTCCAGGTCCAGGGCTGGAAGTGCACATACTTCTGTGTGTGTGTTTGCAGGTAAGTACAGAGGCCCTCCTGTGTTCATCCAGACCCACTCCCACTTCTTGCTGGACTCCCCCTCATCTTCCACTCACCAGCCCTCCTTGTGGTTTGGGTGACCATGTGACCTATTCAGGCCAATGCAAAACAAGCAAAACCCAGGGTGCTACTCTGAAGTGTGGCCCCTCTTCTGCATTCTCTGGTCAGGGTCAGCAAAGGCTGACCAAAGCTGCGGGCCAGATGCCATCCACAGCTCACTTCTGTAGTGCCCAGAGGCCAAGGACAGTTTTTACATGTTTCAATGGTTGAAGAACATTTTTAAAAAAAGAATATTGTGTTGTATGTAAAAATTATACAAAACTACATGAAATCTTAGTGTTTATAAATAAAATTTTATTGGCACACAGCCATGATCCTTTGCTTTTGTATTGTCTATGGCTGTTTTCACACTGAAATGCTGGGTTGAGTAGTTGCCAAGGAGAAAGCCTCTTCCTCCACAAGCTGTATGTATTTTAAGTCATATTATATTTATTGCATTATTCTATACTGTTTCATGTATTTTCTATTTGAAAATTACAAATGGACAATAATAAATTATATATATTTAATAACATCAATTATTTATATTATTTTATATCATAAATATAAAACCTATGGTATAATTCTCATATTTATATATTACTTATAATATATAATTTATTTATATTTTATAAAGTATATGATACTAAATATACATGTATTATATTTGTATATATACACACATATATATGTAACATATATAATATATATGCACAAGTATACATATATAATTAAATATATAATTACATATGTATATAATTATATATATTTTGAAACTATACAGTCCATGGAATTCTCCAGACCGGAATATTGGAGTGGGTAGCCTTTCCCTTCTCCAGGGATATATGTATATAAATATATATAGTATATATTTGTATATCTGCACTGGGCTTTCAGAGTGGTGCAGTACTAAAGAATTTGCTTGCCAAAGCAACAGACACAAGAGATGTAGTTTCAATCCCTGGGCCAGGAAGATTCCCTGGAGTAGGAACTGGCAAACTGCTTCAGTATTTTTGCCTGGAAAATTCCATGGTCAGCGGAGCCTGGCAGGCTACAGTCTATGGGGTCACAAAGAGCTGAACAGAACTGAGGACGCAGACATGCACACATGTCTGTATTGTGCAGATATATAATATTTTTTGTTGTTTAGTCACTATGCTATGTTCCCATGGACTCTAGCCCACCGGGCTCTCCTGTCCATGGGATTCTCCAGGCAAGGTTACTGGAGTGGGTTGCTGTTTTCTTCTCCAGGGGATCTTCTTCACCCACGGATCAAACTTGCTTCTCTGGCAAATTTGACCGGAGGGTTGAATGACAGGAGGGTTCTTTACCACTGAGCAACCATGGAAGCCCATAAAGTTTTATACATATACAAAAATATTATAGCATATAAGTAATATACCATGTATAAATATATGTATAAATATATAACATTTTATATGTTTTACATTTCATATATATTTTAATATATTATGCAGGTATATTTATTACTTATAAATTTATAAGTAATATATTTATATAAAATATAATATAGTTATATATATAATATAGTTATATGTAATAAACATTATATATAAAATACATATATATGTATTTGTAATGGAGGAAGGGCTCATGTAGGCGGAAGTCCTTAGGATCCATAAAAACCTTGTCACAGCTCTGTTTGTAACAAGATTTTAAGTGACTGTAATATGGCCATAACATATTCTATTCAATCAATTCTCTATTATTGGACATTTGGGAGTTTTCACAGTTGTGGCTGAAGTAAAAATAGTAAGTTGAACATGCTTCAGTGTAAGTTACTGAATATAACCACACTTACATTTTGGAACTCTTGCACACTTTGTCTTCTAAAAGCATCCATTGCAAAGACCCTGAAAATATTATGGGCACAGTGCCTACTGCATGTCAAAAATAAAAAGTGGCCCTGGTTGTCAAGGAATCTTTAAATTCTCACTGTGAGTGAATAGTCAGAGTTTACATGTTGTACTTTCAATGGTGGGACTTTGGATAAATATTCTCATGTTTCCTTTTTATTTTCAAAAACCATCAATTCTCAGGTGATCCACACAAGTCACCTTTAATTCTCAGGTGGAAATTGCTCAATCGTGTCTCATTCTTTGCAAGTACATGGACTGTAGCCCACCAGGCTCCTCTGTCCATGGGATTCTCCAGGCAAGAATACTGGAGTGGGTTGCCATTCCTTTCTCCAGGGGATCATCCCAAATCAGGGATTGAACCCAGATCTCCTGCATTGCAGGTGGATTCTTTACCAGATGAACTACGAGGGAAGCCAATGATTCATTATAATTAAGAAAAAGTAGACATGAGCTTTCTAAGACATAAGTTCTGGTACTGCCCCATTGGTCTGAGGGTGGTGTTTCTGCTGTGTGCCCAGGAGGTGCACAGCATACCCACACATACAAGCTTTGTGCTTTTGGTACTTTTCTTTTGACCTAGAATGTTGCTACTTACCTTTGCAGTCCCAATCAGAATGTCTTGTTCTAAGGATACCCAGTTCTATGCATGCTAAGCCGCTTCAGTTGTATTCAACACTTTTGTGACCCCATGGACTGTAGCCTGCCAGGCTCCTCAGTCCACGGAACTTTCCAGGTGAGAATATTGGATTGGTTGCCATTTGCTTCTTCCCTGGATCTTCCTGACCCAGGGATCCAACCAGTGTCTCCTGCATTGGCAAGTGGATTCATTATCAAATGAGCCATTAAGGAAGGCCACTAAAGTATTTTACCTAATGATTTCAACCTTATTATGATTTTGTTTTTACGTGGGTATGTTGATTTTAGAAGGAAACCCTAAACAGAAGGTAACTTCAGAAATAAACAGTTTGCTGACAAAAGCCTGAGTTCTGCTCTGGATCAGGTTGGCAGCCAAAGACAGGTTGAAAACAAATTAGCACTTCCAAAAAATGGGCCAAAGGACTAAAGAGACATTTCTCCAAAGAAGACATACAGATGGCTAACAAACACCTGGAAAGGTGCTCAACATCACTCATTATCAGAGAAATGCAAATCAAAACCACAGTGAGGTACCATTTCACGCCAGTCAGAATGGCTGTGATCCAAAAGTCTACAAACAATAAATGCTGGAGAGGGTGTGGAGAAAAGGGAACCCTCTTACACTGTTGGTGGGAATGCAAACTAGTACAGCCATTCTGGAGAACAGTGTGGAGATTCCTTAAGAAACTGGAAATAGAACTGCCTTATGACCCAGCACTCCCACTGCTGGGCATACACACCAAGGAAACCAGAATTGAAAGAGACACGTGTACCCCAATGTTCATCACAGCACTATTTATAATAGCCAGGACGTGGAAGCAACCTAGATGTCCATCGGCAGATGAATGGATAAGAAAGCCGTGGTACATATACACAATGGAGTATTACTCAGCCATTAAAAAGAATACATTTGAATCAGTTCTAATGAGGTGGATGAAACTGGAGCCTATTATATAGAGTGAAGTAAGCCAGAAAGAAAAACACCAATACAGTATACTAACGCATATATATGGAATTTAGAAAGATGGTAACAATGACCCTGTATGAGAGACAGCAAAAGAGACACAGATGTATAGGACAGTCTTTTGGACTCTGTGGGACAGGGAGAGGGTGAGATGATTTGGGAGAATGGCATTGAAACATGTGTATCATATATGAAACCAATCGCCAGTCCAGGTTCAAAGCATGATACAGGATGCTTGGGGCTGGTGCACTGGGATGACCCAGAGGGATGGTACGGGAAGGGAGGTGGGAGGGGGCTTCAGAATGGGGAATACGGGTAGACCTGTGGTGGATTCATGTTGATGTATGGCAAAACCAATATAATATTGTAAAGTAATTAGCCTCCAATTAAAATAAATAAATTTATATTTTAAAAAACAAATTAGCACTTCCTTCCCTCTTTCCTTTTCTTTCTTGCTTTCCTCTCCATTAAAAAAAGAAATCTTGAACTAATTTGTTTCACATAAAAGTTATAAAAATAGTGCAGAGGTCCTGTGTACCCTTTACCCAGCTACCCCCAGTGATAACACCTTATGTAATCATAGTTAATTATCAGAACCAGGAAATTGACATTGATACCATACTAAGTAATCCAGAGAGCTTATTCTTATTTCACTGTTGTTTAAATACACTCATTTATTTATTTTTGGACTTTAGTTCTACAAGATTTTGTCACATTTACAGATTTGTGTATCTACCATCACAGTCAGGATAGAAAACTGTTCTTTCACCCCAAGAAAACTCTATTGAATGAATTAATAAAATAGTAAATTAATGTATAGATAAGGCCTCATTTCCTGGATCATTGGAAGACTTGATTTAGTGATATCATAGCCTGAATGAGCACTTCATGACAGAGCACATTTTTGAGGATGATACCAACCCAGTTACAAAAATCAATACTTGAATCCGGACAATTACTGCTTCATGCAGCAGACGTGGTACTCCGTGCCAGTTCTCAGTCAAATCAATTTAATTAACAAAAAAAAGGTAGTTGTTATGGCAACAATGCTACTAATCTGTCTCAGCAAATACTCAGTGTAATTGACCTGTTGCTAGGCAACAGCCAATAGGTTGGATGACAGATGATGACAAATTTCATCTGGTGCAGATGTTGCTATTCAGTCACAAATTAGGCCTCTGGTCAAGGAGAGGTTTCCCAGACAGCGTCATCCAGATATGGATATAATATTCCGAAAGACCTACCATGGCAGTGATATGCAGAAGGAACCCGAACCCATGTTATTTTATAGGCTAAAAATCTAGCGAAGTAGGTATTATGGAAATTAAGACCAGGATGTGCATGCTTACTAAGTCCTCTTGAAAATAATATCATTATTTTAGATTTTTGTAGGCTTGCTCAATCTCTGATTATTCTCACCTTTATCTCTTGGTATAAAAACAAAATATACACTTATCAATATATACCTCTGAAATGTAAAATAAATCTTTGGAAATAAGACCCATAAAATCACGTCATTCAACAATTTCATACCCTGGGATAGCTGTCCCCACTCTCTCTCTCCCCCCTGGTACTCTCATTCATGAGTGCCTATAATTTTCTATTTAAAAAATTTAAATAAAAATTATTTGCTTACATTTGGGGAAACCAATGAATGATTTCCCAGATCCCTAAATAAGAGACATAGTTCTTATTGTCTGCCTCCTTTAAGCTGTAAATATGTGATATATTCAAATGAGTGCCAAAGGGCATACAAAAGTAAGAATGTATTTTTAAAAACAATGCACTGCCCTTTGACCCATCCATAGCACACAAAACTTCAGAGGTGGGCCCACTTGCTGGCTGAACTGGTGCCTGATGGTGATACTGAGACTCTGACTCTGGGGGAAGCTGTGCTTTATAGCTACGGCATCGTGGCAAACACGTGAGGCTCAGACTCTGAAGATGAGGGTCAAGCTCATCTCTGATGCTCTCTGCTGCAAGGCCATGGGTGAATCACTTCTTCCTCTGGCTTCTGGAGTTCCAATAAGTCCTTCCCAACCCCTTGGGACTAACCATATGGTTCTGCTGAGGCATCTTGTGTCGCTGGCCACAGGGGACTTAGTGGCAGAATTTGGCGTTACATCCTGCACCATCCTGTCCCCGACCCCTTAGAGCAAGGAGGGCATTACATCCTACACCATCCTGTCCCCCACCCCTTAGAGCAAGGAGGGCGAGGGACATCTGCCCAACAAGTAGACAATGTTATGGACACAGCTGAAGGTACCTATGGCAAGGCCAGTATGATAGCTGTGCCAATATTACTGCTATTGTTATTGCAGTTACTATTATTACTGTTACTGTTCTTCACATAACTCTGCTTGGAGGATAAAAACTGCCTCTTTGATTCACAAAGTGCGAAGTCTAGACAGTACTGTAATTAAGTCAGAGGAGAAGGGGAAGAGAAAGTGAAGGAAGAGTGAAGAAGAGAATAAGAAGAGGAAGGGAGGGAGGGAAAAAAGAGAGAAGAGGGAGGGAGGGGGAGGAAGGGAAACTTGTTGGGAGTGAAATTCAGATACATTGGAAACATACATCAAAGTGTCCTCTTCTGATAGTGTACACTCCGGCTATTTGTCCAGTATTTGAATATATATTTAGTTTCTTTGCAGCAGTTCAATGTCATCCACTAAAAATTATTGCATAAGGGGAAGCTAATTTGGGAGGAGCAATTTTCTCAGAACTGATTGCAGAAACAGCCAGACAATTATCTCAACAGAGCACTTAGAACAGTGCTGAAAGGGCCGTGCCTTCTGATTTACCCTCGTCTCCTGCATCATGGCTTAATTTCCTGCATCCAATCACTCCCTGAATGAGACAGACAGAGAGTTCACCTCCTGAAAATGACCACCAATCAGGGAATGCCCGGGGGTCTAAAACTCTCTCCCTCTTTGCCCTTAAATCCTCCCCTCTCTCGGCAGACTGATTTATGAAGCAGGAGCCTCCATGGTGGAAACCTGATGTCACCCACCTGCCTTCACGTGAAAGGAGTCTTTAGCCAAACTCTCTTACTTTGAGATCCAACTGATCAGTATTTCAGATGGAAAACGTTTGCAGGAGTACTTTGTAAAATGCCGTACAAATATAAGATGGGACTAGAAGTCTACAGTAGAAATAGCTAGAGCGATATTTGGACATGCTCTTCTTTGTCTTGAACTTGAGAAAAAGGGTGTGCACATATATGTTCCAGGCACTAGGGTTTAGGCTAGGAGTGGGTCCTCAGGACTCTAGCTGGCTGGATTTGAGTGCCAGCCTGGCAAGTGCCTAGCTGGGAGACCCTGGGCACGACACTTAATTTCCCTAAACTTCAGTTTATTCTTTTGTAAACTGAGGAAATTTGCAGGGCTTCATTTACGAGGTCAAGACAAAGATTCAAGGCTTCCATCCAGGCAAGGTACCTGGGCATGGTTTCCATCCCCCAAATGTTGGCCATTATTGTTATTAATATCATTGGGCTCTCCTGACCAAAATCCCATGAGGTTGGCATACCCCACCTTCTCCCTGATGAGGAAAATGAGGCTGAAGAGGTGAACTAGCTTGCCCAGTGTCACCCCTGATAAGGGAAGGCAGGGGCCCAAACCCAGGCTGCTTCCAAGGCCCACCCTCCACCTAAGCAGCTTAATGAGGGTTTCAGCTTCACGCTTCTCTCCCCTTGATTAGGTGTTAAATATTTACCATCTTGCCTTTCTTCCTCTCTACCCTCTTTAAAAACGCTTTAATTAAAATCATTCATTGAGCTTATGATAAAAATATGTAAATGTGATGATTTTTGTGAAATGAATCTATTGTTTCCCTTTGATTCCCAAAGGACTGTGGATAGAGAGGATAGAGAGTCAGGGCTTCCAATGAATTTGAACAAGCATTTGATAATACATCGTATAACCGATTTCAAGGTCTGGTGGCCACAGGACCCAGCAATTCATGTGTTGTGAAGCACGGCTAGATTTCCAGGCAGGGGCTGGGGGTGTAGTGGGAACATCGCTTCCATGTTTCTAGGCAAATAGAGCTGAAGGGAACCCATTTGCACTTCCCCACTTCTGCCTGGGCTGGTCCTCCCACGCTCACCTGCCTGAAGGTAACCTGGGTGGCTTTGCTTCGTTTCTCTCTGAGTCCACAGCTGCTGATTAGCCACTAATCTGGCCCTTCTTTCATACTCCCACCTGCCTCATGGTCCTGCCTGCTGGGTGCCCTGAAGATGACTCAACGCTCTTTTTTTGTTCCTTAAGCGCCTGATCTATGTCATGTACTGGGGGTTCAAGCCCTTGCATTCAACACATATTTGTCCTCTGAGAGTCCGTGGGTCTGGCAGTGGGCTAAGCAAGTGCTCCCTTTCTTAAGATTTCAAGAAAGCAAGCAATGGTCATGTGTACTTCAGAACTGCTGGTCTAACTTGGGTCAGGAGAAGGACAGTCTCTTATTCAAGTACTCTTGAAATTTTTGTGCTCCCTGCCAATCTTAAAAAAAAAAAAAAAAGGCACGCTTCCCAAGTTTACTACCCAGTCTAGCTTGACTGATTTGGGAGCCTTTAATAGTTTCCTGGGGCTTCCCAAGTATCTTGCTGATAAAGAAAGTGCCTGCCAATGCAGGAGACACAGGTATAATTCCTGGGTCAGAAAGATTCCCTGGAGTAGGAACCCACTCCTGTATTCTTGTCTGGATAATCCCATGGACAAAGGAACCTGGTGGGCTATAGTCCAAGGGGTCACAAAGAGTTGGACAGGACTGAGAGACAGAGCTTGCACACACTCAGTAGTTCCCTGCCCTCTGCTAATAGATAGGAAAGATCACCACCACAAATATTGAATGGCTTAGCACAGTGTACTGCATTTCTCATTTATAGGTTAGGAGTAGGGATTGGGCAATAGGTGAAGAAACTCTGTTTGGTGTCCCTACTCAGGAGTTTAGATTTATTCTCTAGTCTCTCAATTAACAAGGATGGTGTGGACAATTTTTTCTTTTTTGAAAGAAAAATAAATTCACTTTCTTTAATTTTTAGTTGTTAACTTTTCAAAAAAATTATTTCATATTGGTGTATTGTTGATTAACACTGTTGTGTTAGTTTCGAATAAGTATCTGTTCTTTTTCAAATTTTTTTCCCATTTAAATTTTTACAGGATATTGAGCAGAGTTCCTTGTATTACACAGCAGGTCCTTGTTGATGGTGCTAGTGATAAAGAGCCGATCTGCCAAAGCAGGAGACATAAAGAGACTAGGGTTTGATACCTGGGTCGGGAAGATCTCCCTGGAAGAGGGCATGGCAACCCACTCCAGTATTCTTGCCTGGAGAATCCCATGGACAGAGGAGCCTGGAGGATCCATGGGATCGACAGAGTTGGACACAACTGAAGTGACTTAGCATAGCACTTTCTTTTTCAAATTGTTTTCCCATTTATGTTATTACAGAATATTGAGCAGAATTACTTGTGTTATACAGAAGGTCCTTACTGATTATCTGTTTTCAATATAGCAATGTGTACGTGTCAGTCCCAAACTCCTGGCCTATTCCTTCCCCTGGTGATCGTAACTTTGTTCTCTAAGTCTGTGAGCCTGTTTCTGTTTTGTAAATACAGAGAATCATGAGAGACCAGTACAAACGACTATATGCCAATAAAATGGACAACCTGGAAAACATGGATACATTCTCAGAAAAGTGCCACCTCCCAAGACTGAATGAGGCAGAAATAGAAAGTATGAACAGACCAGTCGCAAGTACTGAATACCGAAACTGTGGGAAGCTCTTTTGGGCCTGGAGGCAGTGCAAACTTCTGCTCACAGTCCAGGGCTCAACTCCATGGCTGCCTTGCAGGGGAACTGGGAAGTGGAGTCCAGTCCTGTTCTCAAGGGGAAGGGGAGCTTAAAGGCTACAGTGAGGGCCACGCTGGTGTCCTATGGGTCCCCTTACGGCGTGAAGTCCTTGAGGACAGGGATGACACCACTGAATTGCACGAGCTGAGCACCTCGCCCAGTCCCTGGTGCTGCTGGCTAAGTGGTGAACACTCCCTGGGGAAAAAATGAGCAAGAGAATCAGTGATTGAACAACCGAAGCTGAGATATAATGGTCAAAACCATGGATACAACCTCCCACCATTGGGTTCTAGTACATGATGTAGCCTATTTTGCTGTGTTGGACAATGCAGAAGGGAATTGTAGAGTAACGTGGACGTCTTCCAATCTTTCTGGTACTTTTCAACATTTCTGTTGAAACTTCTGTCATCTTGCACCCCTCTTCTATAGACAAAAGTTTCGTGGGGAGAGGTTCAGCCCCTTTAGGAAGTGTTCCTATTATGGTATCAGTCCCTCTGTCTGATTCATCCCAGTTTCTTCCAACTGTGCCAATGTTATACTTCGTTCTACAGTCACAGAGAAGAGGACATGAAGCCGTATCTTGCACCCTGTGTACCAAACTGCTTCTAGGAAATCTCTTGTTTCAGACATCTGAATGTTGTCCTTGATACAGAAACAGATTTTTAAAAAATGTATAAAGACTTTTTGTATCTTAAAAAATTCAGGCATTCAAGAGCATTCACTTTGTGAACCCATGGACTATAACCCACCAGGCTCCTCTGTCCATGGAATTCTCCAGCAAGAATAATGGAGTGGGTTGCTATTCCCTTCCCCAGGGATCTTCCCAACCTAGGGATCAAACCTGGGTTTCTTGCACTGCAGGCAAATTCTTTATAGTGTGAGCCACAAGGGAAGCCTTACAAATACATATATATGTAAGTGTGTATACACACTTGCATCTGGTAAAACAATGATTCCGAATACCCCCTTTTTCCCAAATAAGAGATGCAAATAAAAAATTTCAGTCAACTTGAAAATGTAAACTTTTAGAAATGAAGATGAAAGAGTCAAACGTCTACTTACATTTATTTCATTAATTTATTTAAACATGCATATTTAAAACAGCTAAAAAAACACAGCACTTACATTAATACTATGAATGAAATAAATCTTACAAATAAACATAGACTACTTGGCATTTAGCAATCACTTTATCAATTTGCATTTTTTTTTGGCTTAATTTGTTTGTTTGGAATTTTACAAAATCAAGGCTTTTTTAAAGATAGTGCATCAATAGTACTTACTCTAGCTGTTCAGCTCAAGAATTATCCCCTTGAGATTTCTTGAAGAAAATGGAATATTTTAACAACCTTTTTTTTTCAAGAATTCCTCTCTACTCCCCCTAATTTTAAGAAACACAACTTTTTGAGTAATGAAAGCAATCATTTAAAAAACTTGAGAATTCCTGATTTCTATTTATACTATGAACATGATTTTCAAAAAGAGAAGCTTACAGATCTGTAATAATTGTAGTTAAAAATACCTCTTCAGCTTCGGAACATTCAGAGTAATTTTAAGAGATTATTGACCACACTGGTAAGGAGCAGAAAGAACTCCTTTGGGAGAGTTAAACCAGGTTAAAACATGGGGGAAATATCTAAAAATTGGCTTAAACTAATTTTTTGTCCTGCACTAAATAATGGAGAGGTTTTTCTATGTAACTGAAAACCCACATTTGGACCAATTACTTCTTTTCTAGGGATCATTTTTTGGGGGGAAATGCATCACTTTATACTCAAATACATAGAAGAGTGGAAGAGCTTTCTGCCCCAAATGTTGATGGGCTGTGAGGATGGAACTGACCTGAGGGTCACTTTAACATCTTTCCTCTTCCTCCTACCAACATTTTCAGTCTGCTGAATATGGTGTAAAGGAGGAAATGCAGGAGTGAGTGATTTTTAATTCTTTAGACAAGACACACTCTCGTTGGAACCGTGTTGCCTAATAGACATCTAATGCGAGACACATACACACAGTTGTAAGCTGTCAAGTAGCTCTTGAAAAAGGTAAAAAGGAAACAGGTCAGATTAATTTTAGTGATGTATTTATTGAGCACAAAACATTATAATTTTTACATTAAGTCAACATGGAAAGCATTTGTGAGATGTTTTCTATTCACTTTTTGGTAGTAAGTTGTAGAAACCTAGTGTGGATTTTACACTTACAGCACTCTCAATTTGGACCCACAGTGTTGCAAAACTTGATAGACATATGTGGTTGCACGCATGCGTGGTCACTTTAGTCGTGCCCAGTTCTTTATGACACCATGGACCACAGCCCACTCGGTTCCTCTGTCCCTGGGATTTCCCAGTCAAGAATACTGGAGTGGGTTGCCATGCCCTCTTCCAGGGGACTTTCCAGGGATTGAACCTATGTCTCCTACATCTCCTGCATTGCAGGTGGATTCTTTACAGCTGAGCCACAGGGGAAGCCCAGCATCTGTGGTTAGTGTCCAATATACTGGAGAGTACAGTTATGGAGATAAAAATATACATATATTTATTTTATTTCTTACAAGAATAAGAGTATAGCATATATATGTATATATATTTATGTATATTATTTTGTCTATTTCTAGATTTATTATTATATGTATACTCTGTATATGAATATATATTCTATATATAAGAATATATTCTATACATATTCTTATATCTATTTCAATATATGTTTTAGATGTATCTATTCATATATATACATATAAGAAGAAATAGTTTAAGAATATATATTCTTGTATCTACTTTTATATATATATTTACATATAGCTATTCTTTTTTTTTAAACTTATATGCAGAGTACATCACGCAAACTGCTGGACTGGAAGAAGCGCAAGCTGGAATCAAGATTGCCGGGAGAAATATCAGTAACCTCAGATATGCAAATGACACCACCCTTATGGCAGAAAGTGAAGAAGAACTAAAGAGCCTGTTGATGAAAGTGAAAGAAGAGAGTTAAAAAGTTGGCCTAAAACTCAGCATTTAGAAAACTAAGATCAGGGCATCTGGTCCCACCACTTCATGGCAAATAGATGGGGAAACAATGGAAACAGTGAGAGACTTTATTGTTTGGGCTCCAAAATCACTGCAGATAGTGACTGCAGCCATGAAAATAAAAGATACCTTCTCCTTGGAAGGAAAGTTATGACCAACCTAGACAGCATATTAAAAAAGCAGAGACATTACTTTGCTGACAAAGGTCCATCTAGTCAAAGCTATGGTTTTTCCAGTAGTCATATGTGGATGTGAGAGTTAGACTACAAAGAAATGTGGGAGCCAAAGAATTGATGTTTTTGAACTGTGATGTTTGAGAAGACTCTTGAGAGTCCCTTTGACAGCAAGGAGATCAAACCAGTCAATCCTAAATGAAATCAGTACTGAATATTCATTGGAAGGACTGATGCTGAAGCTTAAGCTGCAATACTTTGGCCACCTGATGTGAAAAGCCAACTCACTGGAAAAGACTTGATGCTGGGAAAGATTGAGGGCAGAAGGAGAAGGGGGCAGCAGAGGATGAGATGGTTAGATAGCATCACCGACTCAACGGATATGAATTTGAGCAAATGCCAGGAGATGTTGAAGGACGGGGGAACCTGAACTGATGCTGCAGTCCATGGGGTTGCAAAGAGCTGGATACAACTTAGCAACTGAACGACAATAACCTGAAAATACCTGAAAATACACACATACAGAGTTGCTTTTCTTTCCAACGTAGAGAAACCAATTCTAAAATTTACCAAGTAATTAAGTACATACTTTTAAGGGATGAGTTGAGGGAATTGGGACATTTGTTTATTATTTCCAGGCAGTTCTATTCCAGATACACAAATATCACTTCAGAAGTAAAAGCTTCATCAATTTGGATCCTACTCTTGCCCTCTTCCCTGACACTGGACTACAGCAAGCTGGCTTCAGGTCCTTCATCTGTGCAATTAATGTCATTCCTTTTTGCCTGATGCCCTGGGCTCGAGGTCCAAGGATTATAAAGAGCTCATTCTTTGAAGTCTGTTATTCTGCTGTCTCTTAAAGGCTTCAAGTCTTAAAAAAAAAATGCAGGATGGAATTCAAGTTTTCTTTATTAGACACTCAAGAGATAATATTACTCCACTTGATGTTGACTATCTGAAACAATGCTTAGTAATGATAATAAAACTGTCATTTACTGAAAGCCTATGCCACACTTCATTTTTCTAAGGTACTTTTAAGTACATTTTTTATTTAATCCTCATAAGCACACCATGAGAGTGAAAATACCTGATTCATAGATGGTGAGATGTGCCTGAAGTGAAGTCTTTTGTTCAAGAATTCAGAGCTGATAAGCCATAAATAAAAAATTAAACACAAGCTTTTGTCTTCTAGTTCAGGTTCCATAGTATGACTCCAAGGCTTATGGTTTTGCACTGTTTAGATAATTTCTTCCAAGTAGCATTACTGAACTTTTATATGTTGCAGAACATTTGGCCCTAAAGTGAAAATAACCATGTTTGAATCCTGACTCTGTTTTTTTATCACTTATTCTATGACTTTGGAAAAATCACATAGTTGACTTCTGCTTCCTCCTCTGAAAATGCAATAGTGAAGCCCTCCTCAAGTGGGGATTCATGCAGATTTGTCATCAAAGTATGCTAGAGCATTAATTAAAACCAGGAACACTAAAAGTAACCTGTTTATTAGTAGTGTAATGATATAAATAAAATAAAAAATGTGTTTAATATTACAACAAAAATATTAGATATATAGGCATTAAAAGTCAAGTTTTCAAAGAATATTAAATGACTGGATTCTGGATGCAATGTTAAGGAAACTTTATTAAAAAAAAGCAATATATACCATATGATCCTAATTTCGTAATTCATAGAGGCATGCATAAACAGTTAGGAAAAAAGCAATTCTGCCAAGAATCACACTTATTGTGGTTATCCTTGGGTCATAAATTACAAGTGGTTTTTTTTTTTTTAATAGAGTGCACTTCTATAGTTCCAAAATTTCTATGATGATCACATGCTCATTTATCTTCTTTAATCAGGAAAAAAATATTTTAAGTGGCATCTCTAGTTACGAGGAAAAGTTCACTTTTAATGAAGACCATTTGACTCATCAAATAAAGTTTTCTACCTCCTACACTTAACGAACTATTTTAAGTCTCCTCTTTCTTTAGACACCTACTGTTCCTATTAATTCTGATACACTATCAGTCCTCATTATAACAACCCTGAGGGACTGGAGGAACAAGTGCATTTTCCAACAGGCGAGAAGTGAGGTCACAGGAAATGGAAGGAAAATCGGAGACTTTCTAACTCCCTCCTGACCTAAGTGGTTTTTTCCCTAAGTAAGGGTCTGTGAGTTACCTTGTATATATCACAACAGTCTTAGATAATGCTGTTGATCTTCTATGTAACAATGATGTCTTGCTTTAGTTAGAGATGTCTATGTGTTCCATAGGGAGGATTTATATGTCTGGTAAGACGTAAAGACTCTCTAAAGAAGAGAGCCTTGTACTCACTTTGGCAGCACATATACTAAAATTGGAACGATACAGAGAAGATTAGCATGGCCCCTGCACAGTGATGACACGCAAATTCATAAAGTGTTCCATATTTTTAGACAAATAATTTCACAGTTTGTATGGAAATACAAAAAAACCTCGAATAGCTAAAGCAATCTTGAGAAAGAAGAATGGAACTGGAGGAATCAACCTTCCTGACTTCAGGCTCTACTACAAAGACACAGTCATCAAGACAGTATGGTACTGGCACAAAGACAGAAATATAGATCAATGGAACAAAATAGAAAGCCCAGAGATAAATCCATGCACCTATGGACACCTTATCTTTGACAAAGGAGGCAAGAATATACAATGGAGAAAAGACAATCTCTTTAACAAGTGGTGCTGGGAAAACTGGTCAACCGCTTGTAAAAGAATGAAACTAGAACACTTTCTAACGCCACACACAAAAATAAACTCAAAATGGATTAAAGATCTAAACGTAAGACCAGAAACTATAAAACTCCTAGAGGAGAACATAGGCAAAACACTCTCTGACATAAATCACAGCAGGATCCTCTATGACCCACCTCCCAGAATATTGGAAATAAAAGCAGAAATAAACAAATGGGACCTAATTAAACTTAAAAGCTTCTGCACAACAAAGGAAACTCTCAGTTCAGTTCAGTTCAGTCACTCAGTCGTGTCCAACTCTTTGCGACCCCATGAATCACAGCATGCCAGGCCTCCCTGTCCATCACCAACTCCCAGAGTTCACTCAGACTCATGTCCATTGAGTCAGTGATGCCATCCAGCCATCTCATCCTCTGTCGTCCCCTTCTCCTCCTGCTCCAAATCCCTCCCAGCATCAGAGTCTTTTCCAATGAGTCAACTCTTCTCATGAGGTGGCCAAAGTACTGGAGTTTCAGCTTTAGCGTCATTCCTTCCAAAGAACACCCAGGGCTGATCTCCTTCAGAATGGACTGATTGGATCTCCTTGCAGTCCAAGGGACTCTCAAGAGTCTTCTCCAACACCACAGTTCAAAAGCATCAATTCTTTGGCGCTCAGCAAGGTCAAAAGACGGCCTTCAGAATGGGAGAAAACAATAGCAAATGAAGCAACTGACAAAGAATTAATCTCAAAAATATGCAAGCAACTCCTGCAGCTCAATTCCATAAAAATAAACGACCCAATCAAAAAATGGGCCAAAGAACTAAACAGACATTTCTCCAAAGAAGACATATAGATGGCTAACAAACACATGAAAAGATGCTAAACATCACTCATTATCAGAGAAATGCAAATCCAAACTACAATGAGGTACCACCTCTTGCCAGTCAGAATGGCTGCTATCCAAAAGTCTACAAGCAATAAATGCTGGAGAGGGTGTGAAGAAAAGGGAACCTTCTTACACTGTTGATGGGAATGCAAACTAGTACAGCCACTATGGAGAACAGTGTGGAGATTCCTTTAAAAACTGGAAATAGAACTGCCATATGACCAGCAATCCCACTGCTGGGTATACACACTGAGGAAACCAGAATTGAAAGAGACACATGTACCCCAATGTTCATCGCAACACTGTTCATAATAGCCAGGACATGGAAGCAACCTAGTTGTTCATCAGCAGATGAATGGATAAAGAAAGCTGTGGTACATATACACAATGTAGTATTACTCAGCCATTAAAAAGAATACATTTGAATCAGTTCTAATGAGGTGGATGAAACTGGAGCCTATTATACAGAGTGAAGTAAGCCAGAAAGAAAAACACCAATACAGTATACTAAAGTATATATATGGAATTTAGAAAGATGGTAAAGATAATCCTGTATGAGAGACAGCAAAAGAGACACAGATGTATAGGACAGTCTTTTGGACTCTGTGGGAGAGGGAGAGGGGGCGATGATTTGGGATAATGGTATTGAAACATGTATAATATCATATGTGAAATGAATCACCAGACCAGGCTCGATGCATGATACAGGATGCTTGGGGCTGGTGCACTGGGATGACCCAGAGGGATGGTACGAGGAGGGAGGTGGGAGGTGGGTTCAGGATGGGGAACATGTGTACACCCGTGGCAGATTCATGTTGATGTATGGCAAAACCAATACAATATTGTAAAGTAATTAGCCTCCAATTAAAATAAATTTGTATTAAAAAAATAAAAAAAAGAGAAGAGACAGCCTCAGCTATATTTTCCCATGAAGTTCCAGGAGTGATGAAAGGAATCCCGGAAGATGTGGATCTGGTTCTTTCTCTGTTGTTTAGGTGCTAAGCTGTGTCCTACTCTTTTGCCATCTCATGGACTGAAGTCTGTCAAGTTCCTCTGTCTATGGGATTTCCCAGGCAAGAATAATGGAGTGTATTGTCCTCTTCTTCTCCAGGGGACCTTCCTGACCCATAGATTGAACCCATGTCTCCTGCATTGGTAGGTGGATTCATTACCACTGTGCCACCAGGGAAGCCTCTTTCTTTCACCACTAGTCACTAAACATCCTCAAGACCCTCATCTATAGAAGAGTGTTGGGATTTCTCCTCTCAAAATCAGGCAGGTGAAATGAAACTTCCACTAACACTGTGCATTAGCAAGGGGACCATAGCTATTAGAAATATATGCTGGTTTCTGTCATCTCTAAGACTATTGGGAAACTCTTCCCCAAATTCCCCAGTGAAATATAATATGAATTTGCTTAAATGGGAACACAGTGTGATGCCTGTAGGGAGACCAGGGTGGAACAGGAAAGGATGTGAAATCAAGAACAAGGATAAGATAGAACAATTATTTAGAGTTTGAGATTCATTGTGACTTGATCATTCTTTCTTTTGGGTGAGTGTGTTTCAGTTTAAATGAATAACTGAATTGAAAAAAATATATATATGCCTAAAAGTGATGCCTCTTGTGTTTCTCTAGAAATAGTCAGTCAACGAGAGTGCATGATGTAGTGGGCGAACACTGCCTGTTAAGTTGAGATGATGGGGTTCAAGGTCTATCTTTTCCACACAAGCTGGGGGACCTGTGTCAAGTTCCTTCAACTCTCCAAACCTCAGCTTCCTCTCCTGGGAGAAGAGATGCTTTTTTTTTTTCCCTCAGTGTTATGACGAGTATAAACTGAGTGGATGCTCTGCAAAAACAATGGATGATGACTATTAGAGTCTAGTTAATAGATGACTCTTTCTACTTGATACAGGGAAAGGTCACATTCTTTGAACACAGACAAGAGTTTTCAAAGTGCTCTTACGTGTGCTTTCTCATTTACAGTCATAAGCAGAGTTGTTCGTGGTGATAACTTAGGAAACTGTGGACTGTGTCAGCCTTCAAGTCTTATCTGTGAGTCCCAGGGGCCCATCTTTTGGGTGTTTCCTAACTTTTCCTTGCCAGATGCGGAGTAGACCAAATAACAAGTTCAGATCTTCACTTTCTCTTCAATTTTTTTCTTTTTTTTCCTTCTTCTTCTTCTTAGGCACTTGATTCCAACTGCAGATGCCTAGAGGAACTTAGAAATTCTTTTCATGTCTTAGAAAAGTTTTTTTTTTGGGGGGGGTACTTTATAGTCCAACATGAAATTAAAAAAAGGTCCTTTTATGAAAGCTATCCATCAAATGTCAAGGATAATAATCAATTTTCTGTCACAATGAACTGATAAAAGCTTTCAGTAATAATGTCATGGGGGGAAGAATTTGTGTTGGAACTCGAAACGCACAGCCCTGATATCAAACGAATTCATAAAAGCTCAGTGCTCCTGTAGCCCTCGGAGGCATGACAAAATACAATTTCTCATCCACAGGATATGGAATAATTCCCCTTTTTTTATTTTTACACTGAGAGGAGCAAAAGGAAATCTGAATTTCAAAAAAAAAAAAAATATTGCACAATCCCGCTTTTGCAGGGGAACATTAGTGATCATTTTGGCCGCTGATATCAGAAACGGTTCTGGTGGTTTCTCTCACATCATGCAAATGGCCGCATAATGCCTGCTCGTCTTGGAATGTAAAATCAAATCAGCATTCTAATGCTACAAGCCGGTGATGAGCTTGGGAATAAATATGCAGGAGCGCATAAAAAAAATCAAGGCAATCAAGAGGAGCCAGCGTCCTTGCTCGGACTATAAATCTTTGTCTATTTCAATCGTAGGGCTGGCCGAATCAGTGTAAAATTCCAGCAGGGATGTCATCAATTTCTGTTAACCTCTCTATTCCTCTTTGTGTTGGCTCTGGGGTGATGGATTGGTTTTGTCACTTCTGCTCCGTTCACAGTATGTTAACATGGAAGGGTGCAGGCAGGTTATGAGGAAAGGTTATTGCTGTCCCAGCCTTGACCCTCCCTACCTCTCTTCTGTGGGATCACAGGTCCCTTTCTGTCTAGGGAACACGGAGTCTCCTTTGGGTTCCTGGGTGCTCAGCTCAAAGACTGCACGTTGACTGGTCCAGTGCTAAATCAAACTAAGACTAACCCTAACCCTTTTGAAGTGAAAATAGCCCTGTTGATTGGTCTTCTGAAGGAACAGCTGGCAGTGTATTAAGATAAGAGAAGGAACGAGTTAGGAACCTGGGCTCCAAAGAGAAGTCGGGCTCTGAGTTACTGCATGGCCTGAGATATAGCTGTCTCTTTCCTGGTATCACTTTCAAAACTGTTACTGTTTTTTTTTCCAGCCAGAATGCTACTGTTCTTTCCAACAGTTCTAATGGATGGAAGTCTCTGTCTCACACAGAGGTTCATGGTAACACATTATCACACTTGGCTTGAACAAATATGTAAATATGGACCAATAAGCCCAGTTGTTGCTGTTCAGTCATTTTGTTGGGTCTGACTCTTTCCGACCCCATGGACTGCAGCACGCCAGATTTCCCTGTCTTTCACTATCTCCCAGAGCTTTCTCAAACTCATGTCCATTGAGTCAGTGATGCCATCCAATCATCTCATTCTCTGTCACCCTCTTCTTCTTCTGCTCTCAATCTTTCCCAGTAGTTAACTTTATATTCTTACAGCATTCATAGTCCGTGACTTCAAGGTTGCAGAACCAAGTATTTTTGATGTAGCTGCTGTTGGTATTAACACAGAGCTTATACCTGTGCTGTGCAATACTGTAGTCCCTGGTCACATGTGGTTATTTCAGTTTTAAAGTCATTAACATGAAATCAAATTAAAAATTCAGTTCTTCTTTTCATTAGCCACATTGCAAAGTGCTTAATAGTCATCTGTGACTCATGGATACTCTATGGGACAACTCAGATGTTCAACATTTCCATCACCATAGAAAATTCTATGGGACAGAGCTGGCTTAGACTGCATTTATCTAAATGGGTCTATACTTTTCAAAGTATTCACCAGGGGAAGCCAGATACTTATTTCAATAAGGTTGCCATTGTTGAAACATGGGAGCTTAGTTATACAGCTATTAATCAAAGATGAGACATGTTCATAAGGTAATGGCTTGCTTGGAAATTGACTCTAAAGGAATTCCAAAGACATTTCAAGCTTGCTTTGAGTGATGGCAAAGTTATTGAAATAAGTATGATAGAAAGAACCTGTGGGCATTTGTTTCAGACAGATCTGAATTCCAGACACAAATCTGACACGACTTAGTGCTAAGACTTTGGGAAGTTCATTGAAACTTCTGAGCCTCAGTTTTCTCGTGAGTGATATATGAAATGATAATATCTTATTCATAAGTTTTTTTTTTCCCCCTGAAGTTTAAAAGACATAACATTGTAAAGAAGTCTAAAATAGTGCATTGAACAGAGTGGGAGCTTAAAGCATTTTTGCTCATGTGATGTGAAAATGTCTATAGGCCCCGTGTTCAAAAGAATTTGCATTACAAGGGTAGGCACAATGGTAATCTTTAATCACTAGAACATAGAGCCAAGTGCTAATCCAACTCTCTTCCTCTTGGTAGTGGTTGTGATTTCTTTATTTTGACGTGAACTAGTGCAGGTTGGCCATCTCCTGGTTCACCTTCCATCCCGTCTCCTGAAGCTCAAGTCTTCCTCGACTGCTAGGATCACCAGTTGCATAACTAACTCTCCGTGAAATGTAAGATCAGTCATAGCTTCAGCAGGACATGCATCAGAGTCAGTCCCAGGGCGTTATCAGTGGAGTGGCAGTCCCCATGCTTGGGATCTCATGAGGGTACATCAGTCAAATGGTCCATGTCCCCAAGTCCCGATACCCTTTACTGCCAAGGAGAACTGGAGCCACACGTGCAAAGTGTGTGCTTCTGAGCAAAGCCCTCTGCTTTTAAGAGTCTTGATTTTCCACTCTGGTCTCTGCACTTGGAGCCTATTCAGTGGCTCAGTATTCACGCTACATCTCCACCCCCAGAGCCCATATGAACTCTCCAGGGTGGCTGGGGTCGGTCACCCTGGAAAACTTGAAGCCTAGAAACCTAGTTTTATTCATAGAGTCAGAGCATTTCCACCTCTGGGTAATATGCTCAGGTTGTTTGTATCTCAAACCACAGATCTTTGCCTTGTGTGTGGCGAGGGCTCTGTAAATGTAAATACCGGATATACATTAAGCAAAGGTGAATGAATCTTGGATGTTAATATTATTATACAACAGGTTAAGATATTACCAATGTCAAGAAGACTAGTGTGCTTCATAAAATAGCAGCATTATTTTAATAGCTATTTAAGACTCATAGATTAATTAATAAATATGTTAACTTACTGGTTGCCCTATTAGCTTGTTCTAAGATTTAAGGCTAGTGGAGTAAACAGGATTAAAAGCAAGTAAATAAAATGGGAAAAAAGGGAAAATGATGCACATGTCAATGCACATTAGAGATATTAATGTCTAACAGCTAAGATTAAAAATGCTTCCATAACAGCAGCATTATACTGAAGTTCTACCACAGGTCAATAATTTCCCTGTCTTATTTTTAAAGCTCACAACTTACTTGGCTTTTAAGCCAACAAATGCTCAAAGGCATTGTTGTTGATGTTTTTTAGTCGCCAAGTCGTGTCCATCTCTTGCGACCTCATGGACTGTAGCCCACCAGGCTCCTGTCTGTGGGATTTCCCAGAAAGAATATGGGAGTGGGTTGCCATTTCTTTCTCCAGGGGATCTTCCTGTCCTTGGGACCTAAGCCGTGTCTCCTGCATGGGCAGGCAGATTCTTTACCACTACACCACCAGGGAAGCCCCTCAAAGAGGTTACTCTGGTTAATTTTATATGTCAACTTGGCTTTGCTAAAGGATACCCAGATGTCTGGTAGAGCAATTTATGTGTGTCTGTGAGAGTGTCTCTGGAAGAGATTAGCATTTGAATCAGTAGAAAGATTAAAGAAGATTGCCCTCCCTAATGGCAACAACAATGGCAACAGGCATCATCCAGTTCCTTGAAAGTCAAAATAGAACAAAACTGGGTGAAGAAACGGTAAATTTGCTCTCTCTGTTTGAGGTGGTTCACCATGTTCCCTTACCTTTATGAGCTGACACTTTTGATACTGTCACCAAAAAGTGGGGGTCTGGCTGTCTGCCTCTCAAAAGCCAATAAACAAGCCAGGTTGTTGGCAAATTGGCTTTATTTCAGATGCCAGCAACTGGTGGTGGGGGGAGGGCAGACATCTGTCCAAAGGCAGTGGGAAAGAGCTTTTATAGGTAGAGGGAGAAGGCAACATGCAGAAACATTACAGTCAGCTCTGACAGTCATCTTCAGACCATTCATTGGTGGTCTGACCAGCATCATCTTGGTTGTTTTAAGTACAGTTAATCTTCAGCTCCAGGGTTCTTTTGTTTCCACTTCTTTGAGGCTGATTCTTAGAATTGTGGCAGCTTATGTCATGGGTATCGTCTGGTCATCATGTAGCTAGCTTCTCTATCTGGCAAAGGTTGCAGTGTCTATAAGACAGCTCACAGGAGATGGCTCAGTCCTTGTGAAGGAACTAAAAAATATCCTTGACTATGCTTAATGACTACGTTATTATTATTTGGTTTCCTTTGACTCTTTTCCTTTGTGTCTGCATGTTCTCATTCTTATGATTAAACTTAATCTTTGACTAAAGTTTTCCACAGACCAAAGGCAGGCAGAGGACACGGAGGGGTGAGGACCATAGGGTCCTGCTCCATTCCAATACTTGGGCTTTGCTCTCAGAATGAATTGCATCATCCTTTTTTCTGGGTTTCTAGCTTCAGATGGTAGACCATGGGACTTCTTAGCTTCCATAATTACATAAACCAATTCTTTATAATATATATTCTTTAGCATGTATATGTATATATGTACATGTCCTCTTGTAGCCCTTATTATATATTCTATCACACACATAAAACATATATGTTATATATCCATTCTTTATTACATACATTATTACATTATATATTAAATATATTATAATTATAATAACATTATTGATGTATTATACACACATAATATATATTATTAATATAGTATATTATATGTGTCTTGGTGGTTCTCTTTCTGTAGCAAATCCAGTGGTTCTTACTAATAGAGGTTAAAAAAATTGTTTAATGTCACTCAATACAGACTCTGGTTACTAATGCAGGCCTCTTTCTCTACTGTATGAAGTTACTATTCCAAAATCCAGCTTCAGTTCAGATCAGTTCCGTCGCTCAGTCATGTCCGACTCTTTGCAACCCCATGAATCGCAGCACGCCAGGCCTCCCTGTCCATCACCAACTCCTGGAGTTCAGACTCATGTCCATCGAGTCAGTGATGCCATCCAGCCATCTCATCCTCTGTCGTCCCCTTCTCCTTCTGCCCTCAATCCCTCCCAGCTTCAGAGTCTTTTCCAGTGAGTCAACTCTTCGCGTGAGGTGGCCAAAATATTGGAGTTTCAGCTTGGTGAACATCAAAATCAAGGAAAATGCACAATTAGTCAAAACTGTTGATGTCCATGATTTGGACAAACTACTGTATTTGGAAATGGATATGATTACATCAAATAAAGGTCTATAATGTAAAATCCATCATCTGGGGCCCCAAGCACTGTGAGGAGATGCTGATCTGTCCTGAAGAAATCAATGACTACAGTTGAGCAGCAACACTTCCTAGGGAAGCAGAATGATGTGTGAGTGCAGCACAAAATTATGAGGGAAGACTGTGCCCCATGGAATCTTTGCTCTTCCAATGACCAGCTCCAGGACTGGGAGCAAGTTATTCACTCTCAGAAGTCTTTAGTTTTCTCATCTATAAAATGGGGATTCAGGTACCTACTTTACAGGGCTGTTGTGAAAGTTAAATCTGATAAACTATGTGAAGTGCATACCATGGTGTTCAATCAATAGGGCTCAATCAACACACCTATTAATATGTTCATAGTAACTATGTTTTCAATGCACTGGAGTGCACAGATCTTGTCCACACATGTGATTTCACTTAGTCCTTGCCTGCTTGAGTCAGATATGGCACTGAGATTGCAGCACCCATTTTATTGATGAGGAGACTATGTTTCTGGAGGCTGCAGAAATCTATTCGTATAGCTAAGTCATGTCCAACTCTGGACAACCTCAAGGACTGCAGCACACCAGGCTTTCCTGTCCCTCACTATCTCTCGGATTTTGCTCAAATTCATGTCCACTGAGTCAGTGATGCTATCTAAACATTGCATCATCTGCTGCCCCCTTCTCTGTTTGCCTTCAATCTTTCCCAGCATCAATGTCTTTTCCAATGAACTGGCTCTTCACATCAGGTAGCCAAAGTATTGGAGCTTCAGCTTCAGCATCAGTCTTTCCAATGAATATTCAGGATTGATTTCCTTTAGGATGGACTGATTTGATCTTCTTGTGTCCAAGGAGCTCTGAAGAGTATTCTCCAGCATCAAAATTCAAAAGCATCTAATCTTCAGTGTTCAGCCTTCTTTATGGTCCAACTCAACATTTAAAAAGAAAGCTAGTCCAGACAATTAATCCTCAAAGGGAAGATTTGGCACATACACTGAAGAAAGAAGCTAAAACTGCTCTGGAACCACATTAAGGAGAAAATAGGTCAAAATGCCCCTTTGATCGATGTGTGCAATTGTGGTCGGGTAACTGCATTTACAGAATTGGAATGTTGACCACAAGGTCAAATGCCAGGCTGGAAGAAGCACAAGCTGGAATCAAGATTGCCAGGAGAAATATCAATAACCTCAGATATGCAGATGACACCACCCTTATGGCAGAAAGCAAAGAAGAACTAAAGAGCCTCTTGATGAAAGTAGAAGAAGAGAGTGAAAATTTGGCTAAAAATTCAACATCCAGAAAACTAAGATCCAGTACCATCACTTCATGGCAAATAGAGGGGGAAACAATGAAAACAGTGAAGGACTTTATTTTGGGGGGCTCCAAATTCACTGCAGATAATGACTGCAGCCATGAAATTAAAAGACACTTGCTCTTTGGAAGAAAAGCTGTGACCAACCTAGACAACGTATTAAAAAGCAGAGACATTACTTTGCCAACAAAAGTCTGTCTAGTCAAAGCTATGGTTTTTCCAGTAGTCATATATGGATGTGAGAGTTGGGCTGTAAAGAAAGCTGAGCACTGAAGAACCAATGCTTTTGAACTGTGGTGTCTGAGAAGACTCTTGAGAGTTCCTTGGACTACAAGGTGATGAAACCAGTCAATCCTAAAGGAAATCAGTCCTAAATATTCATTGGATGAACTGGTGCTGAAGCTAAAACTCCAATACTTTGGCCACCTGATATGAAGAACTGACTCAGTGGAAGAGACCCTGATGCTGGGAAAGATTGAAGGTGGGAGGAGAAGGGAATGACAGAGGATAAGATGGCTGGAAGGCATCAATGACTCAATTGACATGAGTTTGAGTAGGCTCTGGGAGTTGGTGATGGACAGGAAAGCCTGGCATGCTGCAGTCCATGGGGTGACAAAGAGTCAGACATGACTGAGTGACTGAATTGAACTGACCTCAAGGTGGTGGTGGGAATTGGGGTGGGAAAAATCTGGTAACAGGATAAAGGCAAGTGAAAGACATATCTTTCTTTTTCCATTTTCCCACCAGGTTGAAAATTCCATGAGTGCAGGGATCCACCTGTTCCATTTCTATCTCAAAAATATCTAGAAGGATGCCTAGTATGCCATGAGCCTTCATGATCAGTGGAGAGAAAATTAAGTGAAAGGTTGAATGGAGAAGTGAATGAATGAGGGCTTCCCTGGTGGTCTAGTGGTTGAGTCTGCCTGCCAATTCAGGGGCCATGGGTGTGAACACTGGTCCAGGAAGATCCTATATTCCACGGAGCAACTGAGCTCATGTGCTGCAACCACTGATGTCCATTGGCATAGAGCATGCGCTCTGCAACAAGAGAAGCCACCACATTGGGAAGCTCGCACACCCCAATGAAAAGTGGCCCTGACTTGCCACAACTAGAGAAAAGCCCATGCAGCAACACCCAGCACAGCCATAAATAAATAAATCCTTTAAAAAGGAGTAAATGAATGAAACCACAAAGAAAATGACATTCTGACTGGTTAGTGATAGAATCATGCGGAGAACTCTTTGAAAGATAAAATATCTGGACCCCATCCCCGACCAAGAGAATCCGAATCTCTGGCCATGGGTCTTGAGTAACAGTATTTTTGTTATTGCTCCAGTTGAGAATGATTTTCAGCCAGGAGTGAGAACCACTGATCCAGCCCTATCTATTAATTTTACAGATGGAAAAACTGAGCCTCCACCAGCTGAAAGGACTTGCCCATAGATTTGCTGCAAGTCAATCATGCTTCTGAAGCTAGGGGTTTTGGCATGAGCGTGTGGATTTGTGTGTAAATGCATACAATGATTTCTCTTGCTGTAGTTTCTTTATGAGTCTTCTGCTCCCTGACAATCTTCCTCCACTGATCCTTTTGCTGTATGCATCCTTCCTGTATAATCTTTTTTCCTAGGATTTTTTTCCCCTCTTAGAATCCTCCAGTGATCTTTCATCCATAGGCTGTGTGATGTTTCTCCACTCTGTGCTCCTAAATTCCCCTCAATTTCCGAAAGCGAATGGGTTATGATGTTCTTGTGAATCCTACACTTACTACTCCTCCATCATATGGCGAGCTCATCAAGGGCAGAAAGGATGTCTATTTTAGCTACTTGTCTCCAGAGTTTGACACATGGGCTCAATTAACAGATAATGAATAAATGTGGGCCAGTTGCTTTACATACATAAAAGTGATTTGTATATACACACATGCATTTCTGTGTGCATGTACATCATTTGTGTAGGGCTCATTTAAAAATTTGTCATTTGAATGTATGTATGATTAAATGTAAATGAGATAATTTAATTTAATTTGACAGAATTTATTGAGCACCTATTATATCCAAAGCTCTTTGTTAAAACAAGAGATTAATGAGGAATAGGACAGTCTCTGGGAAGACTGGAGTGGTGCAGTCCATGGGGTTGCAAACAGTCAGACACAACTGAGCGACTGAACAATTGTGGTGACAGACCAACAAGCAAAGCAGGAAGCAAAAATAAGCTGAGAGCACACGGTATATGGAACATTAATCCAGTGGTTCTCAACCTTCCTTTGGAAGGGCCACCCAGACACTAAGCATGTTTCTAGACTCCTTATGTCCACATCAAAGGGGCTGAGAACACCAGGAAGGAGATCCATTTACTGCAGAAACAGCAGGATGCACACACTCAAGTGAGTATGCTCTTGATGTGGTTTTGGCTTGGCACATCGTCCGGAGAAAAAACTGTGGAGCATTGTTGGCTGGACTGGAGTTCAGTTGCTGTACTGACCATGAAAGCAACCCATTCCCGTTCTTCATGAAGTGTAGTATCATTTCCTTGCTTGGATTCTACATGTAAATGGATACCTCGGTAAGCTGAACATGAACCCAATTTTTCCTGTGATATCACTTCTAATCCCATTGGCTAAAGCAACTCATGGGACACTTCTCATTTTGCACTCTGAAAAATGATTGAGAACCTGAATAGCTTTGGGTTATATCTATCAGTATTTAGACATAAATACTGATACAAATACTATCAGTATTTACTGAATTAGAAATTATACATTATTAATATCTATGTATTAATTTATTTAAAAATAAAAATGATAAATTTATTACATGATAATGGAAAGAAGATGTTTGTAATGAAAAGTAATGAGTTCCCCCCAAGAATAAAATATTGAGAAGAGAGACATTATTTTACATTTTTGTAAATCTCTTTAATGTCTGACTTAATAAAAGACAGCTGGACTCCCATGTCTGCTTCTGCATTCAATATTCTGTGATAAGTAGTTTTGATTGAAGTATATGAAGAAAATCGAGCCTCACGTATTTGTGCCATTGGAAGAAGAAGGGGTATTTCATAGCTTTTCAGCTAATTTGGGATATTCTTCTTTGATACTATGCCAAAACTTGGCAGAGGGTAGTTTCTTAAAAGTTAGCAGTAATATGGAATCTGAAACCATATTGATGAGCTTCTCATGCTCTGTTATATTAAAATCTATTGGTCTACCTTGAACTTTAAATGTAGTTAGTGACAGGCTCATGCAAGACTTCGTAATATCATATATTTGAGATTTGGAAAATAGTGGCTCACTGAGTTATGCAAATCTTCCAAATGCTGATGTATTTCTTTATGTGTTATTACCAAAAAATTACCTTTGTTAATATTACTACAGATATCATCAGAAAAGTCTTCAATATTGGGAAGAAGTCAGAATCACAATAGCAGATACATGTTATACGAAATTTTCATTTTAACTAGAAAACCCTTATTTTATTATGTGCAACAAATACTATCTGTTGTATTTATTCAAATGAAAACTTAAAGCTCACTCTGTTTATTTTCAAAAACAGCATCTGCCAAAACCCAAGACTGAATAACCATAGTTTGTCTGTAAGTTGTTGGTCTGAATGCAAACAGCATCCTATGGAGAAAGCACTTGTTTAGGTCACTACTAAATTAACTTGTAAGTGACTTTCCTTGAGACTACCATCCTATCTCTGTACGGATCAGAAGTGCTGGATACACACTTCCCATTTTGTCAGCCAGCCTATTATAAAGACTTTGAGATAGGGAGAATAATAGTCCCTCAGAATGCTCATGTACTAATTCCCCAGAAGTGGTGAACGTCAGCCTGCAAGGAAAAAGGAACTTTGCAATAGTGATCAAGGTGAGGATCTTAAGATGAGCTTTTCCGGGTTTATCTGGAAAGACTTGAGCTTAAACACTCTGGTCTTGTAAGTGGAGACTTTTTCTTGGCTGTATTTAGAGGGGGAGATGTGAACATGGAAGAAAGACAGAGAGAGATACACAAGGTGACTGACCTTGAACTTGGAAGGAGGAGGACATGAGCCAAGGCATACAGGTGGCCTTTAAAGCTGGAAAAAGCGAGGAAATGTATTCTCCCCTCACGTTACCAGGCATGGATATACCCCTACTAACACCTTGTTCAAAGTCACATAGAAAGACTGGTGTCAGATTTCTGACCTGCCTGTGGAATTATAAGATGAATTTGTGTTGTTTTAAGGTAATCTGATGGAGAAGGCAATGGCACCCCACTCCAGTACTCTTGCCTGGAAAACCCCATGGACGGAGGAGCCTGGTGGGCTCAGTCCATGGGGTCACTAAGAGTCGGACACAACTCAGCGACTTCCCTTTCACTTTTCACTTTCATGCATTGGAGAAGGAAATGGCAACCCACTCCAGTGTTCTTGCCTGGAGAATCCCAGGGATGGGGGAGCCTGGTGGGCTGCCGTCTATGGGGTCGCACAGAGTCAGACACGACTGAAGCGACTTAGCAGCAGCAGCAAGGTAATCTGATAATGTATATAGCAGTGGTAGAAAACTAAGACAGACATGAACTCCCAGGTAAAGACATAATAGAATGAGTCATCTTAACAGTTTCATGACAGACTTTCTTAAGTCAGCCTGAAATGGAAAGTGACGATGACCACTACTGTTTGCAGCCACTGACTTGACTGGTGCTAAGTTGCCAGTAGTTTTGCCCACTTTGTTTTGCATCATCAGTGCAAAGGTCAATACAGTGGGGGGAAAAAAGCAAATAATATCTTGGTGTTGTTACAAAAAATGTCTTAACATCACAGACCCTGAAAGAGTCTCAAGGTCTACTGTGATCTACAGACTATGTGTTAGAATCACTGATTTTTGTTGTACAACCATTTTTCAAAGCATCCTACAAAATTTTATCTGTGAACCTCATGTTCAGTTTACAAACTATCCCAAGAATTAGACAAGCCAAAGTGAGATGGATGTTTGTGGATCTTGACTCTACTCTTTGAGAATTCCTTCCATAGTATTCAGATAAATGCAAATACATCGCTGGGAAATTCTCAGTGCAACTTTGTATTGTAACTTATCAGTAACCTTCTATACATAAAAAAGGAAAGATCCTCTGGAGAAGGGAATGGCTACCCATTCCAGTATTCTTGCCTGGAAAACTCCATGGATAGAGAAGCCTGCTGGACAACAGTCCATGGGGTCGCAAAAAGTTTGACACGACACTTTCACATACATAGAAAATGTGTTCAGTGTTTAATTTTGGCTTCTCTATATCTATTATATCTCAGGATGTATTGATTTAAGGAAAACTAAGACACAAATTATTTATGTCTTAAATAACTTATATGCAGAGTACATCATGAGAAACGCTGGACTGGAAGAAACAGAAGCTGGAATCAAGATTGCCGGGAGAAATATCAATAACCTCAGATATGCAGATGACACCACCCTTATGGCAGAAAGTGAAGAGGACCTAAAAAGCCTCTTGATGAAAGTGAAAGTGGAGAGTGAAAAAGTTGGCTTAAAGCTCAACATTCAGAAATCGAAGATCATGGCATCTGGTCCCATCACTTCATGGGAAATAGATGGGGAAACAGTGGAAACAGTGTCAGACTTTATTTTTTTAGGCTCCAAAATCACTGCAGATGGTGACTGCAGCCATGAAATTAAAAGACGCTTACTCCTTGGAAGGAAAGTTATGACCAACCTAGATAGCATATTCAAAAGCAGAGACATTACTTTGCCAACAAAGGTTCGTCTAGTCAAGGCTATGGTTTTTCCTGTGGTCATGTATGGATGTGAGAGGTGGACTGTGAAGAAGGCTGAGCGCCGAAGAATTGATGCTTTTGAACTGTGGTGTTGGAGAAGACTCTTGAGAGTCCCTTGGACTGCAAGGAGATCCAACCAGTCCATTCTGAAGGAGGTCAGCCTTGGTATTTCTTTGGAATGAATGATGCTGAAGCTGAAACTCCAGTACTTTGGCCACCTCATGCGAAGAGTTGACTCATTGGAAAAGACTGTGATGCTGGGAGGGATTGGAGGCAGGAGGAGAAGGGGACGACAGAGGATGAGATGGCTGGATGGTATCACTGACTCGATGGACGTGAGTCTGGGTGAACTCCGGGAGTTGGTGATGGACAGGGAGGCCTGGCGTGCTGCGATTCACGGGGTCACAATGAGTCAGACAGGACTGAGCGACTGAACTGAACTGAACTGAACTGAAGACATAAATACATACATCCTTCTGTTTCAACACATATTTCCATCCCTTTCAATTGAGTTATTCACTTGCTTTCTTTCTCAGAGAATAAAATCGATAAAATTGATGAGGTTTTCCCATGTGGGTAAACTTCTTTGGGGAGTAAATTCCAGCCACCTAAATTGGAACACTTGGAGCTAAAATGTATGCTGTGGGCTTTCAGAATCTGAAGGTGTGCATTTAAAATGTTTTTAAGTGCTTTCATTAAGAGACATGTTCTTTTTGATTGATTGGCTTTCAAAAAATCTGCAAAGGAATGAATTCAGTAATAGTTGAAAGTTAAAAGCCATAGAAATGGTTTGGTGGAGGAAACAGAGCTTTCTCTGTGATGAGAGCCAGGTGGGCATGTGACATCTTGCCAACCAACTGTGTAGCATTAAACCAGACAGAAGAGACAGATCCTTTATTTATGATTGCCAGTGTAAGGGCTGTATGATTTAGGGAAATAAATTAAAAAAAAAAGATGTTTAGATTGAGATTCACACTTAGAGAATCCTGACCTTGGTTCATATACCAAATCTCCATAAACTATGGCTCCCCTCTATGCGTGTGATAAAGAACAATTTTATTAGCAGCCTCTAAAGAGGGCAGGTTATGAAAAACTGTTCAACTCTGCTATGTGAGGATCTCAGGAAGGTGTGGGTTCTACCAAGAGAGGTAGAGAAAAAGCTAAATTTCTCTTCACAAGGGAGGTTAGCCAATTTGGGATTCTCAAGGGGAAGATAAAAAGCAGAAGGAGATGGCAAGCATGAAAGCTGAGTAATGAGGGACATGTAGGATAAATAATCCTTTTGTGATACCAAAGAGAAGAGGAGATTTCACCAAATGGACGTGTTTGATGAGATTTCTTTTTTTATTGGAATATAATTGTTTTACAATGTTGGGTTACTTTCTGCTGTACAGTGAAGTGAATGAGCCATATGCAAACTTATATCCCCTCCTTCTTGGACCTCCCTCCTACCTCACTCCTATCCCACCACTCTGTGTCATCACAGAGCACCGAGCTGAGCTCCCTGTGCTATCCAGCAGCTTCCCACTAGCTATCTGCTTTACACATGGCAGCGTATACATGTCAGTGCTACTTTCTTGGTTCATCCCATCCTCCTCTTCTCCTGCTGCGTCTGCATGTGTGTTCTCTATGTCTGCATCTCTATTCCTGCCTTGGAAATAGGTTCTTCTGAACAACTTTTCCCACTCCAGTACTCTTGCCTGGAAAATTCCATGGACAGAGGAGCCTGGTGGGCTGCAGTCCATGGGGTTGCTAAGAGTCGGATACAACTGAGCGACTTCACTTTCACTTTTCACTTTCATGCATTGGAGAAGGAAATGGCAACCCACTCTAGTGTTCTTGCCTGGAGAATCCCAGGGACGGGGGAGCCTGGTGGGCTGCCATCTATGGGGTCGCACAGAGTCGGACACGACTGAAGCAACTTAGCAGCAGCAGCAGCAGCAGCAGAACCACTTTTTCAGATTTCACATATATACGTTAGTATGCGATATTTGTTTTTTCTCTTCCCTATTTACTTTGTTCCAGGTTCTTTTGAGTATGAACACTTCAACAAAATCTACAGTTCCTACTGATGGCTTTGGTGCAAATGGATTCATTATGGGGAACAGGAGTGACTTTTTGAGTTCTGCTTCAAAATTGTCACATGCAACCGTGACAGCCTAGATCTAAATGCCACATGAAAGGCATCCTATGAGAAGACACCAGTTGAGTTAGGAGCGTGGTATAGGTTTTTGAATTGGAATCAATAATGTGCATCTGAATACAAGACAGCAGTTTCATTTCCCATGACTAGAGGCAAAAATTGGCACCAGAAGTAGCTCAGTTCTGTACCTTGATGTGGGCAGAGTCAAAGAGTTCCATCAGGCTTGAATCTGTGACCCTCCCAGCAGGAAAAAGTGTAAGAGAAAACCCCTTTCTTTCCATTCTCTTCCTGTATAAGACCCCATGAATAATTATTTCATTTCTTGTGTATTTATTATCCACCTCGTCCTACTCCAGACTTGTAACAATCCTGGTCTCTCACAGCAATTCTGAGATTAAGGAGTTCTCTGAAGATCTCGAGACCAGGAATTGCTTCTAGCAAATGTTTCTCCTACCAGTTCTTGACACATGACAATGTCAGTAAATTCATCCCATTGGGGGAAAACCAAAGCATAGCAGAGGTGGTTGGAGGGCCTCTTCAGCTCACCTGGCCCACCAGCCCCCTCCCAACGTGTAAAACCCTGCCTTTTCCTGCAGCATCTTTATTCCTACAAAGGCATTTATTCTCTGCCCAAAAGTAGGGCATAGTACACCAGGAACAGTATTATGAAAGAGCTCATAATCTAAAATCTGGATATTTGCCTTCAAGTCCTGATTTTTGTAAAGTACTGGGCTGTTTCTAAGAGGCTGAGACTTTCTGGCTGTTCACCAAACTCCGTTTCTTCTTTCTCCAGACAGACAATTTTATCACAGCCCTCAGCTTGCCTTGTTGTTAGGCATGGCCATGGCATTCGATTTTGGTCAATGGGACGTGAACTGAAGTGAAGAGTATCGCCTCCAAGACTGGTCCTAGACCTCTCCCTTGCAATGGCCTCACTCTGGAGAAATCTTAGAAGTCACATGTTAAACACTTCACTGTCTCTATCAACTCAGATCCCCAAAAGACTGCATGGAACATTTCCTCCCTTCATGTTTGCCTCATTGCTGGCTAACTTTACTGAGGGAGAAATCATTGACCTTTAGGTGAAGCCACTGAAATTTGGGGACTGTATTGGTTATAGTCATTAGCTTTATCTTAATAAAAGTTAGAGAATGCATTTGAATATTATATACTACCACCACTCTTGATAATAGCTATTATCATAGCCCACTTGGGCTTCCCAGATGGCTCAGTGGTAAAGAACCCGTCTGCCATTGCAGAAGACGCAGGTGATGTGGGTTCGATCCCTGGGACAGGAAGATCCCTTGGAGGAGGAAACAGCAACCCACTCCTGTATTCTTGCCTGGAAATCTCATGGGCAGAGGTGCCTGATGGGCTACAGTCCATGGGGTTGCAAAGCGTCAGACATGACCGAGCAGGCATGCTCTGTCCCTTTACTGTAAGCTGGGCACTGTGCTAAGGACCATTCATCCTGACCCAGGTGGCTGCTTCACAGGGGAAGAGAACAAGGTGAGGTCATGTGGACCAGACCTTTAGTCCAGCATGGTCAGCGATTCTGGGCCAGTTTGCTCACCGTGTGCCCCATCATTTCTAGCAAATAGAAGGAAGTGCAAGGGGTTGGAGAATGCATATGAGGAGCCGAAACAAAAGAAAAGTCCATGAGCAGTCTCTTGGTACGGTCCTTAGGTTGACAACTTGGTAACAGCGTGAAAACAAATTAAGCCAAAGAAACACCTCCCCTGAGATGCTTCATTACTTTTCCCACCTAGGTATGAATGCCATTAAGGCAAATTATTGCCTCTCAAATATTTTTAGCTCGATGCCCATTTCCGTCTGCTTTTGCCTTAGAGGTACATGTTTTCAGCTAAGTAATAGGACATACAAATTAAGTGCAATTTCAAATTTAAACCTGTACAAGTGTCACTTACTAAGTCCCCCCTGATAGTCCCATGGGGCTGCCCATAGCATTGTTGGAAAGTATATTACTGTACTTGGTTCCCATTATTTAGTCCAAGAGATTCTTATTAAAATAAAAGTTGGCAATAAGGTTAATATTTTATATACTGCACAGCCACGGTGAATGTTTGGGCCCTAATAAATAGGTCTACTTCTCCCATCTTTGTTCTCATTTATGTTCTTTTTTATTTTATTGTTTTCAAACTGTCATATACACATAAATACCCACCTATGACATTTCAAGATTGAAGGTAGCATGTACACAAGTGTTTAAAAATTTAAAATGGTTATAAGAAATGTTGGCACACTCAGGAGTCCAGAATTCTGGATGGATGCTGAGCCACCAAGAACCTGGTGCTATGGTCTTATCCTGGATCTAGGTACCAGCCTGGGTCATAAGCTGAGACCCAGTGGATCTTCATCAGTTGACACTGCTTCTTGAGACTACTTTCTCTTGTCTTGCTTTTCTTCCCATCTTGGCCACCTGAGTGTTGGATGGCCTCTGGTTCTGGTTGCCTCCCGTTTCACTCGGCATTTCTAGACCATGAGCTCCTTCACGGGAGGGACAGTGCTGACTTGAGTTTACTTTCCAACAGTTCTGCAGTGGGTGCAGAGTAGGCGCTCAGTACACAACGCATTGTTGACATTGGCTTGGGTTTGACACTGTTAACTTCGACATTGGGTTTAGGAACTCTCTGGCTGACCAAGGACCCTGGCTTTTGCAATCAACTGATTCTTACAGCTTCCCTTTTCTCTCCCATCACACAATTACACAGCCCTTGGGCACACTTCCTGGCACAATCTGTGCTTACTATTGGGTATCTACTTCTGTTCCTCTGCTAAATGTACTTCATGTAAATTTTCTTAAAATAAACTTTGCAAGAAGACTCTGGCCCTGTAAAAAATGAACATTTGAGTGATGCACTCACACAATATATTATTACTTTAGATAAATCACTTAACATCCATACTATTTTCTCTTCTAGAAAATGAAGGGATTGCATTAAGTAACAGAACTTGTCTCTTTTGTTTCTTGATTCTCTTTTTTAAAGATTTTTCTGATGTGGATCATTTTCAAAGTCTTTATTGAATTTGTTACAATGTTGCTTCTGCTGTTTATGTTCTGTTTTTTGGGGCTCAAGGCATAGGGGATCTTAGCTCCCTGACAAGGGATGGAAACTGTGCCCCCTGCATTGGAAGCAAAGTCTTAACCACTGGACCACCAGGGAAGTCCCTTGATTCTCTATGTCTGATTCTATAAGGATCAGGGGCTGGATACTATTAATATGAAAGCAAACAAAATTCAGATAGCAAAATTTATGGACTTCCTGACCACTATGGTTGTATATTTAACGCTGCAGTACCATATTTGGATGTAATCTTTAAGATTACAAAATTATTTCCTTGCAAAGGACCTGTTTTCCAGCTGAAGGAGGCATGTGGCAGTCTTGGAAAGCAAAGCACTCACTCATAACCACTGAGGAGGCTCAGAAAATGTTTACAAGGATATTGGAAAGCCACAGGGTTCTGGGTTTACCAGAGAGTGTGGCAGGAGCAGAATGAGAAAAATGAAACAAAACAGCAACCCATTCATTCATTCATTCGAAACTGCTTGTTGGAAATCTGCTGTATGCTGTGGATGCTTCTGCCATCAAGCTCAGCTCAGAATCTTTAGAAAATAAAGCAGAAAAATTAAGTGAAAATCTACCACCAGCTATTTCAGTATGTTTGTATGAGGGAGGAGGTGCAGTGTTAAACACGTTTTTTCTCGCCGTGCATACAACTATTTTTCACTTTCAAGGATGGCGGGCACACATATCGGCCTTTTACTCTTCTCTTTTTACATTAATAACAAAAGCTTTGTCATGTTCTAGAAGAACTTTCTCCATTTTCATTTCACTGTACTGAATTTAATTATTCTCTCTGTAATTTGGTTGTTTAGATATTCCTTATTTCCCTTGTTTTATTGCAAATGATTCTTCCATGAAAATCTTTGTGAATGTAACTTTTTTAAAGTTTATTTCTTTTGAATAAGTAGTCCTAAATATTAAAGTATTGGAGTCATTTTTTCTATTTAAATATATATCAAAAATTTTAGGAAATCTTGGTTCACACTTCTCCTTATAAGACAAAAATAATCACCTAAGATTTTGCAACTTTTTTCTTTCTTCTATATATTCTTATTAGGTTCCCAGTAATTTGTCAAGGATTGGGTGATGCTGCTCTGCTAGCATGACATCTTCTGCTGTGTGGTTGTAATTCCTTATTTAAATGGACTCAATGTACACTTCCAGTTGCTTTATTTAAGTTTCCCTTTTCCTGAATATATTGTTTGATTCCTTTTTTTGCCTCAGTGAATTTTATCATTGAGTTTCTCAAAGGCACTCTCTAATCCTATCTTCCCTCATGTTTTCCATGTTTGAGAATGCTTCATACATTTAATGCTATGCATATGCCTATGGCTGACAGTAACTAAATGCATTGTTATGGGATTCTAGTTAACAAGTCATGTTAATGAGAGATAATGAAGAAGACGGGGGGTCAGGTAACGGCATCACGATTAAGATCTCAGACTTTGAAAGAAAAGACATTTCCCCCGAACTCTGACTGTGCCACTTAGCTGGCTCTGTGAACTTGAGTAAATAATCTAGCAATGTTAAGCGTCAAGGGTCTCATCTGGAAAATGGGGCTGATCATAGACCCTGCGACTTGCTCAGGTGACTGCGAGGGTTGGATGAGATACTACATATATGACACTTAGTGTTTGGCACATGATGAACAGTGAATAATAATGGTGATAACATTTTCAAGTAAGCTTCCTTTTAAAAGTTATCTAGTATTAGTAGTTTGTTAGTGTTGTTACTGTGATTGAATTCAAATATCATTTTTTTCTGAGCTTTCTCTATGTGCTGGACAGTGAATTATGTGCTGGAGATTCAAAGGAATGTAAAATAAGATCTCCTAGAATTGCCTGGCTGTCCATCAGTTAGGACTCTGAGTTTTCACTGCCAAGGAACTAGGGTCAATCCCTGATAGGGGAATTAAGATCCCACAAGCCGCCTCATGGCCCTATATACATATATAAGGTCTGTCCTTTTCCCCAGAGATTCATTATTCTGAGAAGATAAAATATGACCATTTATAAGTTTGAGTATGGGAGTATGAGAGTCCTATTCACAGTCACCTTTTTGTGTTTAAGTTTTTTATTCTGCGCCTTTTGACTCCAGTGATGAAAAGAGGAAAAATAGCAGTGACATGGCCCCAGCATTGACATTACTCATGTCTCTCTCTGCACTGTGCTGCTTAAGGTTGGAACTTGGAAAGGACGAAAGTTTAGAGCCAAGGTTTTCACGCAAAACAAAAGCAAACATGAACCCCAAATATAAACACTTCCTGCAGAGTGTTTTTGCACCAATCTTTGCACAAAAGACTGCACACAAACTCCTCAAGCTTTGGGGGATGCTTGGAAGTCATGGAAACAAGCTTTGCAAAGCTCTCAAATGCTGCCTTCTGGAATACGTGTGAAATGGTTCATTTCCATAATGGGGCAGGTAAAATTCTATTAATTTAGATTTTACTGAAGCATGACATTTTGTGAACTCACTGACCTTTGTGAACTCACTGACCTTTGTGAATTCACTGACCTTTGTGAAAAGGAACCCTAGTGAAGCTAGCACCACCCCAGGGAGTATATAGCGATCAGCACGTGAGCTGGGAAAGAGAGCAGGGAGTATGTCCCCTCAGGAGAGGCAGGGAAAGAGCTGGGTTTCTGGGGTTTCAAAGTGGTACGCTTGAGCCCAGTCCTAAGGAACATCATAGAAAAGAGACTCAAGGAAAGTACATCACCTAGAAACCCTAAGTGATCTTCTTGACCCTGAAATCAGGTCCTCAGTCCTGAGATGAGTTGAGAGTCTGCAGGATGAGAGTCTGCAGGCTGTATGGGGTTGTCCTGCCATGTGGGTTTGTCCTCTCCATCAGAGAGGGCTAAGGATTAGGAGGTGAACACCCAGAACACAAAGGTTATTTGACTGAGCTCTCAGCTCTCAAAAGAACAAGTTCCATACCTCCAGGAGGTGTGCCAGCATGGAAGCTATGCAGACAGGGAAGTGCTGGTGGGAAAGATGAACATCATTTCCAAGAAATCCTGGAACACCGTTTCTAAACCTGATCTGTGCAGCTGGCTTGGGCTTCAGCAGTATCAGTGAGGTCCAGCTCCAAATACAGAGCTCCGTCCACATCCCAAGTCACTTCGTATGTTTGATGGATGTCCTATGAGAGATTCTTTTCCACTTGTGCCCTGAGAAATGACAATGCTCAAAGGTATTATCTGGTATTAATATCTGTGGTCATGGGACTTTGTGGAGGGCCCAGTATACAATGGCAACCCACTCCAGTATTCTTGCCTGGAGAAGCCCATGGACAGAGGAGCCTAATGGGCTACAGTCCATGGGGTCGCAAAGAGTCAGACACAACTGAGCAACTGAGCACACAATATACAATAAGTAGTTACGTAAATATTTCACCCACTAATGAGTGCATAAATAATTTAAATAATACGAGCATTAGTTGGGAAATTCTTTGCTCATTTCAGGCATATATTTTTAATTTGGAGAGAAGCAGCAAATGGAAAAATTGTCTAGAAAAACCTTCAGTTCTGAGCTAGTAACCCCTCACTCTTGTCCACGAATGGAATCCAGCTCTCATCTCCCAATAGGAATGCAGATGGAATAAAATTAGCATATTTAAAAACCTGCATCGCCATGGGGGTGTCTGTCTATATAATGATACCTCTCATCATCTCCTGAGTTCAGAGTCACTCTCTTTGCTGCCTGTTTTGTCTCCTTTGGTTGCTGCCCTTGAAACTAAGGCACAATCAAGGTGCTTGATGAAGCCAAATGCTTCACTGATCTAAACAAAAGGCAGTTGGGAGACGTCTGGTTGGCATGGGGAGGGGGAGGGATCCGTGGAGAGACATGTCATATCATTCCTTCCACTTTTTCTTTAAAAAAAAAAAAATTCTTGGTTGGGGGAGCTGTGTGTGGGTGAAGGGGACTTTTTTTTTTCTTCTGGAGATGATTTTTCTTTTTCTTTTTTTTTTTCCCAAGGACCAGGGTCAGGAAGAATCCACCCCAAGGGTAGTTGGAGGGAAGAAAAATAACAAGGCACACGAGCGTCTGGGGACCACAACATTGCTCACATCCTCTATAATCATCAGTGCATGGCTTGACTGTCTCGGTAATTTACATAATACCATCCTGACACCTTCACTTCAGTTATCCATCACTACTGCAGTGGAGTTTTCCTTCCTGGCTCACGCTTGCTTGCTTTCTGTCTCTCCCTTGGTCTCTCTCCCATCTCCCTTTTTTTTCTGCTTCTTCTTCCCCCTCTCCTCTTGTCCTTTTGCATGTTGTTTACACTTTTCTTTCTCCCTCTCTCCATGTGTGCTGGTGTTTATTGGGTCAAGCAAAAAAGAAAGGGGAAGAAAAAGTAGATTTTACATAATTTCTGTCCTTTTTGTTCAACTCACAGACATTCAATAAGTGATGAAGCACCCAGTCAATGAAGATGGGAAATATGCAGAAGAGAGCTCCCTTTTTCGATAATAAATAGTATCACTGGGGTGGGAGGAAAGGAGTTATTTTAATAAATTTAAACATGGACATTGTGGGGGAAAGGAGGTCTTCAGATTATACATTGTTTTGAACAAAATCAGTTTACACTTTATATTGAACAGAAATTTGCAAATAGAGAAAAATTGGACACTGAGTATTCAATTCATCTTTCAGTATAACCCAAAGAGTCCATAAATAAATGAGTCCAAGACTCACACATACCTAGGGATATGATCAAGGTACTGGGTTGATGATTTTCCTGAAAATATTTCAGTTGGTTGTATCTGTATGGTTGAGCCAAAAGAAAGTGGAAAAATAATTGGAGAGATCAATCATATGCCCCCCATACTACATTTTAAGAAAAATAAGTGGATGGAAAATTACTTAAAAATACGTAACAAAACTGTTGCACAGAACACATATTTTGTGATCTCAGTAATACACAGAGAAAAGTATTATGCAGTGTTTGACAAAGAATGAATGCCAAGGTCACTAGGGATGGAAGGGCTGTTTATATGTATCTGGGTTTTAAAGAAGAAAATTAGTGAATTGAATTGGCTCTAATGGTTTTTCATAAACTTTATGTTCTCTTTTTAAAAATACCTATTCTACCCCACCTCTCTCCCTTATTCTTCTTCATATCTTTTGTTTTATTCTAGAATAGACCGTGTAAATAAATGGAACTCATAGAAAAACAGTATCAGGTCTCAACCCCTGTTCCTTGAAAGGCAAGCCCAATGTTGAAGCCCTGCCTGTAAGACTTTTTACATAGAAATACTGATGCTTAGATCCCCACCAAGGCACCTGGAATCAGAGTTTTCAAATTCAGAGCAGCCACTATAATTCCAACATTTCTAATAGCAAGTTCTCTATACGTTCCTTTCAGTTTGCCAATTAAATGTTCCCCAAGTTCTTCTGGAGTTGTGTAGACTCTTTTCTCTTGGTTTGATGCCCTTAGCGCAGTCTCTGATAGCTTTTTTAATGTAAAAAGGTAAATCATTAACATAGGCCTTGCACTTATTCACAGGGACTTGTGGCTACCCATACCAGATATTGTGCTAAGAATTTAATTATCTCACATGTCTTCACAACTCTGCATGTAAGAACTATTATTCTGTCTGTTATACAGATGAGTACATTAAGACTGGAGGCAGTAACTTGCCCAAGGTCACATAGCCGGGAGGATGCAAGGCAAGGTTTGTAAGCAGAGAACAGAAGGACAGGGCACAGCGTCGGCATCAGCAAGTGATGCCTGGCTGAGGGCATCTATGCTCTTCTAGTCTTGAGGATTTTGCTGTGAGAAACCATTGCTAACAAATTAAAAACTGAAGACCAGAAGCATCAAGGAGTAAATTTGCCTGTGATCAGTGGACAGACTAGCCTGGGAGGGAGCTTTTTGAGTCAGGGTTGAATTTATTTCCTTTGTCTTTTCAGTTCTTGAAACTGGGTTTGGATCGCCTTACTGGAACTCAGCAGATATTCACTAAAGTGAATCTTATCTTAAAAAACAAAGAATCCTACTAAAGTTTGGCCTGTGCTGGGAAGGATGGACACAGGTGGGTTTCCTGCAGGGTCCTGGCCCCAGCCCACTGGCTCTGTTGACCTGCACTTGGCTCTAGTGTATCTGTGCACAAACCCTACTTGCTCCTTCCTGTTGCCTTTTGTTATAATGATGGTAAAGAATCCACCCAGTTCTTGGGTTTTTTCTTTGCCATTTTATTTATTTTTTTTAATCAAAGGATAATTGCTTTACAGAATTTTGTGGTTTTCTGTCAAACATCAATAAGAATCAGCCATAGGTACACCCATGCCCCTCCCTCCTGAACCTTCCTCCCATCTTCCTCCCCATCCCACCCTTCTAGATTGTCACAGAGCCCCTATTTGAGTTCCCTGAGTCATAAAGAATCACCCAGTTCTTTATCTCATTAGCCAACTTGGCCATTTTTAATGAAAGGGAAACTGGGTGCTGTGGCAAAAAAATTGTAACCATTTGTTGTATTGAACTCAGATGGAAATGCCTCTATCTCCATCACCGGTCAGGATGATGCTACAAACAGAGGTTGTGCCTTAGTCTTAGCGTCTCCCTCCTGAGCAGAGTTCTTGCACAGAGGAGTAATTCAGGCTTCAGAACAGTACTGGCCATGGAGAATGGCAGCCCTGTCTGTTCTTCCTTTCCTTGAAGCCCAGGATCTGGAAGAACATGTGGCACTTGGAAGAACACAGTTAGTACTTGCAAAATTAGTGGATAAGTGAGCAAAGGCATGGAATGTGTTAATATTTCCAAATGCGACCTCACCGGTAGAATTCCAACTGGATAGGTCTCTCAAGTACTGAAGAATTGATGCTTTCAAATTGTAGTGCTGGAGAAGACTCTTGAGAGTCGCTTGGACAGAAAGGAGATCAAATCAGTCAATCCTAAAGGAAATCAACTCTAAATGTTTATTGGAAGGACTGATGCTGAAACTGAAGCTCCAATACTTTGGCCACCTGATGTGAAGAACTGACTCATTGGAAAAGACCCTGATGCTGAGATAGACTGAGGGCAGGAGGAGAATGGGACGACAGAGGATGAGATGGTTGGATGGAATCATCAACTCAATGGACATGAGTTTGAACAAAATCCAGGAGATGGTGAAGGACAGGGAAGACTGACGTGCTTCATCCCATGGGGTCACAAAGGGTCAGACACAACTTAAGGACTGAACAACAGGTCTCCCAAGGGGTCCCTCTAGAGAAAACTGGCTCCAAAGAACAATGGCACCTATACTCATAATCCCTGTCTTCTCAATGGGTAGGGCTTTATATTTCTGCCTACACACCCAGATGACAGACACCTCAGATAAAGCAGAATTTATAATGCAATAAGAAGAAAATATGTGCTAGAAAGTCTGGGAGAACCACAGCTCACCTAAAGGGAAGTTTTCACCAGAAGCACTTGTACTAACTCCATAGAAAATCCTGACACTTCATCATTTCTCTAGAAGCTTCCATCACACCAGTATCAATTTATGTCCTCCTGTTATAAGCTTTCACAGCACCCCATGTTATTTTTCCACACCACTGTCCACTTGAATTGCTTTTGTATTCATGTATCTTTTCATTTATTCATTCAACAAACATTTCTTGAATATTACCAGCGTTTCAAGGGTCTGCACTAGATATCTTGCCAGATGTGATGCTAGAGTCTGATTATTACCTGTTGCCCTGAGTAAAATGTGAGGTCAGTGGGATCAAGGATCATAAATATGCTTTGTCTTTATTGCATCCCCACTAGCACCTGCTACACGGTATGTCTTTGATGGATATTTTGGTGAAGAAGCTCATGAATGAATGATCCAGTGTTGGGCACTGTGGATCCAACAGTGAGTCTGAAATGGCCCCTACCTTGCCCTAGAGGGGCTCACACTCTGTAAAGTAGCCCTTATTCTTAAGTCATAGTACATCAGACTGCGGCAAGGCACCTTGTGTCAATGTAGAGACAGCCATCAACGTGTAGCTGCTGTGGCAGGTGCTTCACCCCTGCTAACGAGTCACTGGGAGTCAGAGATCATGTCAAACTCGTCTCTGAACTCCCTACAGCACCTTCCAGGACAGGGCCCCAGTGGGCATCTGGGAAGTGCCAGTGAATAGGATATTTGCATGGAGCCTTCTAGTCTACTCAAAGTCAGAGCCCCCAGGGCTGAATGTAACCATGTTGATTGAGGACAGCAGCAAGATAAAAGTGAAGTCGCCATGAACTGAGCCCTTAGCCTGTATCAGGAGCAAGCCAAACACTGTTCAGGTCTACCATTTAGCCCTGACTATGCGGAGGGACTGCATTCTCATGTTTTCATTCTGTAGGATCAGACACTTTCTCTGGCTAAGACACATTTGCCAGGGCTAAACAGCTCTGAGCAGCAGACCCAGCATCCAGATCCAAGTTTCTCTATTACTAGAGCTTGTGATCAGAGCCATTCAAAGATGTTGGTCCTTCACACACAGGCTGACGGGTCACTGCCTCAGGGGTGACCTCCTGCTGTCCAGTCATCTTCCTGATCAGGTCAAATCCAAGTAGTGGCATTTGTAAGAGTTTCAAAATCTGCACCCTGTCTTTGGCATTACATGCTATCTGGGTAGCACTTTTGAAATGCCTTTATCTTCACAACTATTTGGCATTGGCTATAAAGCTCCCTGAAGGAATGTTCATGATGTAATTGTGCACAGAATATTTCTTTTTCCCCTAATAAGTCTATAAAGCTAGGCAGAATCCACTTGGAATTTACATGCAGGAAAGAAATCTTATCAAACAACTAATATTGTGCTTCTGTCAATGAGAGTTGTATTGGATTCTATTAGCACTTGATTAAACTACATTGATGGAAATCCTCACTCCTAACCCAAGACCCTGGAACACACACACTGAAAAGAAAAAGAGACAGAAAGAAGGAGGGAAAATCAGAAGTCATTTGAGCATTTATGGCAAGTGCCTTCTCTTTCCACAAGGTTAGGTTTAGGTATTGCTTTTCAAACCTACAATCTTCAAATTAAAAACAAACAAACAAACAAACAAAAAACCAACCTGCAGGCCTCTAGCTTTTCACAGTAGCTTTATTTTTATTTATTTTTTTGGTTATGAAGTTACTTTGTTAAGATTGGAGTTTATGCTATAAATTGAATTAAGGCGCAAATATATACAGTTCATTTTGTCTTTTAGCACTGCCTCCCTCTTACTTTCTCTTGTGATAAAGAAAACCATTAGCTCCTGTCAGAATCACAGGGAAGGAGATCATTTTTATTGAAATAAGAAGGAAATGATAGTGTCAGGCACTGAGTCCGAGAGATAAAATATTACATCTAATAAACAGGCTACATATGGGATTCGACAAGGGGTCCTTGAATTACAGAACAACAGAAGCTTCAGAAAAACAATAACATTAATATTGAAAAATAATGACTAACACTTCCATCTTGGAGGAAACCTGCATTTTAATCAACAGGAGGGAAATTCAGGAAGCTCTGAGAAAGCAACTTAACAATACCCAGAGTATGGAAACATGAGTGAAAATGAGCCAATAAAATGGCACACATGGATGTCCAAGGCAATCAAGGATTCAGAAAAAAATCAAGAGACTTAAAGAGGTAGATGGTATTCAAAATACGGCAGAGAAACTCATTGAGGTACAGACGGGAGAGTCTAAATTAGTAAGTAGTTTCGCTGGTGGCTCAGACAGTAAAGAATTCGAGGGCAATGCAGGAGACCCAGGTTCAACCCCTGGATTGAGAAGATGCCCCTGGAGAAGGGAATGGCAACTTACTGCAGTGTTCTTGACTGGAGAATCCCACGGACAGAGAAGCCTGGCGGGTTACAGTCCATGGGGTTGCAAATAGTCGGACACAATACAACTGTCTGGTGTATTAGTGAAAAGAATTCCAGATCTGTGCTCTGTGGCATAGAGGCCATGACTCATGAGTGACATCTGTTTTAGAGGTGGATGGGGTGGAGGGTGAAGGGGCAGAGATTGCTGGCATACTACCCTGCATTTGCCATCATTAATCCCGATCAACAATCCTCAGAATTCCCCCAGGGCACAGGTGGCAATGTCTGCAGACGTGTACCTGTGAGGGTTTGTGGATGTCTCTGGTGTGTAGTGGGTAGAGACCAGGGATGCTGTTCAACATCCTACCATGTCCAGGTAAACCCTCACAACAAATAATGATATGAACAATAGTAATTATTTGTGTTATTATTGTTTGCTCCAAAGGTCAATAGTGCCATATCAATAGATAAAAATGTACTTTTCCCATTTCCCAATCAAAAGAACCCCATAGACTTATAACTAAGCCCACATCCAGTGCTCTTATGGACACACTTTCCCGGGAAACCTCTTTCCCTTCATACCCAGCTTCCAGGACAGGATGGCATGATTCACTCAAGACCATATTTGTTCCCTCCCAGGACCTAGCTCTTCACTTGACTTGTCAGAATTCTTAAAACAGAAACTGAGTATTATTAGACACAATATCAAAAATGACAATATTCAATGGACAATTATGATAGCTACTACTTATTGAGAGCTTATGTGTGAGAAGCAGGAGTCAACACTTTTCACAGATTGTCTTTCATTAAGCGGACAGACCTGCCATGAGATATCATCACCCCCAAATTACAAATGGGGGCATTAACAGAAGGGAGTCAAGCTTGCAAGCCAGAGAGCTGGGATCAGTGCAATTCTGGCTGACCCCAAAGCTTGATCTGTTTTGGCTTAGCTCAGGGCTTCTCAGCCTTGGGATTAGCCACACTTGTTGTGGGTAGTGAGGCGGGGGGAGTCCTGTGCCTTGGAGGATGTTTCTCAGTCTCTACTCTTGAAATGTCAGAAACGTCCTCCTGCCCCGTCATGACATCCAAAACTGTCTCCAACCAAAAATGTCTTTTGACATGACCAAATATCCCTTAGAAGTCATACTTGCCCTCACCTAGAGAAAATGTGTTTAGGGTTTTAGCTTGAAACACTACAGATGCCCCAGAAGGGTAGTAAATGGTTCACTGGTCACTATAAAGTTGGAAAAAAAAAAAAGAAAACAAATTGGCTCAGTGGTAAAGAATCTGCCTGCCAATGCAGAATACGTGGGTTCGATCCCTGGGTCAGGAAGATTCCCTCAGTAGGAAATGGCAACCCACTCTGGTATTCTTGCCTGGGAAATCTCACAGACAGAGGAGACTGGTGGGTTACAGTCCATGGGGTTGCAAAAGAGTTAGATGTGACTTCACGTCAAGCAGTAACAAAAACAAGAATAGAGTTAAAAGAAAAAGAAGACAAGTTCCATTTGGGTTTTCCTCTTTCTCTGATATTTGAAATTCATCTACTTTATTGGTGATTACATGAATTTGAGACTTTTTGGCTATTGATTATTTGTTTTCAAGAAAATTAATTGTGAAAAATCCCATAAGTGTCAAATTCAAGCCTTTGTCCCAACATAGCCTGGGTTGTAATTTCCTGCCTTGTCTTTTGGACATAATTGCTTGGTGCATTTAAGTACAGTAACTATAGGAAAACTTCATCATTTACTGAGCAGCTACTATGTGACTAGTTCTATGCTTCCCATTTGATTGTCTGTGACCCTGCTGTGCAGAAATCCTCATTCATGTTTTTCAGGGAGTGAAGTGGGACCAAAGGCTAAGGAGTCCTCTCCTGGATACACAGCCTGTGGGAGGGAGGAGGTCTTTGAACCCAAACCCAGGTCACTGTATCTACCTCATTTTCTCTCCAATCTCTTGCCTGTGATGTGGTTTAACTGCTAAATCATGTTGAACTCTGCGACCCCATGGACTGTTACCCACTAGCCTTATCTGTTCATGGGATTTCCCAGGGAAGAATACTGGAGTGGCTTGTCATTTCCTACTCCAGGAGCTCTTCCCACCCAGGGATCAAATCTGCATCTCTTGCATCTCCTGCATTGGCAGACAGAATCTTTACCACTGTATCACCTGAGAAGCCCCTATGGCCGTGATACGTATCCATACTTTTTTTTTTTTTTTTTGCCTCTTTCTCTCTAATTAGAAAATTGTTAAAATTTTGATCATTGTTGAGAACAAGCAATGAATAAGTGAGAGTTTCTATGCTTTACCCCCTACTTTTGTGTCTGCTTGAAGATTTCCATAATACAAAATTAAAAAAAAAAAAGCCTCTTTCCTACCTCCCCACATAAAATAGAATCACTCATCTCATATTTTATGTGACGCTAGGGGCCTAAGTACTGATTTCCAGTTACCGGTATTCATTTCTAATCCAAACTCACAAGTTGTCTTTTCTTGTTTGGAAAGTCTGGAGTTTTGCAGAAGGGCTTAGACAGCTCAGCGAGCTATAAACCTCCCGAAAGTGCTTGTTGGAGAGTTATCTTCCACCATGGCCTTTCTGACACCTGTTCCTAGCCTCCCCAAGTGACCTGGACCTAGACTGGGTAGCCTGATGCTCACCGCCCAGTGCTCTGTCTTCCTTACACTCAGTGGCTGGGTTGGCCACGGAGCTGGAGGGCAAATAACAGGCCCTTGCAGCAACATGGATGGGCCTGGAGATGGTCATACTGAGTGAAGTCAGCCAGACAGAGGAAGGCACATATCATATACCACTTATTTGTGGAATCTAAAAAAATGATAAAAAAGAACGGATATATAAAACAGAAACAGACCCACAGACACAGAAAACAAACTTAGAAATGGGGAAAGGATGGGGGAGAGATGAATTAATAGTTTGGGATTAACAGATACACTCTGCTATATATACAAAGGATAAACAACAAGATCCTGCTGTATAGCTCAAGGAACTATACTCAGTATTTTACAATAACCCGTAAGGAGAAAACATCTGAAAAAGAATATATATGCGTGTGTGTGTATAATTGAATCACATTGCTATATATCTGAAACTAACACAGCATTTAAATCAACTATGTGTGTGTATACTCAGTCACTCAGTTGTATCTGACTTTACAGCCCCATGGATTACAGCTCACCAGGCTCTTCTGTCTGTGGCATTTCTCAGGCAAGAAGAATACTGGAGTGTGTTGCTATTCCCTCCTCCAGAGGGTCTTCCCTATCCAGGGATTGAATCCACATCTCCTGCATTGGCAGAAGGATTCTTTACCACTGAGTCACCTGGGAAGCCCCACAATCAACTGTACTTCAACTTACAAAACAGAAAAATAGAAGACAAATAAAGAACCAAAGACAAACGTACAGCAACAATGATAACAAAACAAAGAAAAGCAGAAACAGCACAGTGTAAGGAAAGATTTCAAAGGAGACTGGCAGACAAAATGCCTTTACTTTTCTCTTCGGTTCATTATTTAAGCTCTGGGAAAGGGGAAATGGAGTAGAGGAGGGGAGACAGGAGAGTGTCTCTATCCTAAAAGCAGTCTAGAGGCACCCCCTGGGGAACAAGTCCTGTGACCTCCTTGGGTGAAGAAACATAAGGAATTTCTAGTTTTTCTCCATCAAAATTAAAGCAGGGGTATCGGATTGACCTCTTAGATCCAAGTTTTACCATGAATTCCATAAGTACAGCCCTCATCACCACCAGTGGGTTAAACAGACATTTTGGGATGTCTTTCTAGCTTGTTTGGAAGATGAGAAAGCATTGTTTGAAGCTGCTTTGAGAAGACGGAGCCTGGTCCCTTACTTTTTCTCTCTTTCCACCCAGTCTCTCCTTGCCAGGACTCACATATGTGAAATTTCATTGAGAAGAAGCAAGGATCTAAATGTGACCTCTCCATCAGTGGAGCTGAGGTTCTCTGGGGCAGGACATCATCTTAGTTCATTCAGACCGATCTACCAAAGTACCACTGGCTGGGTGGCTCATAAACAACAGAAGTTCTGGAGGCTAGAAATCTGATCAGCATGTCAGCAGGATTGGGTTTTAGTGAGAGCCCTCTTCCTGGTTGCAGACTGACTGTTTCTCCTTGTTTCCTTACATGGTGAAAAGAGTGATCTTTCTGTGAACCCTTCACAAGGCCTCTAATCCCATTTATGGGGGTGTAACCCTTAATACTTTGGCCACCTCATGTGAAGAGTTGACTCATTGGAAAAGACTCTGATGCTGGGAGGGATTGGGGACAGGAGGAGAAGGGGACGAGAGAGGATGAGACGGCTGGATGGCATCACTGACTCGATGGGCGTGAGTCTGAGTGAACTCTGGGAGTTGGTGATGGACAGGCAGGCCTGGTGTGCTGCGATTCATGGGGTCGCAGAGAGTCGGACATGACTGAGCGACTGAACTGAACTGAACTGAATCCTTAATGCCCTAATCACCCTTCAAAGACCATGCCTCCTAATACTACCACAGTGGGGTTTAGGATTGCAACATAAGAATTTTGGGGGACACAGTCATTCAGTCCATTGTGGGCATATTCTGGGTGAACTCTCCAAATCATTTTTTTCATGTAGTATTTCAAAAAACATCCCTTGCTTCTACTGTGAAATATGTGACACTGTGCTGGGCACTGCAGGAACAGGAAGAAATACTGCTACTACCACAAATGTCACTAATGACAACAGTAATCATGAACAAAAGCTTTGCTCTAATCACCCACAGAGGAGGGGGGCAGGTGGGGAGTCTGCTGGAAGCACAAAAAGCTATGAACGTATCACTGTCACAGGTCAAAGGTAGGACTGTGAGGAGAAGACCAAAGGCTATTTTGCAGAGGGAAACTAGATGCAGGGTGTTAGGTGAGTACGAGTTCAGTGGAGAGGTGGGGACTGGGGGAAAGAACATTCTTGTGGAGGGACTGACAGATGGCGGAAGGAGAGGCAGAGCTATAGGAAGCCACTGAAAGGATAAAGCTGGAAAAGAGGGCTGTCCTGGGCGTGGCTTTGTTTTTAACAATCTTATGGAGATTTAATTGGCATGCTGTTAAGCTGCACAGCGTTTAAGTGTGCCGTGGGATGAGTTTTGACAGCCTCCATGAACTATGCCCACAATCAAGATAATGGATGTAACCGTCATCCCCAAAGTTTCCTCCGTGTGCTTTTTAATCTCTGCCTCTGACCTCTCCCTTGGCTCCACCCTCAGGCACCTGCAAACACACTGTACTTTCGGTTACTTTCCTGATTTGTGACTGTTTTCTTTCACTCACCGTACTTCTGAGATTCATCCCCATCATTGAATGGGGAATCGCATTACTTTTCATGTCTGAGTTGGATTCCATTCTACGGATATGCCACGATTGGTTTACTCATTCACCACTAATGGATCTCAGAGATGCTTCCAGGTCTTAGCTATGACAAATGAAACTGCTCTAAACATTCTGTTTTTATATGGACATATCCTTTCCTTTCTCTTGGGTAACATATGTCTAGGTCATGTGATAGACATGTAGTTAACACTTTTTAAGATTTATATTTTAGAAACATTTATTATGATGATATCAGGATGTTCTTTTTTTTTTTTTCTGGCTATGTGGCATGTGGGAGCCCAGTTCCCCTACCAGGGATCGGACCCCAGCAACTCTGTAACACCTGTGAAGTCCCTGTGCATGTATGTGTTCAGTTGCTCAGTCGTGTCTGACTCTTTGTTACCTCCTAGACTATAATCCACCAGGGCCCTCTATCCATGGTATTTTCCAGGCAAGAATGCTGAAGTGGGCTGGCATTTCCTTCTCCAGGGGATCTTCTCAACCCAGGGGTCTAACATGCATCTCTTGTATCTCCTGCATTGGCAGGCATGTTCTTTACCACTAGTGCTGCCTGGGAAGCCCAACCACGTGAGTGAGCTTTATTGAGTCCTCCTCCAGCTTGATGCCTATGACTTGGCCAACAGCTCAGAGGCAGCCTTATAAGAGCTCCTCTCCTAACAGTTCAGTTAGGAGAAACAGTAACTAAAACCACCCACCCTAACCAGGCAAGATAGTAGCCACTCACACGAGTTATCTTGACAGCAAGAGGTCCTGTTAATGAACTCAGAGCTAACAAGCTACTACAATCCAGAAGAATTCAGGAAAAGTGAAAAAGAGAGAGGAGACATGAGTCCATATGCCCTACCAACCTCCCAGAATCCTCCTCGCTGGAGTCCATCTTGGATGAGTGACATGTGCACCCCCAGGAAGGACACTGAGTCAGAATGATTGGCCAGAGACAACCTGGAAACTAATCTCATCACCATGAAGCCTGAGACTGCGAGCCACAAGCAGAACAGTACCCCTGCGGCCTTCCCTTACTGCTCTCGGCCCAGATGTCCCTTTGCAATTAAGTTTCTTGTTTTGTCAGCATGTATGTTTCCTTGGACAATTCTCTTCTGAGTGTTAGACAAGAGCCCACTCTCAGATCCTTAAAGGGGTCCCCCTTCCTGCCACAGAACATCCAGTTAAGTGTGCATGATTCCTGACCCTCAGAAATTATGCATGCGTTCATGCTTAGCTGCTTCAGTTGTGTCCGACTCTTTGTGACCCCATGGACTGCAGCCCACCAGCTTCCTCTGTCCATGGGATTCTCCAGGCAAGGATACTAGGGTGGGTTGCCCTGCCCTCCTCCAGGGGATCTTTCGGACGTTGGGAATCAAACTCTCTTCTGCCTGCATCTCCTGCATTGCAGGAGGATTCTTTACCTGTTGAGTCACCTTGGAAGCACCATGAGATAATAAATGTTGTTTCAAACTAAGTTTTGGATCAATTGCTATTGTGACTGTGAAGAACAAATACAGAATCGTTCCCTTTTTTGGGTACATATATTAGACTGATTGAAGTCATTCTACAGCTCAATAACACTTGCTTCAATTTTTTTCCCACCATTTTTCTCTGTGTTTCATTTTAGAAGCTGTGTATTGCTTGGCTTCAAATTTAGTCATATTATCTTCTGAAGTAACTAATCTTTTATTAATCCCACTCTGTACATTTTCTGATTTAGACATTATAGTTTTATATCATATTTTTTTAAAAGTTAAACCCCTTGTTTGAGATATAGTTGACATATTAAAAATTGTGTATATATATACTTTGCACAACTCAATACATTTGGAAATACCTATGCATCCATATTTTAACAACTATGACCAAAATCTGTGCTGTATCTATATCAATCACCTTTAAAATTTTCCTTTTGCTCTAATTATTATTATTATTTTAAATTTATAATAGAAGCACTTAATATAAGATCTATCTTCTTAGCAATATTTTAAGTACACCATATAGTACTATTAACTATGGAACCATGCTGTCCGAAACATCTCTAAGAATTATTCATCTTGCACAACTGAAGCTTTGTTTCCTAAATTGAAGGGTAGATAGACATTGTAATTTTCACCTCTAGAAGTTTGATCTGGTCTTTTTCTTCTATCATATCTTCTGTGTCTCTACCGACCTTTTTGAATATAAAGAATGTAGTTTTAATAGCTGTTTTAATGTCCTCATCTACTAATTCTGTTATGCATGTAATTTTTGTGGTGAGTTTTGATGGATTAGTTTTTCTCATTATCACTTATATTTTCCTGCTTTTTTACATGCCTAGTCATTTTTTATTGAATGCTAGACATTGTGAATTAAGCTTTGTTGGGTACTGGATATTTTTGTATTTGAATAATTATTTTTAAACTTTGTTTTAGGACTTGGTTAAGTTACTTGAGAGAAGTTTGAGTCTTGAGCTTTATCAGGCTGCATTCAGAGCGGTGCTTAGTCTAGAGCTAATTCCCCCAGTTTTACTTGATGACTCAGATGGTAAAGAATTCACCTGCAGTGTGCAAGACCTGGGTTCAGTCCCTGGGTTGGAAGATCCCCCAGAGGAGGGCGTGGCAACCCACTCCAATATTCTTACCTGGAGAATCCCCAGGGACAGAGGAGCCTGGCGGGCTATAATCCATGGGGTAGCAAAGAGTCGGACACAGCTGAGAGACTAAGCACATGCTGAGGTAAAACTGTTCTGAATTTCTAACTAATGCTCTGTGAATTACGAGTGTTCCACTCTGGCTGATAGAAACAGAAACTATCCCCGTAAGTTCCAAGAATTGGTCCATCTAATCCTTTCGGATGTTTCTTTCCCTAGTCTTCTGTAGCTTCCTCACATGGCTATACTCTGCTCAAGGTCAGAAAGAGACCCTTCTCAGAATTTGTCTCTCTTTGTAGTTCTTACCTTTCTGCTACTGAGACCTGAAAACCCTAAGATCTTGGCCCCCTGGCCTCCCAGCTCAACTGCTTCAACTCAAGAAGACCCTTGGATTCTTCCTCAACCCCATGTTCTGAAAACTCTGACCTGTAAATGTGTAAATCTCAGGGTTTACATTATTATTATTGTTGTTGCTGTTGTTAATGTATTTTTGGTCACACAGCATGTGGGATCTTAATTCCCTGACCAGGGATTGAACCCACAACCCCTACATTGGAAGTGCAGGGTCTTAACCACTGGACCACCAGGAAGGTACCAGGGTTCACCTTATTTATTGCCCATAGTTCAGGGGGTCCCTGCCTTTTTTTTTTTTTTTTGCCTCATGTTAATGTGCTTGAAAGTATGGTTTCATGTATTTTGTCTTTTTTTCTTTTCAGTTTTTTCATATGAGAAAATTAAATATGGTCTGTGTTATCCATGTTGTCAGGGAGTGGAGGTCTTTCCATGTGGTTTTTGAAGGATCTCTGATGCATGCAGCAGAAACCAAGATGGTTAAGCTGCAGGCTGGACATCTTTGGAAGAATATTGGAAAGACTTCACAGGGGTGGGAGGGTTTTCATTAGGGTGGGAAAGTGAGACTAGAGAAGACTAAAGGGAATCTGGAGATGGTAGGAAGCTAGAACTCTTTTCTATGGTTGAATTTGTTAAACCCTGAGTGAGAAGTCAAAAGGGATTCTGAGACTTCTGACCTCATGACCTGGTGAGTCAGCCCCAGGTTAGGCAGGATTCTCAAGGAACTCCTCCAGTTTCTTTCTGGGACAAGCCATCAGTTCAGTTCCGTTCATTCACTCAGTCGTGTCTGACTCTTTGTGACCCCATGGACTGCAGCATGCTAGGCCTACCTGTCCATCATCAACACCCAGAGTTTACTCAAACTCATGTCTGTGATGCCATCCAACCATCTCATCCTCTGTTGTCCCCCTCTCCTCCCACCTTCAACATTTCCCAACATCAGGGTCTTTTCAAATGAGTCAGTTCTTCGCATCAGGTGGCCAAAGTATTGGAGTTTCAGCTTCAGCATCAGTCCTTCCAATGAATATTCAGGACTGATTTCCTTTAGGATGGACTGGTTTGATCTTGCTGTCCAAGGGACTCTCAAGAGTCTTTTTCAATGCCACAGTTCAAAAGCATCAATTCTTTGGCCCTCAGCTTGCAACCCACTCCAGTATTCTTGCCCGTTGAATCCCATGGATGGAGGAGCCTGGTGGGCTACAGTCCACGGGGTAGCAAAGAGTCAGACACGACTGAGCGACTTAACTTTCAACTAACTTTCTTTATAGTCCAACTCTCATATCCATACATAACTACTGGAAAAACTATAGCTTTGACTAGACAGACCTTTGCGGGCAAAGTAATGTCTCTTCTTTTTAATATGCTGTCTAGGTTGGTCATAACTTTTCTTCCAAGGAGCAAGCATCTTTTAATTTCATGGCTGCAGCCATAACTTCACTATTATTCTCCCATCTGCTTCCTAATCATGCCATAGAACATAATAAGGAAATGCTTTAAAATGGTATTGGAATGTGGTAAAGACATGAAGTCCTAAATGAATATTATCTCAAGTGGAAAAAAAAAATGCACCCTTAACAATAGAGCTAATCAACACAGTCCCCTCCAAGAATTTAACAAGAATCTCTCTGTTTCTAGATAACCACTTCCTCTTGACCATTGTTGGGGATTTTTTTGTTCCATAATTCATGTTCTCCTGCTATTATTCTTTCCAGAGACTTAATCTTATTTAAATTAAAAAATCACACACCTTATTAATTAAAACACCAGATGAGAGCAATTGATAATTCATGCAAAGGAAAGCAAACATCTTTTCTATAAATATTTCTCCTCTTGATTCTTTAGGTGCTTATTATTTAAGCTTTGGGAAACCACTTTATGCTCTAATTCAAAGCTGTAATTAATAATAACCACTTACATGTGCATAGCAGTTCACAGTATAGAAAGCTCTGCTTTTTTTTCCTTTTATTTAATTTCATCTTCTTAACCATCCCATGAAGTGAGAAGGGCAAGGATTAATCATCTCCCACATTATGAAAGAGGAAACCAAGGTTGTTCGAGGTGAAACACTTTGCCCAGGGTCACACAGAAGCCAACTCAGCACCAGACTCCAAACTCAGGAGTCCAATCATTCTATCACATCCTACACTTTTCTCACAACTGAAGAAGGGACATTTTTTTCCTTTTTTTCCCCAATCGGAATCTAGCTCTTGACATAACTCTCTGCTGTTGAAACAGGTGAGGGGAATCTCTAACAACAGGAGAGTTTAGGGAAAGAAAACACTGCTGCTTTCAGATTCTGTGAATGACGGTTTGATGGCTACATCAATACAGCTTCAAAATCAAGGAGAAGAGAGTCAAACCATCTTGTCTCATGTGTTATTTGGTGTCATGAGAAGCAAATAAGAATGAATACATCTCAGTAGGTCTTGAATTAATTTTTGGTATAAAAGTCAGTCAATCTGGCTTTGATTCTATAAAAAATAATGTAGTTTTATTTGAAATAGCAAGACAATTTTTTTTCTTACTTTTAACACTTACCTTCAATTTACTCTTTACCAAGTGGTCCTAGAGAGTTTCTGAAATCAGCCAGGCTGATGGAGATTTTGGATTCAGACTCCAGACCCAACTCAGGCTCCAGTTCAACTCCCAAAACCTTTCCTTTCAACTAATGCCACAGAGAGCCCCTCTCTTCTGGACCACCTAAACCAAAGCCTCAAGACACTGGACCTAAAGTCCAATTGTTTTTCATGGACTGGACACAGCTTTGTCCTTTACTAGGCACGGTGGACACAATTCTTTGCCAGGCATGCTGTGCTATTGCATCGTGACCAGGTATAGATTTGGAAGCTGATGAATCTGAAATTGGATCCTTGTATGACTCTGGGTGCATTATCTGCCCAATTTTAGTCTCAGTCATTTTATGATGAAAAAGTCTTCAATAACCATTAAATGAGATGTTGTATGTATAACTCAAATCCCAGGGCCTGGTGTGTGCAGCCTTTGCATGGTGTTACAGTCAAACAAATACTTTTCAGTATCTAATAGATAGATAAAATTACTTCACATCTTATTTATCCTCTTGGAAGGAAATGTCAGAGAAAGAGGAAGAACACATAATGAATACACATCAGATATCTAAAAATTCCCCCTTTCCCATACCTGTCACATTGAAAATTCACCAATATCTAATTCTTAATATCTTCACTCTCCTGCTTGTGATTCCAAATGTAACCCACACATTTGTGACAAAGTGAAAGTCTCTCAGTCATGTCCGACTCTTTGCAACCCCATGTATTATACAGTCCATGGAATTCTCCAGGCCAGAATACTGGAGTGGGTAGCCTTTCCCTTCTCCAAGGGATCTTCCCAACCCAAGGATCAAACCCAGGTCTCCCACTTGCAGGCAGATTCTTTACCAGCCTGAGCCACAAGGGAAGCCCAAGAACAATGGAGTGGATAGCCCATCCCTTCTCCAGTGGATCTTCCTGACCCAGGAATTGAACCGGGGTCACAGAGATAGACATGACTGAGCAACTGAACTGAACTCCTGCATTGCAGGCAGATTCTTTACCAGTTGAGCCACCAGGGAAGCATATCCCACACAGCTTATCTGTCTCTTTTCTTTATCAGATCTGTATTACATGGATCTTTAAAACTTTTATTAACTGTATTGCACGGTCTTTCTAACTTTTCCCATTTTCTCTCATTTTTGCCAAATTCTTCCCAACAGAGAATGGTCCTTGATGGGACCTGGCATTCAGGGAACTTTCTTGTTTGGAAGTCAGAGGAACAGATAAGATGGTGATTATTCATTCGTCAATAACTTTGGTTCAAGAACATACTTATTTCTGACTGTATCCCACGTGACAGACCCCTGACCCCTGACACAGTGCTTAGCACTTTGCTGGAACTCCACACTGTGCATGTCTGTTTCACACAACCTCAGGCAGAGCGGTGATGATAGCTCTCAGCATATGTATCCCCATCTCCCCAAGTAGAAGACAAGCTTCTGGAAACCTGGAACCATGCTTTATAGCTTATTAAATTCCTAGAACCAAAAACCATTCTTTGGTAAGTGTAGGCAGTCCGTAAATGGGTCATTCATTCAATATAATGACCTGTCACATTCATCCCTGTGACAAAAACATTAAGCTAGTCTCTTAAGATTTAATATGAAAAAGATACATTCACTATATTTAAGGGTCTTATAGGCTTATGGAAAGAACAAGTACAAAAAATAAAAGTGAAGCACCGGGTCACTTCTACCAGGTTGGCACAGCCATCCTTCATCATCCATGAGTACTGACTGCTAAGAGCTCACAGCTTCATGCTTCTCAAGAAAATGATCATGGCCAGTGGATCTGCCATGCCTACTGAGGCCTAGGTTAGACCTCATCTCCCTTGTCATTTAGGATGTGACCTGTAGCCAATGAATGACTAAGAGGGGGCATAAAAGCCTTGCATCTGACTTCATGGCAGGACAATTCATGCTCCAAAGTTCCCCATGAGCTCAAGCTAAGACTAGACGGCAGCTAAAGTCTAGACTTCAGGCTCAGGCTAAAACTAGACTTTAGGTAAAGTCTAGTCTTCAGCTAAACACTAGACTTCACATTGGCTTCTCGGTTGCTATCTTTATAGTTGTAACCTGGGAATTCTCCCTTCCAGATCAGCCCTGGGATTTCTTTGGAAGGAATGATGCTAAAGCTGAAACTCCAGTACTTTGGCCACCTCATGCGAAGAGTTGACTCATTGGAAAAGACTCTGATGCTGGGAGGGATTGTGGGCAAGAGGAGAAGGGGACGACAGAGGATGAGATGGCTGGATGGCATCACTGACTCAATGGATGTGAGTCTGAGTGAACTCCGGGAGTTGGTGATGGACAGGGAGGCCTGGCGTGCTGCGATTCATGGGGTCGCAAAGAGTCGGACATGACTGAGCGACTGAACTGAACTGAACTTACGCTCTGAAGCTAAGAAAACTAACTTAATACACACTGCTCTAATACAACTCAGACAAACCTACATAACATATTAGAAAGCAGAGCCATCACTTTGCTGACAAAGGTCTCTATAGTAGCGTCAAAGCTATGGTTTTTCCAGTAGTCATGTATGGATATGAGAGTTGGACCATAATGAAGGCTGAGCACTGAAGAATTGATGCTTTTGAACTGTGGTGCTGGAGAAGACTCTTGAGAGTCCCTTGAACTGCAAGGAGATCAAATCAATCACTCCTACAGGAAATCAACCCTGAATATTCATTGGAAGGACTGAAGCTGAAGCTCCAATACTTTGTCCACCTGGTGTGAAGAACTGACTCATTGGAAAAGATCTTGATGATGGGAAAGATCAAAAACAAAAGGAGAAGGCAGAGACAGAGGATGAGATGGTTAGACAGCATCACCAACTCAGTGGATATAAGTTTGAGCAAACTGTGGGAGATAGCAGAGGACAGAGGAGTTTGGCATGTTACAGTCCCTGTGGTAATGAAGCATCAGACACAACTTAGTGACTGAACAATAATATCTCAAGGTATGGTGGGCAGGGAAGAGTGAGGAGTACTACTTAGAATATTTAGGAAGTTTTACTTAGCAGGGGACTCACATTTCATTGTGAAGGACACATCGAAATGAGGATGGTGAGCAAGGGGTGATGTATACAGAATCTCTATTGGAACATCATGTGCATAATAACCATTAAAAAAAGAATTTCTGCCCCTCCCTTTTCAGTATAGACAAATAAATTATAGCAACTAAATCATTAAGAACATTGCCAAGTTTCATTGCCTGGAGCTCGAGGAGCTGATAGGAACTTGAAGGAGGGTGAGGTCCCTGAGGGGTTGGCATGCAGTGATTTTGCTGGTGTACATGGAGATCCAAAAGAGGTTTTCAATCAGAAGGATGATAGTGGGTCTGTGCTTGAAAAGATAATTCTGGTGGCAGGGGAAAGGTAGATTGGAGCCCTAAGACAGGGGATCAGACAGACAGTCATTGAAATAGTTGAGACAAAAGAAGCTTCAGAGATAGAGATGATTGCTTAGCAGGATGGAAGCTTTAGACTTCGGGATGTATTCAAGAGGTTTTTAAAAGAATGGCTCTTCAGTATGAAGTGACCAATAGAGAGGGAACCAGAAGTCTCTAGAACGGTGAATGACAATATTCTGGCATCTTGCAGTGACAAAAATATTAAATCTGAACAATGATTACTCCATTAACTCTATTGGTAAAAAAGGACAATTCTACTGATTGGTGCCACCCAAGTAAAACATACATTATCCTCTTATTTGAAACCCCCTGTGTAATTTAAGACATCACCGCTGTATTTAAAAGAATGCATTATTGCGAGTACTAGGAGAAGGTCAGCATTCATTAGCAACCCTACAATAATAGCCAACAAGTTGTGAAGAGTGAGCCTGTGATTGAGGAAAACAATTTCAGTTAGAAAATAGACTCTCATTTCTAACTCTTGCAAGGTTACAACAGCAACCAGAAAATGAAAACACATTTTACTTTTCAAATTTATGAAAAAAGCCCTCACTACTCACTGACGGTCTAGCTAGGAAAACATTTTCAACCGATGTCACCTTTTCTTCTCTGAAGTTAAATAAAGGCAGCTACCAAAGAACAAGAAGAGACTGTGATAATTTCTTTCTAAAATGGAAATGAAAATTAAGTTGTTGGAGAAGATTTAAATTTTAGTGTAGAAATCAAAACAGATGGATCTTTATGCCATCGCTGTGTGTGTGTGTTTGTTGTCTGACCTGGCTGTGTGTGTGTGTGTGTGCGTGTGTGTGTTTGTGCTCTGAACTGGACATGCCTGTGGTCGGAACTGTGAGTGTGTATGTGTTTTTCTGAGACTGTTGAGGTGAAGTACCATATTCAACATGTGCTTCCCGGGTGGCTCAGTGTAGAGAAGCCGCCTGCCAATGCTAGAGATGTGGGTTTGATCCCTGGGTCAGGAAGATCCCCTGGAGAAGGAAATGGCAACCCACTCCAGTATTCTTGCCTGAGAAATTTCAGGGACAGAGGAGCCAGGTGAGTTACAGTTCACGGGGCCACAAAGAGTCAGACACGAATGAGCTACTGAGCACCCAGCACAGCCTCTTTTCTAGGCTAGCCTAGACACCATATTCAATGACACCTTTTTCTGTTTTCATCTGTTACTATGCATTCACACACTTGATTTCCTCTGCCTTTCTTTACCCTGTTGGATAAATATTAGAAAGTCATTTTAACATTTTTTAAATTGAAGTATGCTTGATTTACAATGGTGTGTTAATTTCTGCTGTACAGCCAATTGATTCATATATATATATATATATTCTTTTTACAGTCTTTTCCATACAGTTCCCCTTGCTATCCAGCAGGACCTTGTGTCCATCCATTCTATATGTGAGAGTTGGCATCTGCTAATCCCAAACTCCCAGGGTTAACCCTCACACACCCTCCCTTTGGCAATCGCAAGTTTGTTCTTTAAACTGAGCCTCAGAAATATTGGGTAACATTCGAGATCGCTGACCTAATAATGGAGCAAAGAGCACTGGGGCTGGGGCTGTGTGGGGGACAGCCTTGGACGAGCTCGCCTCATTGTGCAAGTACGTACACCCAGCAAGGGACAGAGAAGGGATGTGAACTCAGGTCGGCCGATTCTAAAAGCGTCTCCCTCTCTATTACTTGGTAGTTCCATCTCTCACACACTAGGATGGAGGGGTCCTCTATAGGATGGTGCAGTGGTCCCCCCAGTTTTGCACATTTGGGATCACCGGAGGCACTTCCACAAACGCTAATGCCTGGGTCCTGCCCCCGGACCTGGTGAATTAATTGGTCAGGGGTGTGCCCTTGGCTTTGAAAATTTTCAGGTTCCCAGGTGATTCTCAAGTACAGATAAGCCTGGGAGTCACTGATGTAGTGGTAAAGAGCAAGTTCCCTGAAATCATAGTCCTGGGTTCAAATCCCAGATCCTAGCCTCACTGTTTGACCTGGAGCAAGATGTCTGACTATCCCCTGTCAGTTTCTCCTTTGTACCTGCTCCATAAGGCTGTGATGAAGATTAAATGAGTTAGAAGGTATAAAGCATTTGAAAGTGTTTGCACTATTACTTCATAAAAGCAGCAATAAATTAACAGTAACAAAAAAAATGGCTAAAAAATTAGCCATAACTAATTTTTTATGCCTGGGTGTACAGGAGGATGGATTTGTTTAAAAAGTCCACCAATACAGAAGAGGCCACCAAGTCCTCCACCAGAGATGTAAGAAGGCCTTATGGTGCTCCCTGAGAAACCCACCTTGTGAAGGTTTTATTGCTAGTGAAATAGAGGTCCAGAGAGGTTAAGTGACTTGCCCAAAGCTGCACAGCAATTATAGCACCGTTGGGGAGGGGGTAGGTCTCAGGGTTCCTTGCTTCCTTTATGAAGCCAGTTCTGCTTTAAGGTGGCTGCTCTTGGAGTCAGTAGGGTGGGACTCATGCAGGTGGGAGTTGGTGATTCCAAGCAGATGCTCAGAGGCCCCAAGTCTGACCTGCAGTGACTCCGAATCCTACCCTCTTGAGGGACAAGTCTCAGTCGACCAGCCAGATTGGCACTTGTCATTTCTTTTCTGTGTGTCTCTTTGACGTGCCCTGAGAGAACGTCCCTTTAAAGAGCCTCTGAATTGGAATCATCCCAAATGGGTCTGATTTGCCTTTCAGCACTTTGAAGGGAGAAGTTTTCTCTCGTGTACCAAAGCAATCAGCCCAGCCCCTCTGCCAAGGAGGAATCTCCTGGCTTTGTGCAGCCACAAATTCTAATCACAGAGGAGTTACTTGATGCCTTCTTTCTGCATTTGCATCTTCAAAGGTTGTGCAACTGGAACACATCTTTTCAGACAAAATCCTTGGGAAAATGTTGGCTTTTGTGTCAAAAGAGCCAGTAGTAGGAATGGCGAAAAAAGTGCTTTATGGAATGAAACAGACACGGGTTGTGTGCTGATGCATGACACATGGAGCAGTCACTTGGCTGCACCTTAATTTCCTTATCTTTAAAGTGGGGATAACACCTGTATTCTGCAGCCATGAGTTCATATCTGATGATGCAGGTATCAGATTATTAGTACAAAGATCTACGCCTACCAGATAATTAGGAAATAGAGCTTCTCTCAGCTCTGAGATTTCATGTGGAGGGGATGGAGTCAGTTAATCAGTGCATCAGAAAAAGATTCCCAGTTTTCTGCAAAGCAACCATGGGCTGTGAAAGCTATGTCAGGCAGCACTCCTCCCCTCAAGGGGTTTGGACTTTAGTTGGAGAGAAGAAATTAACACAGTGTGTGCTAGTTGATGAGGTAGAGAAGGTGGATTACTTGGGTGAGGCTGAAGGTTGTTACAGGTGGCCATCTGGGTTATAAAGCAGGTCGCAAGCTAGCAATTTCCAAGCGATTTCAGGCCTCTAGACAAGTTTATTTTTAATAAAGAAAACAATGAAATATGAAAACAATCTGTGGGGAGACTCTGGTCAGGGAATTGATCACTGCAATTGATTGTTGCCTGTGCAGAGATGAGGTGAACCCAGCATCACGGGCTTAGCCCAAGGGACTCAGGACTTAACAGGGAAGATGGCAGTAAGTTTGTTCTGGGAAGAGGAGCTGGTAGGAGGGGAAGGCCAGCGAGGATGGAGAGCAAGGGCCGATGGAGGCAGCCAAGCATTCCTGGAAACTCAGGGAGGCGAGTAGACTAGAGAGAGAGCAAGGAGAAGGAACTGGTTTGGAAGTTGCAGAGCAGAGTGACTGGTAAGAAGGGCCTTGAATGTCATGTGGAAGAGTTTCTATTTTCTCCTGTGAATGATCAGGGGCCTCCCCTCTAAGGGGACTTAGAAAGAGAGGAGATACACAACAAGGCTAGAGTTTCAGTTTTGAAGCAGCCACATTGACAGGTGTTCAGCCAGGAGGACGAGCCCCATGTTCTGGGAGAGGACACAGCAGACACTTTGAAGTCCAGGCTTCTCTTGAGAGGTAGCTGGCCTGTTCCCCCTACCCCTGGTTGTTTAGATCTATGTAGTATCTGTCTGCAGGCTTCCCCGATGGCTCAGAGGTAAAGAATTCGCCTGCAATACAGGAAATGCAGGTTTGATCCCTGAAGATGCCCTGGAGAATGCAATGGCTACCCACTCCCGTATTCTTACCTGGAGAATCCCATGGACAGCCTGGCAGAGTACAGTCCATGGAGTTGCAAGACGAGTCAGGCACGATTGAGTGACTGAACAACAACATGCATTGAACAATATCAGTTTAGTAGCTCAGTTGTGTCCGACTTGTTGCGACCCCATGAAAAGAAGCTCACCAGGCCTCTCTGTCCATCACCAACTCCTGGAGTCCACCCAAACCCATGTCCATTGTGTCAGTGATGCCATCCAACCATCTCACCCTCTGTCGTCCCTTCTCCTGCCCTCAATCTTTCCCAGCATCAGGGTCTCTTCAAATGAGTCAGCTCTTTGCATTAGGTGGCCAAAGTATTGGAGTTTCAGCTTCAACATCAGTCCTTCCAATGAAAACCCAGGACTGATCTGCAATAAACACATTGCAAAATATTGCCTTTCAGGGTTGCTTGAGTTTTGATGTGGAGAGAAAATCTATTGTTTCAGGTGAGACTGATTAAGGTGTTTCCAACCCCCAGTGCTTTGTAGAAAGCATTGCTTCAGTGACATGGAGCCTTGTGAATTCAGGAGTTTGGACTGAATGTTTCTAGAGATGTAAGCTAGGTGGAAAGGAAGTCCTTCCTGTGAGAGAGGTGAAAAGTGGTCCTGGGGACACTCATCCAGATCGAGGGACCCCAGCATGGTGAGGAGATGGTAAATACTCATCGAATGAATAAAGGAAAGGACAATTGAATAAAAGAATGATTGATTTCAGCTCCCAATGATATGTGGGGTGGAAAAGGAAATTAAAACAAATATATGCTGGGTAGTCATTTTGTTTTGCTTTAATAGCCCTTTTTAAACAGCATTCATGAGCCAATGTTACTCTATCCTTGACACTAGGGAAGAAGCCCTGACAGCCCCCTGTCTGGGGTACCTCTCTTCTCACCATGATGGCCATTTATTTAAACTGGTTTCTCTGTGTTCACACACGGATAGCTGTGACTCTGTGCGGCTGTCCACTTACAAGCACACCTCCATGTGCTTTCAGGAGATTAGATTATTTTTGTCATTTAGCAAAGGAGAAAACAGAGGCTCAGAGAAGTGGTATTCCATGTCAAAGGTCAAGTTTTGAGCCCAGCTCTGACGGCCCCAGAACCATTACTCTTTGGGCCACTGACAGCAGTGGTCAGAGGAACACTTCCATGTGCTGCCCACAGGCAGTGTGCTCTGCTTTGACTCTAGAGAAGATGAAATCCTGTCCATTCTGGAAGGGGATGCTGCGAAGATGAAAACACAGTGCAATGGAGGAAGGCAACGGGCCACCTGCATCATTCAATATGGTAGCCACCAGCCACTCATGGTCCTTTGAACCTAAGCTTAAATTAGTTAAAATTAAATAAAATTAGAAATTTCAATTCCTCCATCCCACTGGCTGCATTTCAAGGGCTTGGTCACCACATGTGGCTGCCAGATTGGACACGGTAGATACAGAACTCTTCCATCATCATAGAAAGTTCTGTTGGACAGCGGGGCAGCCAGACTGTAGAGCAATGTACCAGAGTGAGGGCTTGCTTATATTACGCAGGATGGGGACTCTTCACTGCTTTCCTTTTTGTGCACTGACTTGAAGTCCCGGAGGCTTTCTCTCATTGCTCCCCAAGCATGCTGAATTTTAACTTTGCCACAAATCTCTTTTGCAGATTCTGATCATTCTGTGCAGCAGAAGTCTCTCAAACAGTCTGCAAACACATTCTGGGCTTTGGCTTCATTCAAGATCAAACCAAAGCCGACCATCAAGGACTCTGTGGCCCTTGTACGTCATAGAAGGTCTCTAATGGAAGTGAACTTAGGTGTTCTAATCTCCACTTGGGAGAAGGATGTTGACAAAATCATCTCATTATGGGACTGTTACTGGGAACTTTGTCAAGCCCATTTGCTGTGTTCTTTTCATGAGAACACTTTGGAGAAATTTATCTTATTCTGGAATTCTCCTGAGAGACTCTATGTTTTTCCTCTCCGAACACTATAGACAATACAACTGGTTGTCTTTTCCTTCTTTGCTTCAGTTGCTAGGAAGCTCAGTTTCCAATTTTATCTTGACAGTCATGAAGGGTGTTCTGGCACCTGATCTTGTCTTCTCTTCTGTATCTGTTCCACCAGTCTACTCTCAGTTTTCTCTCATTGTGATTTTAGTCCGCACTTCATCTTAAGTCTTCACCTTGTACGACAGGGTTTTCGGTTACTGTTGTTCTGTTTGTTTTACATGGCTTCTTCAACACATCTGGCTGGTGTCCAGAACTAAGGAGATGGGCCATGAGATATAAATGGCTGAGCCTCTTGGGGAAGCGGAGGTAAGGGGCGAGGGATGGCCCGGCTTCTCTCTTGTGGCCTGGGAGGTCCCCCAAGACCGAGGCCATTCCTTCAGAATCACATCACCTTTGCCCCTGAATTTGGCCTTGACATGTGACCAGGCTGTACCGAGAAGAAGGAGGGCAGCTTGTCTGGGCACATTCATGCTTCTGGGCTCTGATTGGGGATGGCCCCGCCTGTCCCCACTCCTGATGGTAATTGGGAACATCAGAGGTGACTCACAGGCGCCTTTGGCCTCTCTTTACAGGGAGAGGCTTTCCCAGAACACGTGTGTCCCACCACCCTAACCCCTCCTTGCTGGGACTGAAAGTCCTAACTATGTAAGGGTCAGTAAGGGTCACCCCTGTCTCTGAGCTTCCCAGTTTCAGGAGCTGATTTACTTCTGCTGTCAATTATTCATTTTCCCCTTGGGAGGAGGCTTTTGTGAGACCTTGGTCAGCAGTGTCTAGCTAGCTGGAGGGCGTGCCCTACCTGTGGGCCAAGCCAGGCAGCTCAGTGCTTCTGGAAAGAAAGCAAGTCCTGGCCCAGTGGAGACAGCACGTTGCAACTTACATATGCTTCCACTTGGCTTGTATCAGAGTTTGATTTAATTTTTACCTGATGCTTCACCTATTACAATGAGACATAAAAAAGGAATTTGCAGCTGCCTGCTTATCAGAAAAAGATCAACTGTTTCTGTAATTAATATGGAAGATAACAATTTAAAATAATGAAACACCCATAATATGCTTAGGGGAAGCAGCTTGTTGCTATAATTAGAATGAGAATCAAATTGTTCTGATGGCAAACACATCATTTATTGAACTGAAGCTACTCTATGAATGGAAGTAAACAGCACAGCAGGAAAAAAAAATAAACAAGCAAGAGACACATTTTATAAACCTCCGGGCCCGAGGAGGAGCTCAGAAGCGTCCAGGGATGGAGTTTAACAGGACTGGACGCTTCAGCACCACCATGCACCACACCATCCAAGCACCTTCCTGGTGTGCATTTAGTGCCCTTCGAAGCCCTTGAGATTTTTCTAAAGTACAGCTCTGATGTCACCCCTTGATCAACGCCCTTCACTAGAAGGTTAAATATGAAAAAAAATGTGTATCTCCAAGTACATGCACACACATACGTGCATATACACGCATCATACACACTCCAATTTCAACTTACGCTCCCCTTTGCAGTTCCTGTTTTAAAGAATCCACAATGTATATTGTTTTTATAACTAATTAAAAAAGTCGTTGCTTGCCCCCACACACACCAAAAAAAAAAGGCTCTCCATTTTTCAAAGGCTTGAGTCCAGGTTCCCTGGGTGGTCAGCTCCATCTCCTTCACCAGCGCCAGCCCCTGAACTGCAGCCTCCTGAGCAAGGCCTGCACCTCTGACTTGCCTGTGTCTTCTGGACCTGATGTCTTTCCTTCTGTTGGTCTCTTGGCCTGTGACTTTCTCTCCTTCCCTTGCTTGTCTGGAAGGCTCTCACTTAGCTGCAAAGACCGAGTGCAAATGTCATCTTCTTTTAGCAGTCTCCTGACGCCAACCCTCTACCCTGGGGGCACGATTAGTTGCTTTCTTCTCTGAGGTTTCATGACACTTCCCACAAAGTGTATCAGTGCCTTATATGGCATTATATAGTTACTCGCAGTCATGTCTTCTTCTTTCAACACATGTGAATGTGTGCATGTGTGTGTGTGTCTGTATGTGTTTATATGCCTGGCACATAGTAGGTATAAATGTTTACTAAGATGGTGTTAGATTAATTTGGGTGAGCAAGGACACATTTTGGGTTCATTAGACATGTTAAGTTATTTTTAAAGTTCTGCGGTTTGAGTAAAATTTGAAAAGCATTTTGCCAAGTACGTTTCTCCCTATTTTGTAAAGCCCATATGTCTATTAAGGGGGGAAAAGCCATATGGTTCTGATTTCTTTACTCATAGATCAGCATTTCAGCTTTTAGGATATCTGATGTTCAAGATGCTGCCTGTACTGTGCGCATCGGTCCCTCTTTCTGAATATGTTTTTCTTTGAACTGAGGAGATCAACTTTCCCCCAAACAGAAACTTAACCCTCAACAGCGTAGAAGGAATTTTCAGCTCTTCATTTGTGAGAACTGGGAGATGCTTTCTCAAATGAAAACCAGTTTCTGCCTTGTGCAAAGAGAGCGATGGTCACCCTTAAATAGAATCCCTAGGACCAAGAGGAAGGCTTCCCTGGTAGCTCAGTCAGTAAAGAATCTGCCTGCAGTGTAGGAGACCCAGGTTTGATCCCTGGTTCGGAAGATATCATGGAGAAGGAAATGGCAACCCACTCTAGTATTCTTGCTGGTAAAATCCCATGAACAGAAGAGCCTGGTGGGCTATAGTCCTTGGGATTGCAAGAGTCGGACACGACTTAGTGACTAAACCAACCAAGACCAAGAGGAGCCAAAGTAGGTGACGATTCAAGTTGGGTCATGTAGGCTTATTTCTGGCGTGACTGAAGGAAATCCAGGTGCACTGAGAAGATATTAATCAAATGAATTGATGAGTTAATAAACACATGAAGGAATGACAGCAGTCTACAGACGGGTGATGTCATAAACACCAGTTTCAAAATTAGAAAACCCTCTGATAATGATCCCCCTATTGAAAGAAAGGATTCATAATCTATCTTCAAATTTTAATGAAGATTTAATAAAGACCTATTTTTTGAGTGAAGTTTGCCAAACTTTTAATCATTATTCTAGTGCCTTTGCGATCTTGGCCATATAGATACATTTTGTGTTACCACTTCACATTTTTTTTCTAAATGTATTTATCTTTATTTGCTAAAATGCATAAACAAAGATATTTACAAAAGAAACAGTTTATTACTGTTGTTTAAGGAAAATGATATTCCTTACTATGTAGTAGCTCCTTATTTTGGAAAAGAAGAGATACTTATTATTTTTTTTTCTAATTATTAATCTGTTAACACCTAAAATCATCTCACTTATCACTGATGATATCTAGCTTTGAAAGCACTCAAAGAGTCTATCTAGGAGCATTCTCTAAAATGGATGGCTGCATAAGTGTTTAAAATAACTATTACTGTGTTACTGGAAAGATTATTATGATGGCTGTCAGACACTATGCCTCAAGCTCCAGCCAAAGCATTTTGCTAAATGTGCAGTTACAGAGAACTGACTTAACTGTTGTCAACTACAGGGTCCTCACCTGAGAAACAAGAAGTGAGTTCTTTCAGAATGTAGGGCAAAATGATGAAAGGAGTTTATTCCCTTTCCTGATCATTTGCGCTTTTCCAGCCCTTCCTCTGTGGGATGCCAACACATAGATGACAAGTGAAACATGGTGTCAGCTATGTCAGAGCAGCTAATTCTCTGAACATCTGCCACCACCCTTGTCCTCATGCAATTTCTTACACAATGACTCATCAGATAATTTATCAGCTCCATGGAGTAGGCATGGCCATGACGAGGATTCCCATTTTTAAAGTGAAGCAACTGAAGCTTCAAGGAGATCCTATTCCCAGGGCTTTGGGGCTCACACAAGGCTGAGTCAGTTCTAGAAGGAGCCAGGGCTTTCTAACTCTTGCTGGTCAAGGCTACTTGAGCTTGTGCTACTGAATAGATAGCAAGTATGATGGTAGAGTGGGTCAACAAAATTAATGAGAGATGAGACATTGCTGAGAAAGAACAAGGTGTAAGATCCTCAAAAGATCCCCTCCCTTTGTCTTTCTGTTTAAGTAGAGCTCTTAGAGGACACAGCCCAGAAGGCCTGTTTGTGACTTCACAGGCTGTCTTTTGAACCTGGGAAATTTAACAAATGGATTACTAAAATGGAATGTTTCAGGTCTTAAGACAGTTTCTGGAGAAACAGAAATAATTCATGGAGAGTTTATAGTCTGGTGGGGGAAACACACTGATCAGAAAATGTACTAGAACAAGCAAGCAAATTAAAATAAAAATGTTAAGGTCATGACTGAAGTAAAGCTATGAGCAATGTAACCTGGGAGAAGGGGGAAAGCAGCGATTTTATTTTCTGTTTTTAGTTACTCATTTATTTGGTTGCACTGAGTCTTACTTGGGCTTCCCAGGCGGCACTAGTGGTAAGGAACCTGCCTGCCACTGCAGGAAATGTAAGAGAGTCAGGCTTGATCCCTGGGTCAGAAAGATTCCCTGGAGTAGGAAATGGCACCCCACCTCAGTATTCTGCCTGAAAAATCCCATGGACAGAGGAGTCTGGCAGTCTACAGTCCATGGGTCGCCAAGAGTCGGACAAGACTGAGCAACTGAGCATGCAATATGCAAGGGTCTTAGTTGCGGCCTGCTAACTCTTAGCTGTGGCATGTGGGATCTAGTTCTCTGATCTGGGATCGAACCTGGGACCCATGCTGTGGGAGCAGAGTCTTAGCTACCCCACCAAAGAAGTTCCAGATGCAATTATTTGTGTTAAAAAGTACGACTATGCTGCATTTTCAGTGCTGGATAGTGAGTTCAGGTCCCCAACCTCTATTTTCTCTTTGACTTTAAGAGAAGTAACTTACAAAGAAATCTATCTTATTACTCTCCCTCCCTATGAGTCACGGGCCGGTCATTTCCCAATCAGAATCTCTTTCCGTAGGTTTCTAAAACTTTTGCAGTGAAACTTGTGCCTGTATCAGGCAGGGTTTGAGAAGTCCCCTAGTATTTTTTTTTCAGCAGACACTGGAAAAGTCTCAACAATTCAAGTTACTACTGTGAAACAGAATCTTAAACTTGGCAATGAGAAGCAGAAGAATTCATTTTTAGATTTTAAAAATAAAAATGTCCATCTTCAAGTCAACACATTCCCTTGTTTTGGCATCTCAAACCATCTTTTAAAAAAGAGAGAAATTTTCACCTTACCTTTGCATCTAAAAATGAGATTAAAAAAAAATTCTCATTACTAAACTCTTGCATGATTTACTTCAACAGGCAAACCTTTAAATTCCTTATACACAGACTTGACAGCCATGACTGGTGGGGTGTGGGGTCCACCAGCTAGGACAGAATTGGAGATTAAACAAGAGAGGGAAGGGGCCAAAATAAAGTGGAAGCCAACTGGTGTGTATTTCAAGCAGCCTCAACAGAAGGAGCTGAAAACAGAAGAGAAAACCCTTGAACACTTGGTCAATGATTGGGAGTAGTTACTAATCTGCTAATCATCTCTGCAAGTAGAAATGGGTTCTTTACTTAAAAAAATTTTTTTAAAAACTTCTTATTTTGTATTGGGTTATAGGTGATTAAAGAGGTAGGAATACCAGACCACCTTACCTCCCTCCTGAGATATTTGTATGCAGGTCAAGAAGTATCAGTTAAAACTGGACATGGAACAACAGACTGGTTCCAAATTGGGAAAGGAGTACATCAAGGCTATGTGTTGTAATCCTTCTTATTTAACTTATCAGCAGAGTATTTCAGGCAAAATGCTGGGCTGGATGAAACACAATCTGAAATCAAGATTGCTGGGAGAAATAACAATAACCTCAGATATGCAGATGATACCACCCTTATGGCAGAAAGTAAAGAGGAAATGAAGAGCCTCTTGATGAAAGTGAAAGAGGAGAGTGAAAAAACTGGCTTGAAACTCAATATTCAAAAAAACAAAGATCATGGCACTTCATGCAAATAGATGGGGAAACAATGGAAACAGTGACAACTTTATTTTCTTGGGCTCCAAAATCACTGCAGATGATAACTACATCCATGAAATTAAAAGTTGCTTGCTCCTTGGAAGAAAGATTATGACAAACCTAGATAGCATATTAAAAAGCAGAGATATTACTTTGCTGACAAAGGTCTGTCTAGTCAAAGCTATGATTTTTCCAGTAGTCATGCATGGATGTGAGTTGGACCATAAAGAAAGCTGAGCGCTGAAGAATTGATGCTTTTGAACTGTGTGTTGGAGAAGACTCTTGAGAGTCCCTTGGACTTCAAGGAGATCCAACTAGTCCATCCTAAAGGAAATTAGTCCTGAATATTCATTGGGAGGACTGATGTTGAAGCTGAAACTCCAAAACTTTGGCCACCTGATGTGAAGATCTGACTCATTTAACCCTGATGCTGGGAAAGATTGAAGGCAGGAGGAGAATGGAAAGACAGGGGATGAAGTGGTTGGATGGCATCACTGACTCAGTGGACATGAGCTTTAACAAGCTCAGGGAGATGGTGAAGAACAAGGGAACCTGGTGTGTTGCAGTCCATGGGGTCGCAAAGAGTAGGACATAATTGTGACTGAATAACAACAACAATATATGAACCACAGCTTCTTCATCCATCCTTCAGTCAATGGATATTTAGGTTGCTTTCATGTCTTAGCTGGCAAAGACTGATGCTGAAGCTGAAGCTCCAATATTTTGGACCTAATGCAAAGAGTCAGCTCATTATAAAAGACCCTGATGCTGGAAAAGATTGAAGGCAGGAGGAGAAGGGGGTGACAGAGGATGAGTTAGTGGGATGGCATCATTGACATGAGTTTGAACAAACTCCAGAAGATAGTGAAAGAGAAGGAAACCTAGTATGCCGCAATCCATGAGGTTGCAAAAAGTCAGACATGACTTAACAACTGAACAACAACAGGTCTTGACTATTGTAAACAGCACTGCAGTGCACATTGGGGTGTATGGATCCTTTCAGATCTTGTTTTTCTTCAGATAGATGGAAAATATCCCTTTTTAAAATAGCTTCACACTTCTCGTAAGTAGAACTACTTGATCTAGGAGCTAAATTTCCATAAGCTTTATCTTTTTGTTCTTGGTTTGTTTCATTTCCCAACACTGGAGAGTGTCTGCAATTTTGTTACAGAAATATGAGCAATGAATTCTACCACCAGGGATTGTGCAGAAGTTCCCCAGACTCTCTGTGCTCACTTTCCTCATTTATAAAGCAGGGATGGAAATAATATCTCTTTCAAAGAGCTGTGTGATGGTTAATTGTTGTCATTCAGTTGCCAAATCATGTCCAACTCTTTGTGACTCCATAGACTGTAGCACACCAGGCTCCCTTCTGTCCTCCACTACCTCCTGGAGTTTGCTCAAATTCATGTTCTTTGAGTCAGGAGACATATTTAACATGATACTTAGACCATTTTAAATACGCAAAAACGTTACCTACTATTTCCTGATAGTGATGGACAGTAGCCCTCCATTGATGCCAATCCCCGTGCCAAAACTGTGTAACATCAGTTTGATTGCATCCATTTTTCAGGTGAAAATAACTGGCTAAAATGTAAAGCTAATCTTTTTCTAAGGCATGCCCAGAAATTTGTAGAACTTAAAATTTAAATGAAATCTATATGACCCGAATTCAAAGACCAGTTTTACCACTGTCTTATCCTGCTTAACGGAGAAGGCAATGGCACCCCACTCCAGTACTCTTGCCTGGAAAATCCCATGGACGGAGGAGCCTGGTAGGCTGCAGTCCATGGGGTCACTGAGGTTGGACACGACTGAGCGACTAAACTTTCACTCTTCACTTTCATGCATTGGAGAAGGAAATGGCAACCCACTCCAGTGTTCTTGCCTGGAGAATCCCAGGGACGGGGAAGCCTGATGGGCTGCCATCTATGGGGTCACACAGAGTCGGACACAACTGAACTGACTTAGCAGCAGTATCCTGCTTAACTTGCAAAGGACTTTTGGGTCTCTTAGGCTACTCCATTGTTTGGTTTGAAAGATGAAAAACTCAGTCATTCAACTTTCTGTTTTGACTCTACAAAGTGCAAATATCATTTATTTTTAATTTTTTTGCCAGTTATTGGACTAAATATTACAAGTGATGATGACCATTTGTTGAAAGCACTCCATGTGAGAGAATCTGAAACAGCGTCCCTGACAGAAACAAATAGCAGGTGTTATCATGCCTGTCTTACTATTAGGTCTTACTGTTAAGTGGTGGAACCAGAAAGAAAATCTCAGTCTGTTGGTTTGAAAAGTGCAGACTCTTTCAAACAATTAGCTTTTTATAGTTTGTTTAAAGTCTAGAAACAATGGGTCCAGAAATTCTCTTCTAGTTCCCTGGAGAGCAACCAGGATTCTGGAAATAAGAATTGGTTGCATATAAAGAAGAAAGAACTTTTATGAGCTTGAATGTACTTCTTAAACAGTGAGAAATGTCATTTATGATGCAATTAGAGAAGCTAATTTCATTATAAAATGATACAGTGTCTTTGAAATACTGTTTTCGTTTCCTTTGGGTATGTGCCCAGCTGGATTACATGGTAGATCTGTTCTCAATTTTTTGAGGAACTTCCATACTATTTTCAGTAGTGGTTGGACCACATTACCTTCCCACTAACAGTGTGTAAGTGCTCCTTTTTTTCACAACATCCTCACCAACACCTGTTTTATCTTGTCTTGATAGCCCTGATAGCCATTCTGAGGAATGTGAGGTGATATGTAGCTGTGGCTTTGATTTGCATTTCCCCAATAATCAGTGATGCTGAGCATTATTTCACATGCCTGTTGGTCATTTTGTTGTTCTTTTTGGGAAAATGTCTATTTAGTCCTTCAGTCCACTATTTAAATCAGAATTTTTTTTAAATTAATTTTATTTTATTTTTAAACTTTACATAATTGTATTAGTTTTGCCAAATATCAAAATGAATCCACCACAGGTATTCATGTGTTCCCCATCCTGAACGCCCTTCCCTCCTCCCTCCCCACACCATCCCTCTGGGTCGTCCCAGTGCACCAGCCCGAAGCATCCAGTATCGTGCATTGAACCTGGACTGGCATCTCATTTCATAAATCAGAAAATTTTTATTAAGTTGTATGAGTTCTTTATGTACTTTGAATAATAACCCCTTACTTGATATATGGTTCAGTTCAGTTCAGTCGCTCAGTTGTGTCTGACTCTTTGTGACCCCATGGACTGCAGCACATCAGGCTTCCCTGTCTGTCACCAACTCCTGGAGCTTGCTCAAACTCATGTCCATCGAGTCGGTGATGCCCTCCAATCATCTCATCCTCTGTCGTCCCCTTCTCCTCCAGCCTTCAATCTTTTGCAGCATCAGGGTCTTTTCACATAAGTCAGTTCTTTGCATCAGGTGGCCAAAGGATTGGAGTTTTAGCTTCAGCATTAGTCCTTCCAATGAATATTCAGGACTGATTTCCTTTAGGATGGACTGGTTTGATCTCCTTGCAGTCCAAGGGACTAGTACTCGAGGCCAGATGGTAGCTTTTTCTTTTCTCTAGCAGATCTTCCCTACCCAGAAATTGAACCAGGGTCTCGTGCTTTACAGGTAGATTCTTTACCAACTGAGCTATCAGGGAAGCCCCCTGATATATGGTATCAATTTCTAATTCTGTAGGTTGTCATTTCATTTTGTTAGTTGTTTCTTTTGCTGTGAAGAAGCTTTTGAGTTTTGCTTTTGTTGTTTGTGTTTTGGTATCATATCCAAAAAAGTCATTGCCAAGACCAATATTGAGGAGCTTCTTTCCGATGTCTTCTTGTAGTTTCATGGTGAAAAGTGAGTGTTAGTCACTCAGTCGTGTCTGACTCTTTGTGACCCCACGGACTGTAGCCCACCAGGCTTCTCTCCCATGGAATTCTCCAGGCAAGAATACTGGAGTGGGTTGCCGTTTCCTTCTCCAGGGGATCTTTCTGAACTAGGGATTGAATCTGGGTGTCCTGCATTACAGGCAGATTCTTTCTTTAAAAAAATTTTTTTTAATTGGAGGATAATTGCTTTACAATATTGTGGTGGTTTTTGCTATGCATCAGGATGAATTGGCCATAGGTATACATGTGTACCTTCCATCCTGAACCCCCCTCCCACCTCCCTCCCCACCCTATCCCTGCAGGTTGTCTCAGAGCACCAGCTTTGGGTGCCCTGCATCACACATCAAACTCTCACTGCTTTTCTATTTTACAGATGGTAAAGTTTATGTTTCAATGCTATTCTCTCAAGTCATGCCACCCTCTTCTTCTCCCATTTAGTCCAAAAGTCTGTTCTTTATATCTGTTTCTCCTTTGCTGCCCTGAACATACTTTGGCCTCCTGATGTGAAGAACTGACTCATTTGAAAAGACCCTGATGCTGGGAAAGATTGAGGATGAGATGGATGGATGGCATCACCGACTTGATGAGCATGACTTTGAGTAAGCTCTGGGAGTGGGTGATGGAGAGGGAAGCCTGGTGTGGTGCAGTCCATGAGGTTGCAAAGAGTTGGACACAACTGAGCAACTGAACTGAACTGACATGGGATCGTTGGTGCCATCTTTCTAGATTCCAAATATTCACTAATACACAGTATTTGTCTTTCTCTTTCTGACTTACTTCACACTGTATAACAGGCTCTAGGTTCATCCACCTTATCAGAACTGACTCAAATGTGCCCCTTTTTATAGCTGAGTAATATTCCATTGCTTATATGTACCACAAGTTCCTTATCCGTTCATCTGTCAATAGACATCTAGGTTGCTCCCATGTCAAACCGCTATGGAGAGCACTATGGAGATTCCTTTAAAAACCAAGAATAAAGCTACCATACGACCCAGAAATCCCACTACTGGATTTATACCCTGAGGAAGCCAGAACTGAAAAGCACTCATGTACGCCAGTGTTCATTCCAGGCAGATTCTTTACCATCTGAGCCACCTATTTTTTCTTCTAGTTTCATTGTAGCAGACCTTATATTTGTCTCTGATCCATTTCAAGTTAGTTTGCATGAGTGGTGTAAGATAGGGGTCTAGTTTCGTTGTTCTGCATGTGTTTCTCCAGTCTATCCAACACCACTTATTGAAGAGAATATCCGCTATCACAGCATTATTCACAATAAACAAGATATGAAAATAATCTAAATGCCCATGGATCCACCAATAAATGAATGGGTAGAAAAAATGATGTGGTTCATGTTGACAGTGGAATATTCCTCAGCCGTGAGGAAGGAGGATAGCCTGTCATTTGAGACCACATGGAATCCATCAGAGAAAGATAATTATTATATGATATAGCTTATATGTAAAATATTAAAGGCTTAACTGGTAAAAATCAGACAGTAAAATGGTAGCTACCAGGGACTAGGGAGCTAGGAAGATATAATTGATGTTGCTTATTGGTATAAACTTGCAATGTGTAGTAATAAACCATAGTGATATAATGCATAATATAATAGATAACAATGTTGTCCTATACTTATATACTATGAAAAATACTACTATAACAACAATTACATTATAATATTGCAATGTATAAATGTAACAAAATAACAGATACACCTTAAATGTATGCAATGTTGTATGTTAAATATATTCAATAATGATAATTTTTTTAATGATAGGGAGGCCTGGTGTGCTGCGACTCATGGGGTCGCAAAGAGTCGGACACGACTGAGCGACTGATTTGATCTGATCTGAATGTTTTTATCTTTCATTTTCTTAATCTTTGGAGCTAATTGTTGGCATTCCCTTGCCTGGAAAATCCCATGGGCGGAGGAGTCTGGTAGGCTGCAGTCCATGGGGTCACTGAGGGTTGGACACGACTGAGCGACTTCACTTTCACTCTTCACTTTCATGCATTGGAGAAGGAAATGGCAACCCACTCCAGTGTTCTTGCCTGGAGAATCCCAGGGATGGGGTAGCCTGGTGGGCTGCTGTCTATGGGGTCGCACAGAGTCGGACACGACTGAAGTGACTTCATCCATCCATCCATCCATATATTGTAAATGCTTTGTGGACAAAGATCAATTTATATGATAAATATGAACACAGGCAAACTGAATTCAAAAAGCTCTTCAAAAATAAAACATAATGAAATTCATTTGGGGAAACAAACAAAAAAAAAGAAATTGCAAAAATAACTTCACAGTTTTGTAAAGAGTTCTACTAAAGTGAAGGGATGAGGACGTAAGATTATCATGTACTGGGTCAGATCCTGAAGTATAGGTTCCTGGGGATTAGCTGCATGATGCCTGGATATCTTAAATATTATTTCTTTTGTTTAAGATAGTTGAATTGCAGAAATTAAGATAAGTGGAAAGAAGATGATTAAGCATGAATAATTCCACCTCTCAAAGAGAAACACTTTTACCTTCCATTTATTTTCTTCTAAACTTTTGTCTTATACTTTACAAAAATGCTTTGAATTATATATTATACAGTTATTTGTATAAATAATTTAGTTATTTGGGGGGCAGATTGGAAAAACATATAAAAGCACCAAGATAACAGTACACTGTTATGTTCTATGAACACTGAGGCATATTTTCCCCAGTCTTTTCTACTATCATAAAAATAAAAATGTACCAGATAATATAGGAATACATTCCCTTCATAAGGAAAATACTTGAATGTTTATAGACATCTTCATTTTTGTCCTGATAAAAGAAGAGATTTCATGAATTTTTATTTGTATTCCACTCCAATCACCTTCATATTTTCATTTCCCATGTTATAATGACCTGTCATTTTAGTTTGAACTCCTTAAAAACTGTGTGAATCAGGGAGTTTCCTGGTGGTCCAGTGGCTGAGACTCTGCACTCCCATTGCAAGCATCCTAGGTTCAATCCCTGCTTGGGGAGCTAGATCCCACATGTCACAATTAAGAGTTCATATGCTGCAACTAAAGATGGAAGAAGATCCTGCTTAGATCCTGATCTAAGACCCAGATCAGTCAAAAAAAAAATATATATGTTAAAAAATGTGCAAATCATATAATTTTTATGGACAGTAGTTATTTAGAATCATCAATATCTACTGATTTCCTAGCTCAGCATGGCTTCTCATATTCCATCATTTCTTTCTGGTTAATTTTTTTTGCTGAAGAAAATTAGGGAAAAGTTTGTGTCTTTCTGAATCATTTTATGTCTAAAAGTATCTTTAGTTTTCAGTCACTCCAAAATGATACTTTTTTAACTGGGTGTAAAATTTCAGGTTTTAAGTTACTGTAATAATCAGCAATTTTGAAGGTATCCCACCCATGTTTTCTGGCATTGTAATGCTTCTGATAAGAAGTTGGGAATAAATTGAGTTCTCATTTTCTTGTGGATAGCATGATTTTTTTCTTGGTGAGCTATCAGGATTTTCATTTAATGTTTGATTATCATAGTTTCAATAGAAAACACACAAACATGGCTACTTATGTGCTGTTATTATTAATTCTGCTTGATAATTGGTGGACTCTTTCCATTTTAGGTATACTGTTTCTTTAATTCTTAGAGGTCCTCAAGTTATTATATCTTTAAATGATATCTGTTCTACTGGAAATTTAATTAGATAGATGTTGAAATTTCTGAATTTATTCCTTTCTCTATTCTGATATACTGATCTGTCTATTCTTGCACCAGTATCACCATTTTTCAATTATAGTTTAGACACCAGGTAATATTTATGTTTTTGGAAATAATTTTGTTTTCCTAGATCCTTTACATTTCCATATAAATATTTATATCAGCCTGTCACTTTCTTGAAAAACAAATAGTCTGCTGGACTTCTAATTGGGGTTAGAGGAGAAAGCACTGGCACCCCACTCCAGTACTCCTGCCTGGTAAATCCCATGGACGGAGGAGCCTGGTAGGCTGCAGTCCATGGGGTCGCTGAGGGTCGGACACAATTAAGCTACTTCACTTTCACTTTTCACTTTCATGCATTGGAGAAGGAAATAGCAACCCACTCCAGTGTTCTTGCCTGGAGAATCCCAAGGATGGGGGAGCCTGGTGGGCTGTCATCTATGGGGTCACACAGAGTCGGACACAACTGAAGCGACTTAGCAGCAGCAGCAGCAGAGTCAGTAAATGAGTTTGAGAACAATTGCCATCTTCACATTATTGAACCTTTTCAATCTATAAACATGTATACCTTTCCATTAATTAGGCCTTCTTTAATTTCTCTTAGCAAATTTTGTTTATTTGTTTTCAGTATAGAAATCTTACACACCTTTTATATTTGTATTTTGTATATTTTCTGTTTGATATTTTTATAGTAGTATAACTGGTAATGAAATTTCAATTTTATTTTAAAATTGCATTTTCCTTAAATGTGGAAATATATTAACTCTGTAACTCACAAATTTAATATGTATTTATTATTCTAGTAATATTTATGCATATTTCATAGGGGTTTCTAAGCACACAATCATGTTATCTGTGAATAATGATGGTTTTACTTATTCCTTTCTTATATTTAAGACTTCCCTCCTTTCTTTTTTCTTGGCTTATTGTACTAGTGATGACAGCAGACACTCTTGCCTTGCACTTAATCTTAGGGGAAAAGTGTTTAGTGCTTTGCTGTCTAGTATCATGGCAGCTGTAGCTTTTTCCTAAGTGTCCTTTATCAGATTGAGGAAATTTCTTCTTTTTATTCTTATTTTTTTTTTATCATAAATGGAGGTTGGATTTTATCAAATAGTCTATCTGAGTGTATTATAATAATCTTGTTTTTATTCTTATTTATGTGATGAAGTATATTAATTGATTTTCAAATAGAAATAAGCAAGTATTAACCTGGGTTGCCCTGGTGGCTCCATGATAAAGAATCTGCCTGCCAATGCAAGAGATATAATTTTGATCCCAGGGTTGGGAAGATCCCCTGGAAAAGGAAATGGCTACCCACTCCAGTATTCTTGCCTGGAGAATTCTATGGACAGAGGAGCCTGGGGGACTACAGTCCATGGGACTTCAGAGTCTGACACAACTTAGCAGCTAAACAAAACAATAGGCTAGATCCTTCAGAATTATGATGTATTATCTCTTTATGCATTCCTGAGTTCAATTTTCTTTCTTTTTTTTTTAATTTTTCCTTTTTTTTTAAAATTTTATTTTATTTTTAAACTTTACATAATTGCACTAGTTTTGCCAAATATCAAAATGAATCCGCCACTAATATCATGTTAAGGATTTCCACATTTGTGTTCATAAGAATAATGGTCTATTAATGTCTTTTTAAAATTTTTCATTGTTAAGTTTTGGTATCAGAGTTATTCTGATCTTATAAATAAGATGGGAAATACCTTTTCCTTCTATATCTTCTCTAAGAGTGCAAGATTTTGCTTTCTTTTAAAAGTTTTGAAATTCATCAGTGAAGCCATCACAGCCTGGAAGGATCTGTGGGTTTTTTGTTTCTTTGTTTTGCAGGTGTGGTAAGCAGAATAATCCCAAAGATAATAATAATAATGATTATTATTATTATTAATAATCATTATTATTGTTAATAATAATAATCCCAAAGATGCCCAGAAATGCGAGAAGCAGCCTACAGAATCAAACAAATAAAATTCTGTTGTGTAAGCCGCCATTCTGGTATTTTATTATGGCAACCTGAGCTGATGAATACAGCATCTTATTCTTTTCTAATGTTTCCAATTTACTTTTAATGTTTTTAATCAATTAAAATATACAATAGACTTAGAATCTCTACATCTTAGATTTTCTACTATGTGAATCTTTAGGTGATTAAGTCTAGCTGTTTTTCATGTTTCCTTTAACTCACGGTGAATTGTTATTTGGTGCATAATTTAGTTTTGGATTGTAAACTCCTCTTTGGTGGGATTCATTGAAAAGATTTCATGCCCCAAATAAGAGCAATCCCTCCAGAAAAATTCTGCCTTATTTTCACCATAAATTTCAGTCAGCTGAGCTCAGTCGACTGAATGTCACGGACGTGGTCACCATCTGCATTGGTTTTGGATCCCAAGAAAACGAAGTCTGTCACTGTCTCCATTGCTTCACCACCTATTTGCCATGAAGTGACGGGGCTGGATGCCACGATCTTAGCTTTCTGAATGTTGAGTTTTAAGTCAGCTTTTTCACTCTCCTCTTTCACTTTCATCAAGAGGCTCTTCAGTTCCTCTTTGCTTTCTGCCATAAGGATGGTGCCATCGGCATATCTGAGGTTATTGATATTTCTCCCAGCAATCTTGATTCCAGCTTGTGCTTCATCCAGCCTGGCATTTTGCATGATGTACACTGCCTATAAGTTAAATAAGCAGGGTGACAACATACAGTCTTGACGTACTCCTTTCCCAATTTGGAACCAGTCCATTGTTCCATGTCTGGTTCTAACTGTTACTTGATCTGCATACAGATTTCTAAGGACGCAGGTCAGGTGGTCTGGTATTCCCATCTCTTTAGGAATTTTCCACAGTTTGTTGGAAATTTCTAGGCAGGAATACTCGAGCAGTTGCCATTTTCTATTCCAAGGGATCATCCTGACCCAGGGATCAAATTAAAATCTATATAAAATATACATCAATGGCCTCTGGCAAAATTGTTACATGAAAATTAGAAATAAACAGCAACACATGCTTTTTAGCATCAAAAGATTTGCTAACATCATCAACTGTGATCATTTGGAAATCTAACAAGTTACTTAACAAACTTATGGCTTTGTACAATTGCTGATAAGATAGATGTTAATAACTGTTATTGATTGCTTTTGGGCTTCCCTGATAGCTCAGTTGGTAAAGAATCCACCTGCAATACAGGAGATCCTGGTTCAATTCCTGGGTCAGGAAGATCCGCTGGAGAAAGGATAGAATACCCACTCCAGTATTATGATTTTTCACCAAAACTTAGGAAGATCAATTTTAAGATATTCATTATATGGGATATCTACTTCTGCTTTATTGACTACACCAAAGCTTTTAACTGTTTGGATCACAACAAACTGTGGAAAATTCCTAAAGAGATGGGAATACCAGACCACCTTACCTGCCTCCTGAGAAATATGTATACAGGTGAAGAAGCAACAGTTAGAACTGAACATGGAACAAAAGACTGGTTCTAAATCAGGAAATGAACACATCAAGGCTGTATACTGTCACCCTGCTTATTTAACTTCTATGCAGAGTACCTCATGCTAGATGCTGGGCTGGATGAAGCACAAGCTGGAATCAAGATTGCTGAGAGAAATATCAATAACCTCAGATGTACAGATGACACCACCCTTATGGAAGAAAGCAATGAAGAACTAAAGAGACTCTTGATGAAAGTGCAACAGGAGAGTGGAAAAGTTGGCTTAAAGCTCAACATTCAGAAAACTAAGATCATGGCATCTTGTCCCATCACTTCATGGCAAATACATGGGGAAACAAGGAAAACAGTGAGAGATTTATTTTGGGGGGCTACACATTCACTACAGATGGTGACTGCAGCCATGGAATTAAAAGACACTTGCTCCTTGGAAGAAAAGCAATGACCAACCTAGACAGCATATTAAAAAGCAGAAACAATACTTTGCCAACAACAGTCTGTCTAGTCAAAGCTACAGTTTTTCCAGTAGTCATGTATGGATGTGAGAGTTGAACTATAAAGTAAGCTGAGCACTGAAGAACTGATGCTTTTGAACTGTGGTGCTGGAGAAGACTCTTGAGAGTCCCTTGGACAGCAAGGAGATCCAACCAGTCCATCCTAAAGGAAATCAGTCCTGAATATTCTTTGGAAGGACTAGTGCTGAAGCTGAAACTCCAATATTTTGGCCATCTGATGTGAAAAGCTGACTCATTAGAAAAGACCCTGATACTAGGAAAGATTGAGGGCAGGAGGAGAAGGGGACAACACAGGATGAGATGGTTGGATGGCAACACTGACTCAATGGAGGTGAGCTTGAGCAAGCTCTGGGAGTTGGTGATGGACAGGGAAGCCTGGCATGCTACAGTCCATGGGGCCACAAAGAGTCAGATACAACTGAGTGACTGAACTGAATTGATGCCAATAAACCTTCAAAACTGACTTTTCTTCCCTCTTTGAACCTCCTTTGATATAGACAGAACCTCACTGTTGACTCGTAACTACAGGTGAATTTATTTTTAGCTATTCTTTGAGAAATCTAACTTTTCTGGTGCCTGAATGTCAGTTACTCTTTTTTGTATTCCCAGTATTTTATTCTCTTCTCTCTACTTGGCCATTCAACTGATATATTAAATCACAAAGATAAGAAATTCATTGGTAGCTTAGAGTTAGCTTTTTTTACTGTCTGGGATTTTGCCTCATTTTGGTTTTTGTTGTTTTTTTTTTTTTTCCCTTTTTTACATAATTGGAAGTTTATATTTAAGGGAAGCCCATTATCTTGTAACCTTTATTTTTAATGTTCTTCTGTAATGGGTGGAATTTTAGATTATATATAGTCTGCCGTATTGCCAGAATTGGAAGTCAATACTCATTTTACAGTGTCACCATAAGCTGATGTCAAAAGTGAACATAGATAGTAATGTAAAATAAAATTATAGGCTAATATCACTAATGACTATAAAAGCAAAAGTCCTAAATAAAATTTAATAAAGAGATGTCAGCAATGTATCAAAAGATTATATATCATAATCAGATAGGGTTTATTTAAATAATGCAAGAATTGATCAATATTGAAAATCTGTCCAAATTATTACTGTGTTAATAGTAAAAGATATACAAGCCATCTTATCTCAATGGACAATGCAAATTATTTATTAAGACAGCATACAATTCTGAAGAAAGGAAAAAGTTCTAAGATACTAGATTTAATAGAAACCTTTCTTCACACTTCTCAGGAGTCTTCATCACATCATACTTAACCATAAAACTATTAAACGATTGCATTCTTTCTTCACGAATATTTGTTGTTTTCAGCTACTAAGCTGTGTCTGACTCTTTGCCACCTATGGACTGTAGCCCACCAGGCTCCTCTGTTCATGGGGTTTTTCCAACCAAGAATACTGGAGTGGGTTGTCTTTCCCTTCTTCAAGGGATCTTCCTGGACCAGGGGTTGAAACTGCATCTCCTGCATTGGCAGGCAAATTTTCTACTGCTGAGCCATTCGGGAAGACCCTCATCATGCATATAGGAAATATTGATTAATCATCTACTACATGGCATTCTTCTAGTATATATTCAGTACAGCAGAATATATAACAAAGTCCTAGACATTGAAGTTAAATAGCAAATAGAAATGTTTTTAAAGTAACAATGCTACCATAATTTGTGAATGATGATCTTAAAGAATCAATTGGTTAAATACGGTTAAAGGAGTTAGTTCAGCAAGGTGACCTGAATTGGTTTAATATTCAAAGGTTACAGTTTCCTTTAAAACATCAGTATCAATTAGGAAAGGTAATCAAAATAATAATATCTTTAATATGTCTAGTTGTTGTTTAGTTGCTAGGTTGTGCCCGACTCTTTCGCACCTCCATGGACTGCAGGCTGCCAGACTCCTCTGTCCATGGGATTTCCCAGGTAAAAAAATTGGAGTGGGTTGTCACTTCCTTTGCTAGAGGATCTTCCTGACCCAGGGATCAAACCCCATCTGCTGCATTGGCAGGCAGATTCATTACCACAGAGCCACTTGGGAAGCCCAAAAATGCTCTCAATCTTTTTGAAGAAACTTATAATAGTTTAAGAAGGAACAGTAAAATATATAACAAAATATAAAAAAATGATACCCAAGTGTATTAGAGCACATGCAAATAAGTAAGTTAATAATAACACAATAAAAATAAAAATTATGAGCTGACAATGAAGAACAGGAAATACAAAAGGTCAATAAACATGTGAAAATAAATATTCCATATAAAATAATATCAAGTTAGTGTGAATTAAGATAACAATGACATGCTCTTTTTCAATCATCAGATTAGAAACAAATCAAAAAGTTAAGAATATTAAGATCTGATGTCAGTATGAGGAAGCATCATTTCCCTTTGGCCAACGGCTAGTAAAGTGTTGTACTGGAGTTGGTGTTGAGCTACCTTAGGGCCATAAGAAGGAGCATATTGAAACTAAGGTATAGGCATATATAGGCACATTCTGTGCTGTGGGGTTAGTTGCTCAGCTGTGTCCAACTCTTTGCGACCCCATAGACGGTAGCCTGCCAGACTCTTCTGCCCATGGGGATTCTACAGGCAAGAATACTGAAGTGGATTGTCATACCCTCCTCCAGGCGATCTTCCCAACCCAGGGATTGAATTCAGGTCTCCCGCATTGCAGGCAGATTCTTTACCATCTGAGCCATTAGGGAAGCCCAAGAAGACTGGAGTGGATAGCCTAACCCTTCTCCAGGGGAACTTCCCGACCCAGGAATCAGACCTGGCTCTCTTGCATTGCAGGCGGGTACTTTAGTAGCTGAGCTACCCACATCAGTTGAAACTGGTGACATTGTGCTATGTGCAGAGATTAGGAAAATGCTTCACTATGTATTCTCAAATGAAGAAAGAAATATGCAGGTCACAATGTGACCATTGATACTACTTATGTGAAATTCTCATATATGTGCACACTTACACACATACTGATAAATTTCTGTTAGATGCCATATCACAAGTTAGCAAATACATAAGAAAATGTCTAGAAAGACAAATGCCACCATAATAGTGATCAACTTGGGGGCAGAGATAGGCTGTTTACAGAGGGCTCCAGAAGAAGAAACACATTTCTTTCTAGCAAATTGTATTACTTATTTACTCCAGTTATTTTTCTTGCTCATGCATCATTCTCATGCCTAACCCATTCTCATAAGTAATATTTCTTATAAAAGCAATAGCTTTCTATCTGTGCATGTGCAAATAAAACTTTTCTGAAATCTTTACAGAACTTAAAAAAAAAATTTCTCCACCTGAATTTTATATGCTCTCTCAAGGGGAAATATTAACTAGTTCATATCTATTAACCCTTCCTTCCTTTCTTTGTTTCTTCCTGTCTTCCTGCTAGTTTTCTTAGTATCCACTCTGCATCAGATACAGTGCCAAATGCTAGTAATAAGTAGATAATATTGCTTTTCTGCTGTCTCAAGTCACTCTCCATCTTTCATATGCATGTTATATAGGTTAATTAAACAAGGAGAGGTAGCTGGTGTAAACAGAAGCAAAAGCTCTACAGAAATCCTCAGCAGGTATCTTCTCACATTTCAAGGACCAGAACTTGGTCACTTGGTAAACATTAGCTGTAAGGGACTAAAAAAAATGTAAAATTTAAACTTTCCAACTCCTCAAGTAAAGGAAGCAAAAGAAAGGTAGACATGTATGAGTGTTACAAGGCTTTGCAAGCCATGGACATGCAAAGAATAATTATGATTTATTTTTTACAGATATTAACAAAAAACTGCAGGAGCCCACTTTGAGGACTTAAACAGTAATGTTGACCAGAGCACGGAGGTACTATCATAGCAATATAATGATTGAAATCTTCATCATTATCATCATCTTTATCACCAACAGTCAGTGCCTGGAATGGACAGTGATTGGAGTCATAAAAGCAGACAGTCAGCATGTGTCGAATGAACAAAGGAATGCAACATAAATATTCTTATCATCACAGCTGCCAATTATTTAGTGCTTTCTTTAAGTCGTAATATGTAATAGGTTATTTCATCCAGGCTATTTAGTTTAACAATAATCTTTTTCATTAGAAGAAACTAAGATTTAGAGATGTTCACATAACTTACTAAAGATCAAATAGCCATAAGTTGGCAAGCCAAAACTCAAATCCAGGTGTTTGGGATTTTTCTCTCTACCAGAATTAACTCCATATTCATAGACACCATATATGAATGTCATATGTCTATACATTATTAAAATTTTGATGACACATTCACTTCTTGTTGGTGTGGCTCTGAAGAAATCTATTCCTTTAAAAGAAACACAAAAAGGTTGGAGTCTTTGAAAACAGCAGCCCACACAATTTTAGTAAATATAATATTTATAGGACTTTGCAATTAATTTACAAATTTTTTACATCAAAATTCGCCCTGATGATCTTATTCTTGAGAGACAACAATTGTCTCCTTTGTGATGTCTTCCCACACTAAAGGCAATTATTGTTGCTTCTAGCTGTAATAAAAAAATAACCAAAACAGATAGAAGTGTCTTTGTCGAAATTGAGCTGAAACTCCCACTGTGGAAATAATCAGAAAATTAAAAGCTCTGCAATCTTGCAAATAACATTGCAACTTAATATTATTGGAACATAACATTATTATCTCTTTTTATAGGGGAAACAAACATAAATATATTTTCAAATGACACCATAATATTAGTTTTATTTTATTGAATGGAGGAGGGGTGCAAAGAACAATAAGTTTTTAGGATGGAGCAAATGAAACAATGGGGATTTAAGAAAACATGATCCACAGCACAAGGACGCGACGCAAGTCACACTCTCAGGCGGAATCTTACAAATACAACGGTGAACAACAGCAGCTCCTCCTCGGTGGCCTTCTAGGGCGGCCCCATCTACCATTCTCAATGGTGGGGATAGAACACAGGGTCTGCCGCCAGTTAGGCATGAAGTCAGTCCGGGTTAAACAAGTTTTTAATTAATGTTGAAAGAGATCAAAGGCAAGTCCTCCCTCCATCCATCTCCCTCCATCCCTCCCTCCCTCCCTTCCTTCCTTCCTTCCTGTTTTCTTTCCTTCCTCTCTTCTTTTATGTTAGTTCAAGCTATGAGGAGATACAATGCAGGATAGTTCATCTCTACAAATAAAACGCATCATTTGAAGTCAGATAATCAATTAAACCTGCATTCAATGAGGACTCATTCCGTAGAAGATATCTAAAGTGTTCTAATGCACCCTCAAGATAAGACATCAAGACATAACTTACTGTCTCACTTCCAAAAAAAAAAAAAATATCCAGGGACTTCCCTGGAGGTTCAGTGGTTAAGACTTTGCCTTTCAATGCAGAGATGTGGGGTTGATCCCTGGTCAGGGAGTTAAGATACTACATGACTTGCAGCCAAAAAACAAAAACATAAAACAGAAGAGATATTGTAATAAATTCAATAAGGACTTTACAAATGAGCCACATTAAAAAAAAAACAAAACTCTCTTTTAAAAATTATTTTTGGCTGAGCCAGGTCTTTGTTGCTGTACAGAGGCTTTCTCTGCTTGTGGCAAGCAGGGCCGACACCCTAGTTACAATGCTTCTCATTGTTGTGACTTCTCTTTTTGCAAAGCATGGGCTCTAGAACATGTGGGCTCAGTAGCTGTGGCACATGGGCTTAGCTGCCCCTTGGCACGTAGGATCTTCCTGGACCAGGAATCAAACTTGCGTCCCCCTGCATTGGCAGGTGGATTCTTAACCACTGGACCACCAGGGAAGTACTTTCCTCCCCAAAAAACTTCATAAAAACAAAAGCAAGTCCAGTGGTCCCTGACTTTGTCAGGGAGCTGAAATGAGGCTGGTCTGGGGGATACTGAAATGAGGCAGTCTTGGAAATGCTTCACAGGATGTGTGATCTAAATACAAGTGAACTGTAAGTCATGTCAGCACTTGCAGAAGTGTTGAAGACAGTCTAAGAGACTACTTGGGAAGAGGTGGGGGAGAGTATTGACGAGTTCAGTTTTAGACAAGGTGCATAGATGTCAAGAACACTCCACTGCAGCTGTCCCCAAGCAGCTGGAAATTTGAGAAGTTCAAGGGTTTACACTGCAGTGAATGTAAAGCACGGATTGACCAACTATCATTTTCCTGAATAGCATGGAGTGAATGTGAAATGTTTTTCTTAGAATATCTCCATGCTTCTTGAAGTTATTGTGATGGTTCTTCTGTCCTGTGGGTGAGTAATCAGAGATAAGCTTCCCTGGTGGCTCAGCGGTAAAGAATCTACCTGCCAATGCAGGAGACAAGGGGTTGATCCCTGGGTCGGGAAGATCCCCTACCAACCCACTCCAATATTCTTGCCTGGAAAATTCCATGGACAGAGGAACCTGGTGGGCTATAGTCCATGGGGTCGCAAAAGCGACCAACCAACAATAACAACAATCAGAGATAAGAAAATAGAATTCAGCCTGTCTGGATGCTTGGCAACAATTGGGCAATTTTTCACTTTTTTATTTTTTTTTCCCTCAAGAAGCTCAGAATTAAACCTACTCTGTGACCGCCTTCTTGGAAGAACTAACTGGAACAATGTCTGGGCACTGTTTTGGGCACAACAACCATACTTTAGTAGGGCAATAAAATGGAAAAGCCATAGGGATTGGATTTGAGTTTGACTCCCAGATCTACAATGTACTAGCTCTAAGATACCATGAAATTATTTTAATATTTTTACTTCTTGGTCTCCTCATCTGTAAAATGGAAACAAATTTGGGGTCAGGTGGATGTGAAATAATAGATAGTATCAGGCCCAGAACCTACTTTAGATTCTAAGTGATCTTAGAATTCTAAGTGATCTTAAATTCACTATAATTTTGGGTCAGAGCTCAGTCATCAATTGACACTTCCTTCCCCTTTGTCACAATCTTTCGTCCATATTTCTTTCTCTCTCTCGAAACCTGTAATCAAATATTCTTGCATCCTTCAGCTGAATTTTCCTGAATACCACCCCACTCTGAGCATAATGTCAAATATGATCTAGCCAATTCGCAGCAAGGTCAAGATAAGTGTCAGTCCATCAATGGTTTGATTTCTGGGTTTTCTAGCCTCTGGAACAGGAGCAAAAGGGATTTACCAAGTGTAGATTGCCTTCTCCTTCCTAGAGCCTTGCATGGCATGAGGACCATGCAGTGATACAGCCCTGGGGCTGCCTTTTAATTTTCTTTTCTGGCTTGGGCTCTTTCAAAGATGAAATGAATAGGCTGGAGATGGAAGTTGTACAAAGTCCCAGCACCTTCTTTTGTAAAGAGCCTTTTTATGACCAGATAAATGCCATGGTATATAAACATGAATATATATTTGAAAGTTGTGCCCAACTTTTTGCTACCCCATGAACTATAGCACACCACACTCCCCTGTCTGTGGAATTCTCCAGGCAAGAATACTGGAGTGGCTTAGCCATTCCCTTCTCCAGAGGATTTTCCTGATCAACTCTTTGTGATCCCATAGACTGTAGGCCACCAGGCTTCTTGGTCCATGGGGATTCTCCAGGCAAGAATACTAGAGTGGATTGCCATGCCTTCTTCCAGGGGATCTTCCCAATCCAGGGGTTGGATCAAGCCAGGTCTCCTGCATTGCAAGCAGATTCTTTGCCATCTGAGCCACCAGGGAAGCTCAGATATATAAAATAAATATATATTATATATATATTTCACTGTGCAAAAAGTTCAGATCTAAATCACTTTCAAACTCTTCAGATCTGACTTCTTGCATAGTGAAAAAGAGTTACTTCTCTTCTTTCCAAATGCTTAGTATTTAAACCATAAGTTGAAGACATGCTTAGCTTTTGGATCACACAATCAAGGCATCTTTCTTCAATTTAATTCAACCCAGTGCATTACAAATGAACAATCACTTGTTGGGCACCTAATGTATCTGTGGAGCACAGAGGTAACTGAGTGTGTTATCAGCTGCATCTTCCAAATGCGCCCTGACCTTGTCCACTTCTCTCATCTCCTCCACTGTTTCCTACTCAGCCCCATCATTGCCTGGCTAATGGATACAGCTATTCAGATGGTCTTCCTGGATTAGATGATCCTGACTGGATTGTATTCCCCCAAACAAATCATCTTTTTGAAAAATAACTCAGACCACCACATTCTCCCCTTCTTTAAAACCGCCAGGGGCTTCTACTGCATTTAGAATAACAATAAACTATAATATGGTCTTTGTCTTTCCTCTCTGCTTTTCCTCCACTCCCACTTCTTTGAGCCCCTGTTAAATCAGACCCCAATTGCCCACCAGTTTTCATCCTCCAGCCCCTTCTCATCCCTCAGGTATTTAGTGACTTGGGGCCTCTCCATCAGCTGTTTTCTTTGCTAAGATATATTCAGACTCCATTTCCCACTCCTGGCTCCTTTCTCTCATGTCATGCAAACTGTCTTCTCAAAGAGGTCCTGCTCATTTTGCCTAAAGCAACTTTCCTCTGTAGCACTGACCTCTCTCTAATATTGTTTGTGTCTATTTATTTGTTTATCATTTATCTGCCTACCACCACCACCCCTCCCAATTATAATATAAACTTCATAGAACTGGGGTGTCTCATCACCTCTTATGGCACCTACAATAGCTCAACTGATATTTACTAAAAGAAAAGGTGAATTAATTTGAGATGTTCACAGGCTAGGAGAGGATGCAGGTCACAATCCAAAATACTACAATCTGGGTGATACAAGAGAGGTGCCATGCTCAAAGATGGGGTCCACAATCACAGGGCCACCAGGGGAGGCTGTGCATAGACAGTGGGTCCTCACAAAGTGACATTTTCTTGCTAAAACATCCCACTGTTTTGTCCTAAGAAATCTAACTTACAGGTGTGCCAATATTCACACTTTTAGGAATAAATTTGCACATGAGAATGATCTACACACAAGCCTTAATGGAATTATATCATCTTGGAGAAATGTTGCTTGGATGGATGGCATTTGGTAGTATGATCCTCCAGCCCACCCATTTCCCCTAATTCATCCTCAGAAAGTTCCTTAGTGAGCTTGGAGTCATATCACAGAGGTTAGCAATCAGCCTACTGTTTTTGTGGAATCACCAAGTCAAAAACTGAAGAACTAACCAGTGGTTTAATGGGTGGAGAATGAAGGGGCTTAGATAAATGGCTCAGAACCAAGTCACATGCAAGGCAAAGCTGGGAGGTGCCTCATGAGTGCCTAGTGGAGCTGCAGAATTGCAGACGACCCTTGACCTCCACCTCGATTGTAGATACATGTGTACATTTTCTTTGGAACCCATGTGACACCTGGTTTTGTCCTGGTGCCCTGTCTACTGCCCCTCACCTGGATGTGTTCTGTTCTTTGCAAATGAACTACTTCCTGCTTAAACAGTAGTCAATGAAAATTTAATGGAAAGTTCTGTTCCTGCAATTCACATAACCCATTTGGAAGAAGAGAAAGGGTTCCCTCATACCATGGTTCTCTGGCAGTGCAGAGGGTTAGGGCAGCCTAGTCTCTCAAAATCCGTCCACTGAGTATCAAAGGCCCCAGGTTGCAACATAAGAAATCCAGACAATGTGCTTCACTGACTAACAGGCCTGGGCTCTGAATAATGGACATTTTGAAGGTTATAGGAAAAGGATGGAATCCTCTCTACTGTTACTCTTTCCTTGACTCAGTCTTTCTTAGTTTAGGCTGGGATCATTTTGTTGGCATCCACTCCTTTATTTTTCTGGGCTCCAAAATCACTGTGGATGGTGATTGCAGCCATGAAATTAAAAGATGCTTGCTCCTTGGAAGGAAAGTTATGACCAACCTAGACAGCATATTAAAAAGCAGAGATATTACTTTGCCAACCAAGGTCCATTTAGTCAAGGCTATAGTTTTTCCAGTGGTCATGTATGGATGTGAGAGTTGGACTATAAAGAAAGCCAAGTGCCAAAGAATTGATGCTTTTGAACTGTGGTGTTGGAGAAGACTCTTGAGAGTCCCTTGAACTGCAAAGAGATCCAATCAGTCTATCCTAAAGGAGATCAGTCTTGAGTGTTCATTGGAGGGACTGATGTTGAAGCTGAAACTCCAATACTTTGGCCACCTGATGTGGAGAGCTGACTCATTGCAAAAGACCCTGATGCTGGGAAAGATTGAGGGCAGTAGGAGAAGGGGATAACAGAGGATGAGATGGCTAGATGGCATCACCTACACAATGGACACGGGTTTGGGTGAACTCCGGGAGTTGGTGATGGACAGGGAGGCCTGGCGTGCTGCAGTTCATGGGGTCGCAAAGAGTCGGACACGAATGAGCGACTGAACTGAACTGAACTGAATTCCTCCCTGATATCAGCAAAGTCCAAGTTTGCATTTGAAGCTCACTCACCCACAGCTAGTCTGACACTGTCTTCTCTTCCACTTGGCTTTTTCATGCTTGCCCTGGAGCACCTGGGGTCAAACCACCATCAATATGCTTTCCGGCCTCTTGCCTTCCTCTCTGTCCTCAGCCGTAATGCGTCCTCATTCTGCAGGGTTTTTCCTTAGCTCCTTGTCTGATCTTGCTTATCATCCAAAGACCTAACAAAAAAAATGCTAAATCCTTCACACCCTTAAGCAGAGCTATTAACTTCCTTCTTAGTACTCTCAGAGGACTTGGTAACTCCAAGTTAACTCTTGCTTCTTCCTTCTCTGATGGAGCCTTTTAATATTATATTAAATAATATTATTTAATACAAATATTAAATAATAATATTTCTTATTATAATAAATTATAATAATTTTCACATAGTAAGTTTACTCTGTGAATGTCTGTCTATGTGCTTGCCTGTGTCCCTGAGATACTGAATATACAAATGGGCAATGCCCAAACTATATTTGACAACAAAACTTTGATGCACAACCTCTGCAGGAACCAGCCCAGGAAACCAAACCACAACCTCTGCAGCAATTTGGTCCAGAACTTGGTTAGGACAATTGGTTAGAATTTGGTCAACCATGACCAGTTTTCCTACCTCCTGTCTCTGCCTTCCAAACTCATGACCAACCATAGAAAGCCAAAGATACTTCTCAAACAAATCAAATAAAAACCTATTCCTAGTCAGCTACCTACGGCGTGCCTAGGCCAACGGCCTCCAGTCAGGGCACACTTGAAGCCTTCACTTATAACTCCAACCAAGCTTCCTCTTCCCCTGCCATCTGAGGCTCTGGCAAACACAGGGGATGGAATCTGATCCCTCTGTAAGAAGCTCTAAATCAGAAGCCTCTGAATGTTCTCCTTTGGGTCATCTTTATGTACTTCTGCATCCCCAAGACTCTGAACAACAAATATCACTATTCTGATTTTACTTAAGGGGGAACTGAGGCTGAGAAGGGTTACGTGATTTGGACAAGTTATTTTGGCTGAGCCAACAAAGCCAGTGTCTAAATTCATCTCTCTCTGATTCCAAAGTTATTGCTTTTTCTCCTCTGTGGTCATGCCTCCCCACAAGATCTATACCTTACTCGTTTTTGTATCTCCTGAGTTTTGCACAGGAGCTGGCACATAGCAAGTGCTCATCAAATGGTTTGGGTTGTTAATGTTCTTAAGGAGTCACACTAGTGGCTTGGTGGTAAAGAATCTGCCTGCAATGCAGGAGACCTAGGAGATGTGAGTTCAATACCTAGGTCAGGAAGATCCCTTGAAGAAGGAAATGGCAATCCACCCCAGTACTCTTGCCAGAAAAATTCCACGGGCAGGGAATCCTGGTGGGCTACAGTCCAAGGGGTCACGAAGACTAGAACATGACTCAGAGCACTCACACACTATGTTCTTAAACATGACTTTATCATTTCTAACATGCCTGCACTTCTGGAAGCAGACAATGTTCATAAGTTCTGGTGAGCATTCCTGTTCTCAAAATAAATGTGAGCTGTTATTTATTGCAAAAAATACCAAGACTCATTTTTTAATATAATGCTTAACATAATAATTCCTGGAAACGGTTCCCCTGTGGTGAAATAATGAAAAGTAGGTGAAAAGAGCTGCAAATGTCACTTCTGAGCAAAAGATTAAAGCACTCCTCTCCTTGGGTTTGCTTCACATGTTTGAATAATAGAGTTGGTTAGTTGGCCTCACATTGTAAATTATAAACCCAGCCACTGTGGACGCGGGTGGGTGCCCCTGGGCTGTGCTGTGTGCAGGTCATGCCATGAGGACAGGGCATTCTTGAGAGAAGCCCATTTTGAAGCATTTGTTTTGCCAGAATCTGGGGGCCCTGATTTATTAATGAGACTATTTATAAAAGAGCTTTCTATTTTATTTGTTTATTTGGTTTTACTCCTTTCTATGGAAATTTAGTAGTTTTGGGAGAACTTAAAGAGCCTGACATACAAGAAACTTCCTAGAAAGATGGTACTGATGGTCCTGTTTGCAGTAGCAAAGGAGATGTAGATATGAGAACAGACTTTTGGACACAGTGGGGGATGATTTGAGATCGTAGCACTGAAGTGTGTACATTACCATAAGCAAAATATATAAATAGCGGGAATTTGCTCTAGGATGCAGGGAACCCAAATCCAGTGTTCTGTAACAGTCTAGAGGGGTAGGAGGGAGAAGGAGGTGGGAGGGAGGGTCAAGAAGGAGAGGACATATGTATACCTCTGGCTGATATAAGTCAATGTATGGCACAAACACTATACTGTACACTGATTATCCTCCAGTTAAAAATGAAATAAAATTTTTTTAAAAAGGAGAAATTTCCATCATGGAAAACATGCACTTAGGTGGCAGTTCTCTTACAAATTTGCAAAGGTGGCTTATGCAATAATTATATAAAATATTTTCAAGAAGTGGATTTTTTTTGCAGCAACCACGGAGTGGGAATTGGAGCATTCTGGGTTCCATGTGGACTCACTGCTTTGAGTAGGACAGCTTTGTCACTTTTTAGAAGCCTCATTTTTTTTAACTTGTGAAGTAGGTAGAAGGGATGTCAGCCCTACTCTGAGGATCAAATGAGATCATGAGAGGTATGAAAGCACTTCACAAATGTAGAAAGGTCGTCCAGCTGTCATCATCATTATAAAGCAAACTATTCTTACTAAGTATCAAATGATAACGTATTGCTTGTTTTTTTGCCTTCGAACAAAATGAAATATCTGTCTTAGATGAGTGAAACTTGTCACTATCTGTTGCATAAAATACAGAACCTCCGGTTAGCATCAGGAATCATGGACTTGTTCGCATTTGTCAAGATTGAAAAGATAAGATCATTTATTTCACCCTCTTTGTTCTGAAGCTCAGTGGCAAAGATTTCCAGGGGAAGACTAAGTGGAAAGTCCTTGAGGGCATGTGTTTGTATAGAGTCTGAGCCTTAATAAGTGTGTGTGTGTGTGTGTGTGTGTGTGTGTGTGCTTTCTAGGGTAGAATATCCAATTCCATTAGATTACCACTTGTGAAGTTAGAAAAACAAGACGGTGGCCATGGTGGCCAGAGGACCTTGGGCTGGAAAGGAGGAAGGTGATGATGTCCATCAAAGAGTTCGGCCTTCTGTAGCTGAAACAGGGTCTTTTCAGCAAAAGACTGTCTGTGTCAGTACTTTGGTATAGCTTACTATGGAGCATTGGTGTCTTTGCGTTCTGCCTCTGATCTTTGGCCTCACACTTTTAAGAAAATGCTGGCAAACCTCAGCAGTACTAAAGGAACCAAGGTAATATGGTGTGTCTACTCAAGCTGGGATTCTTCCTGATGGCGCTGAGTTTTCTCCCCCAAAAAGCTGTCATTGAGGTGGTGTAGAAACCAGGGGCCCAGGAGTTTGACTCCTTGTGACTTATTGATCCAGTTGCCTTGCTACAAGGCAGAATCTTCATCCAGTGCTTTTCTTCCTGCCCAAACTGCAGAGTTCTGTGCTTTGTTTGATCAGAGTTGGAGGGGAGGGTTGAGCCTGCTGCTCTCAGTTAACTTTGGAGGGGCTGTTTCTGAGCGACCTGGCATACACAATAACCTGTCCTTTGGCTGGCTGATGGGGCACTCCGATAAGGGCCGCCTGATATGTCTTAATGGATGCACTGCCTCCTCTTGGGGGCATGCACATTCCTGAGATGTCTGGCTCCAACCTGACAGCCTTTTGAACTTCCTATATTCTGAAAGCCCATTACTTGACTTAATAAGTTGGGGGAGATTTGAAGGCTGTCCTTGCCAAGGTTTTTTTCAGACATGTCGAAAGGGGAAGATGTGGTTTGCAAGAAAGGACTTTTCAAAATTATCTCTGCAAATGATCAACTTGCTCAAGTCTCTCCTTGACCCTGTGACACACCCCCTCCCCATGCATTCTTGTCTCATAAGAAGGGTTCTAACAAGCTGTCTCCCATTTGTCATACCCCAAGGGCTTATCAAATATCTTCCCCAAAGCTTTCCTATTGGCCCCACAACCGGATTTCTATGGGCTCTATGAATTAGTTGCCCGTCCTACTGAACCACTTTTGCCCTTATCTTGAACTTTCTGCTATATTTGACTCTGATAACCACCTCCACCTTCTTGGGACTCTTTCCAGAGCTTTTATTTTCACATAATTTTCTATTTTTCTTCATATTTATTTCCCCTCACAGGTCAAATTCTCCAGAAGCAGATTTTGACATGAAGTCCAGGGTGAAAGTTGTTTATCAGGATCAACACATTTGGGGAAGAGGGCATTGATGTAGGTACAACGATGCCTTAGGTAGCCTGAGGCTCTCTGTGGAGAGTGTCACCTATCAGAGTGACCATGTCAAGGAGAAATGGGCAGGTCTTTATTCCCACCTGGCTCAGTCAAAGATGCTGTGTTCCTGGGAAGGACATGACCTCAGGCAGACCTGCTCTTTATGGTGGGGAAGATGCTGAAGGAGCTGGCTGCTAGATGCTGTTTAGAGAGCAAACTCCCTGCCATTGGGTGGCATGTTCAGGCTTAAAAGGGAATCTGATTGAGGCAGCCCTCATTGCCCCATTTTCTTTCATAAGTCCCTTTGCACCAGGTGGTCACATGTACCCTTAAAAATGATAGAAGCAGTGGACATTCTCCCCAGAAGAAAGATACACATCTGTCCGCCGGTAAATACATTGCTAACAATTTGGAAGCGTTCCTAAGTGTTCCAAAATCCCCCAAAAGGTCCTCAATATGGACACACTTAATTATGGTCAAGCTGCCGTTATATTTGATTATTCTCACTATACTTCAATTCACATCCACATATATCTCAAGGAAAATTCCAAAATTCAAACACCTCTGGGTCCTTTCTCCTGTATAACTTTATTTAAGCCTTACCACCCACCTCCCTATTGGGTACTGAAGATGCTGTTTACCAGCTAGGGAACCAAGGTCCTGGTCACACTGAAAGTGGTTGAGGTCAGTTATAGCAAAAAAAAAAAAAAAAAGTTTTGTTTGCTTCTATGGCTCATGTCTCTTCTACTTTATCTTCCTTCCTCAAAGAGATTTTCAACTCTCAGGGAGCTTGTAAATCAAAAGGGGCGTGGGAGACGAGAAAAGTACACAAATAAACTCAGTGCAAGGACAGAGAGATAAGTGTTGTAATGTAGGCAGGGACATGGTTTGTATGAGAAGGAACATCCCCTTAGGTTCATTAAATATGTGATAATTTTCCCCATCAGAGTCCATGCGAGAATAGTTGACAGAGATAATTAAATGGCCTTTTTGCTTATAAGCTGTCGACATTTCCATAGCAGACATTTCTAGACTTTAGCTGGCTATTTAGAAAATATTTATGAGGCATTCCTTCAGCCCATCTGACATCAATAATTATCTTTATATAATAACAAATCATACACATTTCATATGTAAGCTTACCTGTCTTCTAAGAATTCGCAGATGCAAGAGTGGGGTGTGATCAAGAACACACTGCACTACAAAGCCACAGAGAAGCAGGGAATAGCTGTACCACAGAGAGAACCTGACGTTTTCATTGTGTCTCACTGTTTCTGACACAAACTCACTTAAAATGGCTTTAATTATAAATGCATATTATGCAGGTGGCAATGCGCTTGCTATACAGTATATGATATACTTAGTTTTCCATGCTTTTAATGACAGTTAGCCAACATTTCCTTTATGAAATTTCTAATCCATTAAACAAATCCCTGTTATTTGGCCAGACACTGGAGTGATAGGTCCACAAGAGACAGCCAGTAAATAGTCTAAAAGAATTAGTCAGTGAGTGGGTATACAAATGAGTGAGCAGATTCCTTCCTCTAAGATCTCATCCCACTGGATTGTTTTTTCTTCTACATTTGTATCTGTTGACAAGGATGCAGCTGCCTCTTCTTTCTTAACTTGGTCCTGATGCCAAAAACTTGGTCTCTGGTGCAGAAGAGAATCTTGGAGACAGAGTTTTAGGTGAAGCAGAAAAGACTAGCTTTATTCCTTTGCTAGCCAAAGAAAGATGCAGTGGGTTCAGACCCCTCAAAACTGTGTGCCCCAACCTGAGAAGAGTGAGGAGTTTTATGATAATAGTTCAAGGGTGAAGTTTCTGGTAAGCATTAGGGTGTGTGCAGAGCCTGTACTCCTTTAATCTGGCCTCTGGTGACCATCTCTCTCTCTCTTTTTCAATTTGTATTGGAGCACAGTTGCCTTACAGCGTTGTGTTAGTTTCTGCTGCACAGCAAAGTGAATCAGCCATACGTGCACATCTACCTTCTCTTTTCTTGGATTTCTTCCCATTTGAAGGTGTGCTAGAATCAATGGTCATTGTGTGTCGATTCCAACCTCCCAATTCATCCCACCTCCTCTTTCCCCACTGGTGTCCATAAGTTTGTTCTCCATGTCTGTGTCTCCATTTCTCCTCTAATGAGCTTCTCTGGTTCTTTTACTTTGGCCTCAGGTGGTCTCTCGATGAGATTTTTGAGGTTGTCAAACTGCAATCTAATCTGGAATGGAGACTGTTAACATCTTCCCTTGTTGGAGGCTTTAGTTGTAAAGAGTTTAGTGATACTGTCATGTTTATACCTTGACTGGGAGCTGGACCCTTCTTGTTGCTGTTTTTCAGTGCTAAATTCTTTGTGACCCCACAGATTGCAGTGCTCCAGGCTTCCCTGTCTTTCACTGTCTCCCGGAGCTTACTCAGACTTATGTCCATTGAATCATAGGTGCTGCTATCTAATCATGTCATCCTCTGCCACCCCCTTCTCCTCCTGCCCTCAACCTTTCCCAGCATCAAGGTCTTTTTCTAATGAATTGATTTGTTGCATCAGGTGGCCAAAGTATTGGAGCTTCAGCATCGGTCCTTCCAATGAATATTCAGGGTTGATTTCCTTTAGGGTTGAGTGGTTTGATGGGCTTGCAGTCCAAGGAACTCTCAAGAGTCTTCTGGGAGCCTGGGCTCTGCCTCAAGGCTATTCTAGTGTTTCTTGGCTGCTCCTCCCTTGTCTGGGCATTCCCTCCCTTTCTTGATTAGCAATTCTTTCTTTAAAAGGCTTTGGTGCCCAAAAGTCTTGCAGGGTCCTGCCCAGTTTCTGAATTCTCAACTTAATGGACTATTGGGAATTCCTATTTACATGGCTATCAAACCCTTGAAACCCAACATGTACAAAGTTAAGCTTGGTAGTGGTGATGCCAATATCATGTGATATCATGGTTGTAAATAACACGACTTTACAACTCTAGTTGTCTGAGTTTGAATCATGACCACATACTAGCTGTGAGATATTGGGCAAGTTATTTAACTCCTTTGTTATTGAGTGTTCAAATGTGTGAGTTACATGTAAACATAGACCAAAAAGGAGGCTGAGCACTGAAGAACTGATGCTTTCAAATTATGGTGCTGGAGAAGACTCTTGAAAATCCCGTAGAGGGCAAGGAAATCAAACCAATCAGTTCTAAAAGAAATCAACTCTGAATATTCATTGGAAGGACTGATACTGAAGCTGAAGCTCCAAAACTCTGGCCACCTTATGTAAAGAGCCTACTCATTGGGAAAAACCCTGATGCTGGGAAAGATTAAAGGCCAAAGGAGAAGGGCGGCAGAGGATGAGACTGGCTAGATAGCATCACCAACTCAATAGACATGAATTTGAGCAAACTCCAGGAGCTAGCAAAAGATGGGGGAGCCTGGCGCGCTGCAGTCCACGGGGTCACAAAGAGTCAGACATGGGTTAGTGACTGAACGACAGCAAAGGAAGTTAGCACAAGGAGTGTTTAGGAACAATCCTGGCATAGAATGAGTACCTACTTAACCTGTTTAGAGTTGGCTGCTAAAGTTCTTTCTATCCACTTGAAGAGAGGAAATCCATACAAAGAGAAGCATTTGAAAATCAATTCATTGGGAACTTCAGGGTTGCACTTTTGTTTGAAGTTTTGTCCTGTTCTTTAAAGAGTGTGGGACACACCCTCATCTTATTCACCTCTGAACCGTGAATGATAAAGCTCATGGAGTTGTTTGGAAGTTTAGAAATAATAATACAGAAAAGGTGGTACAAGAGTACCTACTCAATGTGGGTGAACTCTCTTCTCCTTGAGTTCCCCTAAAGATTGAATGGCAACAATGTGCATTTCTTGCCAGAGGAACCAAGAGATAAGAACTGGATCACTGATCCAACTTGCGAAAGGGCAGCCAGGTCAAGGAAGAAATCACAAACCCCCATCAGAGACTTAAATGGGGAAGAACAGGAATGGGCTAGTGAGAGCCGTGGACAGACCCGCACAGAGGGAAGACTCACAAATTCTTGTGGTGGAAAGTTATGAAAGGCAGAACGCAGGAGTTCAGGGTGTTGACGGAGGCTGCTCTTGCTGGACCACAGAGACGGTCCTCCAGAAAGCTCCATGGTGGGCTCAGAAGCAAGACCAGAGACTCAGGCGCGCCATGTGCCTGGCAGAGTCAGCAGGAGCCGGCGCCTGGCACATTTTCTGTTCCAGAAAGCACTCCAAGCCAAGAGAGAGTGGATTAGGAGGATTTAAAGTATAAAAAGTAAAACAAGCTGGGTTTTTTTAGACAATCATTCTCAAAGACAGTGAGTGAAATTTGTGTCACTTTAAATAAGGGATATGTCAGCAGGAAAAATAAAGAGGAAGAATAAAGATTCTCCGTGCTTCTCTTTGTAGTACAGCAAGACAACAAACAGAGCGGCTTGCCAACTACAGCCTCACCCAACCCTCCTTTGGCCATAAGCTATGATTCCTGCATTTTTTTCTGTGACTCACTCCCACTGCCTGACGTCAATCACCCATTTCCTCAAGACTTCTCCAGTTTTCTTCCTCCCTTGGAGGAAGCCAGCAACTCCCTGTCAATGACTCCTCTCTATTACCGCAAAGTTCACTGATTATCTCCTATGGGGCTCAAGAGGAAAGTGTAACATTCTATATAAAGGTAAATAGCTACTTTTATTCTAGAAGAAAGTCTCACTTCTGAGATGAAAAAGACAAAAAGCACTGGACAATGCATTGGAATATAAAATAACACCATGGGAAGTTTGTAAAACACCTCTTTTTTTATATTAATTTTTATTGGAGTCTAGAGAAGGCAATGGCACCCCACTCCAGTACTCTTGCCTGGAAAATCCCATGGACGGAGGAGCCTAGTAGGCTGCCGTCCATGGGGTCGCTAAGCGTCGGACACGACTGAGCAACTTCCCTTTCACATTTCACTTTCATGCATTGGAGAAGGAAATGGCAACCCGCTCCAGTGTTCTTGCCTGGAGAATCCCAGGGACGGGGGGCCTGGTAGGCTGCCGTTTATGGGGTTGCACAGAGTTGGACACGGCTGAAGCGACTTAGTAGCGGCAGCAGCAGTTTATCTATAACGTTGCATTAACTTCTACTGCAGAGCAAAGTGAATCAGCTATGTGTGTATATATATATATCTATAAAATATATATGTATGTATGTATATAATATATATGTATATGTATATATGTATAATGTATATGTATATGTATAATGTATATGTATATAATATATGTATATAATATATATTGTATATATATAATATATATGTATATATATATGTATATATATATAAATATATATATGTATATATATATAAAAAATATATATTCCCTCTTTTTTTGATTTCCATTCCATTTAGGTCACCATAGAACATTTACAAAGAGCATTTACACTCATGACTTTATTAACAAATGAACCCTACATATGGGAAGTAGGGTGTGAATTAACTCTATTATATCAAGAAGGGGAGTTGAGAAGTGGTTTTTTGACCTTTCTAGAATTCCTCTGTCAGTGATGGAGAAAAGGATTGCGTATGGTCACAGAGGGTGAAGACCCTCTTTAGGAGTGCTGGCTGCGCCCATTACCGTCTTCTCTGAGTCACTGCCCACCCCTGGCCATCTCAAGAACGGGCCACTGGTGGCTGTGGCTTTACTCAGCAGTCCCGCTCTCGGGTCAGTGTTGCATGAACCAGGTGTGCACACCTGAATCGGTCTCTGCAGGTGCGCAGGGCAAAGGTTAAGGGCTAGAAGGAGTTCTGACAGTTCTACAGCTTCTCTTACATTTTGAATTTACATATTTAAACAAAGTTTAAAGCACATCAGTATCTGCATTCCCCCCTGAAACAAGGTGAAGACTTCAAGGTCTTTTAATTCACTGTGAATCCTACTCATTTCCCCTAAATACCCAGGTATTATCCAATATTTTATTTCTAACTCAATCTTATGCACAAAAGATTAACTGTAACAGTATCCTGAGTATTATTATATAAAGTCACTTTTCCTTTAGCATTCCCAGTGTGTGTTGCCAATGTGCTTAATAATCATTACTTCTCTCTTCTTCTGACTTAATTTTCCTACTAAAGTATCTCCTATACTTTCGGTATAGGAGAAAATCTGTGGTTAGAATTCTCTCAGTTTTTAAATACCTGAAAATCTGTTTGCTGAATCTGACAAAGATTATGTCATCTATCAGTAATAGAATGTCCCTAAAAATAAAGGCATAAACTAATCAGAGTTTTGGTTTTCTCATTCATTAATAAGGTCAGAATCAGGCTGATGATATGGAAGCCCCCACAATATAAGTATCCAGTTTCCTGATATATTTCTGTTTCAGGAGCCTGTAGGTCACTTCATAGTCACAATATGCTTGCTGAAACTCCAGCCTTGTCTAAGTTTGAGGCAGAACCCATGGAAAAAGCAGGAAGCAAAAATAACACATCTGTTGATTCCACCCTTCCAAACAAACTACAGCTATTGCATTAGGTTCTAGATGCACTTTAGCCATTAACACTTCAAAAATCGCTTTCCTACAGTGTTCTATGTTCTTTCCATCTAGTCTTCCCATAGAGGAGTTTGAAACTTCTCTATTTTCAAACTTAGTTTTTGCATTTCCTATTAATCTTTCTGAAAGACATACTTGTAGCATTTCTCTATCTCCCAGCTGTCTAATTCTATTGTTTTCTGTGTCAAGCATACTGTTTTACTTGGTTACTGAAATTAAAAACAAAATTTTCAATGATTTTATTTTTGATATTTAAGTTTCTTGTTTGTTTGTTTTTTTTTAATTAAAAAAATCCTTAACTTTTCCTACATGTTTTTTTCTTGTCATTTCTGACTTTATGGGTGGTGTTCCTTTATACCTTTGAAGATATTAAATATTTTTACTGTTAATTACCTTACAGACTTCTCAAATTTATGTGGTTTCATAGAGTCAATTTCTCCCAACTTTTAATCCATAGACTGTGATTTGTACTGTTGTATGCTTTGTAATTCTCAGGTTCTAGGTCATTTCCCATGGGCATTATGTACAGTGGGCATTCTCTTCCCTGCAGGACCTGAGGCATCGACATAAAGTTTTGGGTTTCCCTCTTCCCACACACTACAGGGGCTTCCCTTGTGTCTCAGCTGGTAAAGAAACCACCTGCAATGTGAGAGACCTGAGTTTGATCCCTGGATTGGGAAGATCCCCTGGAGAAGGGAAAGGCTACCCATTCCAGGATTCTGGCCTAGAGAATCCCATGGACTTTATAGTCCATGCAATCACAAAGAGTCAGACAGGACTGAGTGACTTTCACTTCACTTCATTTCGTACACTATAGAGTTCACTGGCTATAAACTAATCTGGGGTGCTCTAAGTTAGGTCTCTGTCCTCCATGGGTTTCTCTATTTGAATTCTGTGCCCACCACTGTGTATCTTTGGGAATCTCACCTGTTGCATCAGTTCCTGTTTTTACTGTGGCTTGGGGCAGCAAGCGTCCAACTAGTGGATTGAGATAGTCTCGTCCCAGGTCACAGGGCAGGCAATTCTTCTGCTTGTGCTTACTTTCTTGTTGCTGCTTTTAGGTTTCTGTCCCACATTCTCATGCCTCAAGGCAGGATGGTGTCCAGTGAGACAGCTTATAAGCAAACTGGGGCCACATTCTTCAATTTTGACCACAAGTTCAGGACTCTGAGTTTCTTCTTCATTTCTGGCCCCTGAATATTTTCTTTCCAGCTTTGGAGCTTAGCAAAATAGTGGTTAGGTAATTTATATGTGTCATCTAATATTTACATGTGTTCAGAGCAGGTAGGATAGTGTTAATATGCTTCATGAGCCATCTTGACCATAAATCAAGAAACTGTAATCTATGGGCGAAACAGTTGTAAGGAGGGTTGAGAAACACTATTTGCTTAGGGCTAGTTGCTTAGATGGAGAACGTGTAACTTGGAGGCTTCATGATTGCCTTCAGGTTGAATTGTAAAGGAAAATGGATGGAGCACACTTGCTGAGTGGGGTCAGATGAGGAAGGGGAGTATGCTAGGGTCCCAGGAGCTTTTCGACTACTGTTTCCAGTCTCTTCTATAGACACACTATACTTTCTGTGCTTGATTCTATAAGGTAAACCATTATCTTTTCTGTGCGTGTGTGTGTGGGTGCACACATATATGCTCAGCCTCTAAATCCTGTCTGACTCTTTGAGAGCCCATGGACTGTAGCCCACCAGGCTCCTCTGTCCATAGGATTCTCCAGGCAAGAAGACTGGAGTGGGTTGCCATTTCCTCTTCCAGAGGATCTTCCCAACCCAGATATTGAACCTGTGTCTCCCGGGTCTCCTACACTGGCAGGCAGATTCTTTACCACTGAGCCACCAGGGAAGCCCTACGTATGTGTTTGTAAAAACTCACTGGAGTGATTTTCTCCACATGTATCTAAAAGTCTTCTATCAAAATGTGGACTTCAACTTCAGACCCACCAAAAGCCCAACTCTGATTTTCCAATTGCCTCTGAGAGTGAATTGGCTGGTTTGATCAATAGTAGAGGCTCATATGGATCATTTCATGAAAGTGAAAATGTAGGTTGCTCAGTCGTGTCCAACTCTTTGCAACCCCATGGACTATATAGTCCATGGAATTCTCTAGGCCAGAATACTGGAATGGGTAGCCTTTTCTTTCTCCAGGAGATCTTCTCTACCCAGAGATTGAACCCAGGTCTCCTACATTGCAGAAGCTTTCACTTTTCACCTTACTTTCAGAGGCTTATATAGGTGATTTCAAAAAAGCACAGTTGAAATAAAAACATTTCAATAAACCATACAGTGGAGTCTTCTTAGTTAATTTCTGTGTATCATCACAGAGTTCCTGAAACCAGTCAGAGTACTTGTTTTGGAAATGGGCAAGTTTCATTGTATCTTCCTTGTTGAGTAAACCTAAGCTGGTTAAGTTCAACTTACAAACTTTCAAATTTTGTAGTTATGAATAGTAAGGATATTTTCATGGTAGCTCAGTGGTAAAGAATCTGTCTGAAATACAGGAGATGTGGGTTCAATCCCTGGGTTGGGCAGATGTCCTGGAGAAGGAAATGGTAACCCACTGAAGTATTCTTGCCTGGAGAATCCCAGGGACAGAGGAGCCTGGTAGGCTACAGTCCCTGGGGTCGTGAAGAGTTGGACATGACTTAGCAACTAAACAACAGTAACAAGGGCTATTTTCAAGGCTAAAAGCATGAATGTAGTTGACTAGAACAAAGCATCTTTTAATAAATGTGTGTTGTCTCATCCTGTCCTTATTCTATCAAGAGCAGGTGCCCAAGGAAGAAAGAACCAGTGTTGCCCTGGTGAGGAAACTCTCTTAGAGGAAGGCTCTGGTGTCACATTTGGGCAGGTGGCCAAGGGGGCATATGTGCACTTGGAGAAATGTCCATGTCCAATCTTCAGCTGTTCTTGGAAGAGATCTCCATGGCTGAAGCCTGCTGTCTGATCAGTATCAGGAGAAGTAAATTATCACTGCATGCTTTCCTCCTTGGAGGTAAAATTCCTTGTGAGGGAGGCAGGCAATGTGTTCATGTGAAGATGGTTGTTAGGTTCTCTTGATTGTGTTGTTGCTTCTCCCCAGCTTGGCCTGACTTCACCAGCTGGTGTTCAGAGTCCACAGAGGTGACACAGCACTCATCCTACAGACATGATTTACAGAGGGGCAGACAGGGCTTCCCTGGTGGCTCAGATGGTAAAGAATCTGCCTGCAATTCAGGACACCTGGGTTCAGTCCCTGGTTTGGGAAGATCCCCTGAAAAAGGGAATGGCTACCCACTCCAGTGTTCTTACCTGGGAAATCCCATGGACAGAGGAGCCTGGCAGGCTACAGTCCATGGCATTGCAGATTCAGTCATGACTGAGAAACTAATGCTTTCACTTTTTCACTTTCAGAATGAGAAAGCTTTTGTCTTGGGCCTCAAGGGAAGCATTTGGCAATTTTTAAATATTGTGCTTTTTTTTTTTTCCAATTATGCATTTGCTAATGTTCTTTTATTTTTAACTTTTATTTTTTTGCAGCAAAGGACCAAAAGTGACTATGAGTTAGGGGAGGGCAGAGAAGAACTAATTCACATATCACCTAGTTGTCCTGGATGAGACAGGAGTGTCTCTCTCTGGGCAGTGGAAATTATGGGACACTGCTTATGAGATGGAGAAGGCAATGGCACCCCACTCCAGTACTCTTGCCTGGAAAATCCCATGGATGGAGGAGCCTGGTAGGCTGCAGTCCATGGGGTCGCTAAGAGTCGGACACAACTGAGAGACTTCACTTTCATGCATTGGAGAAGGAAATGGCAACCCACTCCAGTGTTCTTGCCTGGAGAATCCCAGGGATGGCAGAGCCTGGCAGGCTACAGTCCATGGCATTGCAGATTCAGTCATGACTGAGAAACTAATGCTTTCACTTTTTCACTTTCAGAATGAGAAAGCTTTTGTCCTGGGCCTCAAGGGAAGCATTTGGCAATTTTTAAATATTGCGCTTTTTTTTTTTTTCCAATTATGCATTTGCTAATGTTCTTTTATTTTTAACTTTTATTTTTTTGCAGCAAAGGACCAAAAGTGACTATGAGTTAGGGGAGGGCAGAGAAGAACTAATTCACATATCACCTAGTTGTCCTGGATGAGACAGGAGTGTCTCTCTCTGGGCAGTGGAAATTAGGGGACACTGCTTATGAGATGGAGAAGGCAATGGCACCCCACTCCAGTACTCTTGCCTGGAAAATCCCATGGATGGAGGAGCCTGGTAGGCTGCAGTCCATGGGGTCGCTAAGAGTCGGACACAACTGAGAGACTTCACTTTCATGCATTGGAGAAGGAAATGGCAACCCACTCCAGTGTTCTTGCCTGGAGAATCCCAGGGATGGCAGAGCCTGGTGGGCTGCCATCTATGGGTCACACAGAGTCGGACACGACTGAAGTGACTTAGCAGCAGCAGCAGCTTATGAAATGCAGGGAGAGTGGTCCCCTGTCTGAGACGAACTGCATCCATGTGTGTGTTAGCCCGATAGTATGAACAGGCATCTTCCAAAATGAGACTTGATTTAAATGTGTGTGTTTCCACGTTCACACCTGTGCGCATTATTGAGGAGAAAGTGAAAATGAGGCTACGTCAGATGAGCAGGCCCAGGTTGTGTGTGCTCTGGGCTATTTTCTCAGATTCCTAATCCAGCTCCCCTTTTCCACATTCACTCCACCTACTCTGCCCAGTGACATTTTCCCAAAAGCACCTCTCACCGTGCCACCATTTGAGTTGCTATTCAATGTTTAGGACAAGTACAGAGCTTCAATCATGGTGTAGGGGCTGCCCACAAAAAGCATTGCTCACTTACCTTTTCTCTGTGTGAAAGCATGAACAGAGTACAAATGCAGTTTAGTTGGGTTGCCATCCCAGGAAACACCTGTAGGAGAGCGGGGAAGTGAGCTGGAGAAGAGTGTGACAACAACTCACCCTCAGGGGCAGTGACTGGACACGATCCATCCACTCCATCCCACGCAGGGGGAGGGAGCTAAGACACTGATTCTCCCAGACCTCGTGGGTGTTGGCTGGGTGCTGTTTCTGGGGCACTGAACAGGCCCTTCTGAGCTGTGGTCCACATGGGCAAAGTGGGTTCTGATGGCCAGATGAAACTTTCAGCAAAGAAAACAAAGTACTGACACTGAGATCAGAGCTGATGAATGAAGGACTAGAGCCATGTAGGAACCCACCCACATCATTCTTTCTCACCTGTAGAAAGGGCACATTATACAGACATACATAATGCATAGTTAATGGATATATTATATTCTTATCATGACCCTTTTCCCCAGTCCATCCATAATGATGCTACAATATTTCAGCTCACCATATACACCTGAGGTCTGCTTATTCGCTCATTTATTAACTCAGTAAAAAGTTACTAGTTGTTTAATTTAGTCCACAGACTATAGCAATGGCTGGTGATGGTATCTTGAATATGGCACGTAAGCTTCATCCTCACTCAACTTACAAATTCATCGTGGGAAGTGGAGCCAGTAAATTGCAGACCAGAAACCAGGGGGTCATACTATATTGTGTCAAGCCTAGTGATGAGGGAAGGACTGAGTGATAAGGGAACAGGTAAGAGAGATGGACAAACTTCGCCCCAGGGGCTGGTGAAGCCTCTCCAGTAGAAGTGATATATAAGCTTTGACTTACTAAAGGATAGGAAGTCACATCTGGTGTAGACAGTGTCACGTAGCAGAAGACCTTTCATCTCTTTTGGATCCAGTGACCAAGAGTTAACAAGATGTAACACACACACACACAGGCTTTCCCAGGACAGGCAACTTTGGCAGCTGGTGTTTCTGCCTGTGCTGAACATGAATGGCATGTATCTGCCCCCCAGGACTGGAGCATCCATGAACTGCCAGCAGCACTGCCTTGTTACTCCCATTGGGCAGTGATATTACTCAAGTCATTCTTCTTCTTCTTTTTTTTTTTTTTTTGCCCCACTGAGAGGCATGTGAAATCTTTTCTTAGTTCCCAACCAGGGATTGAACCTACACGCCCTGTATTGAAAGTATGGAGTCTAAGCCACTGGACTGGCCAGAAAGTCCCAAGGCATTCTACTTAACAGACCTATAGAGAAGATCCTGGATGCTTACTTTAGCTAGAGCCACACAATGCCTCCCTAGATGACTCTACATTGTGGGGTCAAGAATGAGCTCTCCCAGAAGATTGTGGAGGATATTTCTTATCCTTTTTCCCCTAATGTATTCAAGAGCTGTATCATCCTTTCCTCTCTCCACACATGGTGTCAATCTTTGCAACAAGAAATGTGCATACCTTGGAACTGAACAGTATCATGCTCAATTGCATGGCCATACATGAATTTTGCAAACCCATGGACTGTAGCCCACAAGGCTCCTCTGTTCATGGGATTCTCCAGGGAAGAATACTGGAGTAGGTTGCCATTTGCTTCTCCAAGGATCTTCTTGACCCAGGCATCGAACCTGTGTCTCTTGCATCTCTTACACTGGTAGGCAGATTCCTTACCACTGTGCCATCTGCTGATTATTTTAAGGAACATTCCAGCACTTGTCCATCTCCAGATGTATCAAGCTACAAACTCTGTCGAAAAAGGTTGCCTTCTTAGATTTCAGTTCTGTATGTGTATGTGTGTTTTAATGGCAGGCTAGCACTTGACAATAAAAAAAAATAAATTGAGGGTTTGAAGTCTCTGACTTGTGATGCTAAGATCCATCAAGTCAAGACATTACCTCTCTGAGCCCCAGTCTCCAGTTCTGTTGAAGGCATGTACACTCTCTGCCTCACAGAGGTGTAAGGATTTAAAAAGCAATGAGGCAGCATTATTGGGTTTTGGTACATGTTCATATATTGTTGAAAGCAAAGTCAAGTGCTGTGAGGGGGGTAAATTAGCTAATCCAGAAATTTCCAAGCTTCATTTTTTTCAGCTTTATTGTCTCTGGATCTCAGTTCAGTCCCTCAGTCACGTCTGACTCTTTGAGACCCCATGGACTGAAGCACACCACTCTTCCCAGTCCATCACCAACTCCAGGAGCTTGCTCAAACTCATGTTCATCGAGTCAGTGATGCCATCTCAACATCTCATCTTCTGTCATCCCCTTCTCCTCTTGCCCTCAATCTTTACCAGCATCAGGGTCTTTTCCAATGAGTCAGTTCTTCCATTCTGGTGGCCAAAGTATTGGAGCTTCAGCTTTAGCATCAGTCCTTCCAATGAATACTTAGGACTGATTTCCTTTAGGATTGACTGGTTGGATCTCCTTGCAGTCCAAGTGACTCTTAAGAGTCTTCTCCAACACCGCAGCTCAAAAGCATCAATTCTTTGGCACTCAGCTTTCTTTATAGTCCAACTCTCACAACCATACATGACTACTGGAAAAACCATAGCTTCGACTAGATGGGCCTGTGTTGGTAAAGTAATGTCTCTGCTTTTTAATATGCTGTGTAGGTTGGTCATAGCGTTTCTTCCAAGGAGCAAGTGTCTTAATTTCATGGCAGCAGTCACCATCTGCAGTGATTTTGGAGCCCCAAAAAGTTTCACTGTTTCCATTGTTTCCCCCTCTATTTGCCATGAAGTGATGGGACTGGATGCCATGATCTTAGTTTTTTCATTGTTGAGTTTTCAGCCAGCTTTTCCACTCTTCTCTTTCACTTTCATCAAGAGGTTCTTTAGTTCCTCTTTGCTTTCTGCCATAAGGGTAGTGTCATCTGCATATCTGAGGTTATTGATATTTCTCCCAGCAATCTTGATTTCAGCTTATGCTTCATCCAGTCCATCATTTTTCATGTCCTAACTCTGCACAGAAGTTAAATAAGCAGGGTGACAATATACAGCCTTGATGTACTCCTTTCCCAATTTGGAACCAGTTCATTTTTCCATGTCTGGTTCTAATTGTTGCTTCTTGACCTGGATACAGATTTCTCAGGAGGCAGGTAACGTGGTCTGGTATTCCCATCTTTTTAAGAATTTTCTACATTTTGTTGTGATCCACACAGTCAAAGGCTTTAGTGTAGTCAATGAAGTAGAAGTAGATATTTTTCTGGAATTCTCTTGCTTTTCAATTTTTGGCAATTTGATCTCTGGTTCCTCTGCCTTTTCTAAATCCAGGGTGAACATCTGAAAGTTCTCAATTCATGTACTGTTGAAGCCTAGCTTGGAGAATTTTGAGCATTACTTTGCTAGCATGTGAGATGAGTGCAATTGTGCAGTAGCTTGAACATTCTTTGGCCTTGCCTTTCTTTTGGATTGGAGTGAAAACTGACCTTTTCTAGTCCTGTGGCCACTGTTGTGTTTTCCACATTTGGTAGCATATTGACTGCAGCACTTTAAGAGCATCATCTTTTAGAACTTGAAATAGCTCAGCTGGAATTTCATCACCTCCACTAGCTTTGTTCATAATGATGCTTCTTAAAGCCCACCTGACTTTGCACTCCAGGATGCCTGGCTCTAGGTGAGTGATCATACCATCATGGTTATCTGGGTCATTAAAATATTTTTTGTATAGTTCTTCTGTGTATTCTTGCCACCTCTGGGTCTATAGTCAAACTTTTTAGGTGTTTTTGATCCTTGTCAGGGAGAAGGAAGACACTGTAGGTGATTTGTTTCCACTTCATCTACTGGATGGAGTCTGGTCCCTGTGGCTCCTGTTGTAAATGGCCAATTGACTGATGGAATGAGCCAGCTCAGGAAAGCCAGCTCTCTGGGTCCTGGAAGACCACCACGTGCAATAGTTATCTCACACCCCGTGTGATTTGAGGGTTGCTGAGTACTCCTTTAGACCTTCATCTGTTTGAATCAGGGCTCCACAGTAGAAGTATTGCTGTTGGAGGGTTGAGGCTCCCAGCTCTGTTGCTAAACACCTTGTTCAGGGCACTTGAGGACTCTAGGCCTCAGCTGTAGAATCAGCAGAACTCGCGACTACATCAGGTTATGTCAGTTTTTTGTTGTTACTGGTGATGAGGAGGAAGCTTAGTTCAAAGAAGGCAATCATGGACACCTTAGACAGGAAGCAAAGAAGAAAGAGCAGGACTCTGCCCCTTGAAGCAGAGAATGTGTAAGGGGGGTGTGTCTGAGGGGGCTGCTGCTCATTGGTCCAGCACATGCTTTGTTACACCCACCCCTCCCATCCCTGCCACCCCATTCACAACCTGCTCCCCTCTCCCCTCACCCTGACCCCAACAGCACCGAACTTACCCTAGGGATCCCTGAGGGCTTCCAAGAAACCTCAGTGATCCAGGGTAGGAAAGTTTAGGAAAACCAAAACAAAACAGTGGATTAAATTACTTCTAAGGCCCCTTCCAACTAATATTTCATAAGCCTCTGGATTAAGTCGAAGCCTGGTATTCCTCTTATTAGAGTTAAGTCCTCTGGGAGAAGTTCCTGGTTGCCCAGATGGTGCCAGTTGGAAGCAAGTATGACAGGAGGGAGGCAGAACATATTAACCTTGGCACCTACTGTCAATGCAGAGCTTCAAAGACAAATAGAAGGTCAGCACGAATGGGATATGAGCACCATCAGGGCTGGGAGCTGATTCCCAACACCTAGCACAGTCGTCAGCACAAAGTAAGTGCCCGTAAATAGATATTAGCTTCATGAGTAAAGAATGCACTTTTGAATGTTAATCCTGGCTTTATCACTGAGCCTTTGTTTTCTCATCTGTTGAATGGGGATGATGGCACCTTTTTCACAGAGCTTGTTAAGAGACTTTAATGATAGAGCCACCAATAAAACTTCTGAGTCACAATATGCTCCCAATAAACTGAGCTGCTATCATCTTGTTTAGCAGGTCTGGGGGTTAAGACACCCTGATTGGGTCTAATATAATAAGACCTAAGGTCATGGGAGAGCAGGAAGGAGCCACCCCGGGTCTAATCCACACTGAGCAGGCCAAGGAAGGCCAGAAGAAAGGAGAGCAGGGGCTTTGGAAAGGGTGGAGGTGTCTGGTAATGGAGGTGAATAGCCTTGACCAGGTTCCTCAGCCATTAGCTGTCGGCCTGTGAGGCTCTCAGTGTGTGGTTTGGGATGCTCCATGTACATTTCCCAGAAACCACTAACAGTGGCTCTAAAAGTGTTTGCTAGCCTTCACCTCTTGGGTAAGGGATTGGTCCTCGGAGGAGACCTGCTGTGTATTTAGGAAAGGAGGTGGCAGGCATTCAGCACAGCCTTTGATTTGGGGCATTTGTCTTGGGGTCAACACTGCACGTGCAGCTGGACTTTCCCTGCCCACCCCACCCCGGGTCCCCGTGGAGCAAGAGAGATTCACTGCATCCCTCTTGCCATGGAGTGTGTGCCGAGATAGACTCTGCCGGGGTCACCCCACCCCTGTAGGGACCCTCCTCTGCCGTCTGTGTCCATGCTGGTAGGTAACCACTTGTTCCTGCTAGCAGAGTCTGTTGTGATAAGAACATCAATTTTTTGGTGTGGACATGTGTCCATGTCACTCGTTAAGAGAAACATCCCAGGCACACAGGTGACCCTGCTCCCTTCTGTCTGTACCATCATCCGGGGAAACAGCAAGTGATTCGATGATGTGGTGAGGCCTGCAAACCATGTCACAGGGTCCCTGTGTTACAGTCCCTCTAAATAATGATTGTTTACAGAGGCATCATTGTGTTCACAGATGAAAGAACATGGCAAGCCCTGTCACTCACCTAATACATGAAGAGTGCTTCAGGGGAAGATACTGATAGTGTGTAGAGACAGGGAAACTGAGTCCTTGAGATGGAATGGACAGAATGTTCCCAGAGTGAAAAGGGGCAAAAAAGTGAAGCCAGGATTCGGTACCACCAACCACCAGCAGGGAGCTTTCCAGGTGGCACAGTGGTAAAAACCTGGCAGCCAATGTAGGAGATGCAAGAGACTCAGATTCCATCTGGGCCAGGAAGACCCCCTGGAGGAGGGTATGGCAACCCACTCCAGTATTCTTGCCTGGAGAATCCCATGGACAGACGAGCCTGGTGGACTATATAGTCCATGGGGTCACAAAGAGTCAGACACAACTGAGCAACTGAGCACAACCACAGGTAGCAACAGCTGATTTAGGGCTACGTGTCGCTTCTCACTGGACCGTAATCTCGAGGGACACACCTATTCACATTGAGACTTGTTGAGAACTAAGGCGCCAGTTATAGGCAAAAGCCGGTAGGAGGACTCCATTTACACATAAAATGCAAAAGCAAGCAAACACATTACAATACTGAGAAAACAATCTCCTGGAAGACAGAAAAACTGTCCTGAATTTAGGGAGTCCCAGTGCATCCTGAGGTTATTTTGCTTGCTCCACAAAGGAGGTCACAGTATTCAGAGCAGGTTTAAATGGATAATGTTTGCCGTTAAAATAAAGACGTCTGTATCGTGGGAGGTAGTTTTCACTGGGTAGGCCGAGACAGAAGGTGGAGGATTCTGACTAATGATGTTCATTTTCCTGATCTTTCAAAAATTAAATGTCAGTTGAGTCCCTTAGATGCAAACACTAGGTGCCATTTTATTGCGCATCTTTTAGGCACCAGGCTCTGCTCACAGCACACTTTCTACGCTTCATTGTTTCTTGTAAATTCAACATCTGGGGAGAGGAAAGGTGTGAAAAGTACACGTCATTTGATGTTTATTTTGATTTTTTTCTGCTAAAATCTTTGTAGCCCACATGTTTTACATAACATACTTTGGGAACATACTTTTTCCTCACAATTTCATCTGGGACTCGAGAGAAATGGAATAATTCCAAAGCTACTGTTTTGCAAATTCCATGCTTTCTAAGCTGGGGACACAAGGCAGGAAAGAGTCACCTCACCCTTGGGTAACTTCAGTCGTGACAGTTACAGAACAGAGTGTGGCCTCCAGAGAATCAGAGGGACTTGGCTTAAATCAAGCCCCATCAACTTCCCAGTGGTGCGGCTCTGTGAATGTGACCTAACATTTAGAAACATCAGCTCCCTTGTGTTTCAAATAGCATCCTGCTCGAATGTGATACACATCTCCTGAAAAATCTTACATTCTGCACAATAATCATACACTAAAAATAACAAGCTATATGACCAAAATAGCATTAAACAGAAGAGTAAACAGCTCAAAAGGCAGGTAACTTTGCAAGCAGACCCCCCAAAATATACAAATAAAGGTTTCAGTGTTAACAGATAAAAGCATGTAACCAAAAACTGCAGTTCTTTACTGGTAACATAAGGTAAAATATTTTGCTATAAATGGGGTGGAAGAAAAGCTTAAGTAAAAAGGGACCAAGATCAGAAAAAAACCATGGAACCAGCCCTTCCAAGAAAGAGCTGATGGTGAAACTGAGTCAAAACAGAGAACAGGTGTCAAGGTTACAAGATTGTTTTCTTCCCCTGCTTGCTGGGATCTACAGCTAGGTTACTTGAAGTTTAGCTAGTATTACTGGATGGTGCGCTAAAGAGCTGCTTGGTGAGAGTGAAAGAGGAGAGTGAGAAAGTGGGCTTAAAGCTCAACATTCAGAAAATGAAAATCATGGCATCCGGTCCCATCACTTTATGGCAAATAGATGGGGAAACAGTGGAAACAGTGGCTGACTTTATTTTTCTGGGCTCCAAAATCACTGCAGATGGTGACTGCAGCCATGAAATTAAAAGACGCTTACTCCTTGGAAGGAAAGTTATGACTGAAGGCAATGGCACCCCACTCCAGTACTCTTGCCTGGCAAATCCCATGGATGGAGGAGCCTGGTAGGCTGCAGTCCATGGGGTCGCTAAGAGTCAGACACGACTAGGCGACTTCACTTTCACTTTTCACTTTCATGCATTGGAGAAGGAAATGGCAACCCACTCCAGTGTTCTTGCCTGGAGAATCCCAGGCACGGGGGAGCCTGGTAGGCTACCGTCTATGGGGTTGCACAGAGTCGGACATGACTGAAGTGACTTAGCATAGCATAGCATAGCATAGACAGCATATTAAAAAGCAAAGACATTGTCAACAAAGGTCCATCTAGTCAAGGCTATGGTTTTTCCAGTGGTCATGTATGGATGTGAGAGTTGGACTATAAAGAAAGTTGAGCACCAAAGAATTGATGCTTTTGAACTGTGGTGTTGGAGAAGACTCTTGAGAGTCCCTTGGACTGCAAGGTGATCCAACCAGTCCATTCTGAAGGAGATCAGTCCTGGGTGTTCATTGGTAGAACTGATATTGAAGCTGAAACTCCAATACTTTGGCCACCTGATGTGAAGAGCTGACTCATTGGAAAAGACCCTGATGCTGGTAAAGATTGAGGGTAGTAGGAGAAGGGGACGACAGAGGATGTAATGGTTGGATGGCATCACCGACTCAATGAACATGGGTTTGGGTAGACTCCGGGAGTTGGTGATGGACAGGGAGGCCTGGCGTGCTACAGTTCATGGCGTCGCAACAAGTCGGACATGACTGAGTGACTGAACTGAACTGAACTGGATGGTGCGAAGTTTCATGTACAGGAGAAAAAAATCTCATGTGACCCACACTGCTCTTCACGATGCAGACAGTATTCCCTCCCTATTTATTTACCTGTTAGATATGTTAATTCTTGCTTCAGGAATATGCTTTACCATAGAACAGATTGTCATATGCCCTCATCAGTTTATTTTGATGCTTACAGGTAAGAAATTTAAAGGGTTTGACAGTGCCTGATGCTTAGTAGGGTCTTCATAAGTGTTGGCTCCCATTCATGCTCTGTCATTATTAGTCTTAGGATGAGTAGCTGTAAGTTGGCAATAGTGAGTTGTGTGACTTCTATTTCAAACACGTTCTTCAAATTTTTTTAAGTGTTAGTCTATCAGAGGGGCAGAAAAAGTAACATCCTGAAACCTCTAGGAAGCTTGTGTAAGCCGACATTCTGGCAGGGGGTCCTCTGGAGACACTGAACGATGGAGGTGGCCTGCAAGTGAATGCAAACACAAACTTTCAAAAGTAAATCTCCTTCAAAGAGCCTCTTTTGCAAAAGCAAACTCAGGTCCTGTTGATTGATTTACAGTACTTGGCAAGATTGTAAATAGAACCTCTGTTAGATATGACCAGGAGATAAATGCAACATACATAAAATATTAAGCTAATTAAAGAGTATCTTTTCTTTCTTGAGGAACCTTGTGAATTCTGATAAGTAAGTGCAAAAATACCACCAAAACAGTCACAAAAGGTAGATTCTGGGACCCTATTGTTTAAATGAGAAGGTTGTATCCTTCAGAGGAGACAGAGACATGTGGAAGAATTTGGAATCACATCACCTGTTAAGCATCAGTAGAGGGCTTCCCATGAGGCATAGCAGTAAAGAATCCACCTTCTAAATGCAGGAGGTGCAATAGATGTGGGTTCAGTCCCTGGGTCAGGAAGATCCCCTGGAGAAGGAAATGACAACCTATTCCAGGATTCTTGAAAAATCCCAGAGACAGAGGAGCCTGGCAGGCTGCAGTCCATGTGGTCCCGAAGAGTTGGCTATAACTGAGCACATACACAGAAGATTCAGTTAAAGATCAGGTCTCCTTTAACCTCAAGAAAATAAACTCAGGGGCACCTGTTGTTACATTCAACTACCTCGCTTATTTCATAAGTTCCAGCAGAAGAGAGATAAAGAGAATCAGTACAACTTAGACTAGTAAAGGACTCTCTAACCCTGGAATCTGCTCAGCTCGGGAAGGCTACATCATCAGGAGTGAGTGTGCTGTCTCTGAAGGTATTTAACCAGAAAGGGTATGACCATTCTGTGCATGGGTTACCTTGCTCATCCCTGCTCCCCACTAAACACACATAATCTTCTCAAAGTTTGAAAGAGTCTTCATATGAAAAGTAACTCAAAGGAAAGCAGCAGTCCACCACCTGTGTTTTGCATGCTCTGATCTTTGGGTCAGTCCTGTAAACTGGGTGTTGTATTAGTTTACTAGGCCTACTGTTACAAAGTATCGCAGATGAGGAGGCTTAAACAACAGAAATTTACTTCCTTAAAGTTCTGGTGGTTGGAAATCCAAGACCAAGGTGCTGGCTTGATGGGTTCCTACCAAGGCCTTTCTCTTTGGCTTGTAGAGGACAGCCTTCTCTCTGTTGTCTTCACATGGTCATCCCTCTGTTCCTGACTATGTCCTAATCTCTTCCTATAAGGACATCAGTCAGATTGGATTAGCACCCACCCTAATGATGTCATTTTACTTTAACTACCTTTTGAAAGACCCTATTGTGGTGCTTTACATTGTCACCCTGCTTATTTAACATATGCAGAGTGCTGCTGCTGCTGCTAAGTCACTTCAGTCGTGTCCGACTCTGTGCAACCCCATAGACAGCAGCCCACCAGGCTCCCCATCCCTGGGATTCTCCAGGCAAGAACACTGGAGTGGGTTGCCATTCCCTTCTCCAATGCATGAAAGTGAAAAGTGAAAGTGAAGTCGCTCAGTCGTGTCCAACCCTCAGTGACCTCATGGATTGCAACCTACCAGGCTCCTCCATCCATGGGATTTTCCAGGCAAGAGTACTGGAGTGGGGTGCCATATGCAGAGTACATCATGCTAAATGCTGGGCTGGAAGAAGCACAAGCCAGAATCAAGATTGCCAGGAGAAATATCAATAACCTCTGATATGCACATGACCCCACCCTTATGGCAGAAAATGAAGAGGAATCCAAGAGACTCTTGATGAAAGTGAAAGAGGAGAGTGAAAAAGCTGGCTGAAAACTCAACATTCAAAAAACTAAGATCTTGGCATTAGGTCCCATCACTTCATGGCAAATAGATGGGGAAATAATGGAAATAATGAGAGACTTTATTTTCTTGGGCTCCAAAATCACTGCAGATGTTGACTGCAGCCATGAAATTTAAAGACACTTGTTCCTTGGAAGAAAAGCTATGACCAAACCAGATAGCATATTAAAAAGCAGAAACATGACTTAACCGACAAAGGTCTGTCTAGTCAAAGCTATCGTTTTTCTAGTAGTTACGTATGGATGTGAGAATTGGACCATAAAGAAAGCTGAACACCAAAGAATTGATGCTTTTGAACTGTGGTGTTGGAGAAAACTCTTGAGTCCCTTGGACTGAAAGGAAATCAAACCAGTCAATTCTAAAGGAAATCAACCCTGAATATTCATTGGAAGGACTGATGCTAAAGCTCCAATCCTTTGGTCCCCTGATGTGAAGAACTGACTCATTTGAAAAGACCCTAATGCTGGGAAAGATTGAGAGCAGGAGGAGGAGGGGGTGACAGAGGATGAAATGCTTGGATGGCATCACTAACTCAATGGACACAAGTTTGGGTAGACTCCAGGAGCTGGTAATGGACAGAGAAGACTGGAGTGCTGCAGTCCATGGGGTCACAAAGAGTCAGACATGAATCACCAACTCTACAATAATTGTGGTATTGTAGAGTACTCTTAAGGGTTCCTTGGACTTAAAGGAGACCAAACCAGTCAATCCTAAAGGAAATATACTCTGAGTATTCGTTGGAAGGACTGATACTGAAGCTCTAATACTTTGGCCACCTGATGCGAAGAGCTGACTCACTGGGAAAGACCCTGATGCTGGGAAAGACTGAGGGCAAGAGGAGATGGAGGCGGCAGAGGAAAAGATTGTTGAATGGCATCATTGGCTCACTGGACATGAATTTGAGCAAACTCTGGGAGATGGTGAAAGACAGGGACAAGGACAGGAACTGCAGGCATGCTGCAGTCCATGGGGTCATAGAGAGTTGGACATGACTGAGCAACTGAGCACCAACAACAGTCTCCAAAAACAATCACATTCTGAGATGCTGGGGTTAAGGTTTTAAGATGTGAATTTTAGGGGGACACAATTCAACTCAAACCAGGTGTCATCATCCCCATTTCACCAATGAGGAAACAGAGGCACCAGGGGTCAGTGATTCAGCCAAGGTTATGGGGCAAATGAGTACAGGGCTGGAATAAGAACTTGAATCTGTCTGAAGCCTAAACTCACAGCTTACCCCCAAGCTGCATTGGCCCACCTGAGTAAGGTCATATTAGAGAGGTGCCCAGCATGGTTTCTTGGTAGAGAAGCTGGGATGGGCCCCAGGGGAGGCCCAGGAGCAGGAAACAATAGTCTCTGAGACATGGAAGCTGGGATTCAGCAAGGGGTGTGTGCAGTAGGACTCGGATACCCACGCACCAAGTGCATCTGTGAGCTTCCCTTACGTTTTAAGTCCTGTTGGTGCCTGGTCCAAGTGTGTGTAGATTTCCTGAAACACCCTGAGAGGAGACAGACCTATGGGGAAGCTGCATTTTGTGTATTTCCATGAGAGAAACCAGCTTCCTCACTGCAAAGACAAGGGATACTGTGAAGGAAGAGTGAGATGTGAGCCCATATCCTTTTTCCCATCAGAGATCCTGCCCTGTCTCCAACAATGGGAGGTTGGCCCGCTGCTAATTGTTCTGGGAGAAGAAACAGTGATCATCACACGTGTGTGTAGACACATCAGAGATGCAATAAACACAGTCTAAAATATCCCCAGCTCGGTACAAGGCTGATTTGCAATTGTAAATCCATTAGTACCATGCATGAATACTAAGCGTGCCAGAATGCCTGGTTGTGAATTCACCAAAGAAACTGATGTGCTTTTCGCAAGAGAAGAAACACACACCCTGTGGAAAATGATTTCCTTCCTGTGCAATTAGGTCTGTCAATTTAAATCATTTTTAATAATCACCTGATCAGTGGTATATTTTTAAGTGTGAATAATATAACACTTATGTTTACAATAAACATGAACCATTAGACAAAAAAAGTGCTTCATTAGCTTGAAACAGCCACCACCTCTCTCCAAACAATGGTTGCAAGCTGGTGAATTTCTGCAGGCAGGATGATCAGATGGAGCTACTGTCCTCAGAAAGACATGGACACATTGTTCAGCCCTGTAGAGTAGGGGTTGGCAAACTGCAGCCTGAGAGGCAAGTCCAGCCCACTGTTTTTTATAAATAAAGTTTTATTGGAGCATAGCTATATCCATTTGGTTATGGATTGTCTACAGCTGCTTTTGTACTATCCCAGCAGAATTGAAGAACCTCTTGATGAGGGTGAAAGCTGGCTTGAAATGCGACATTAAAAAACTAAGATCATGGCATCTGGCTGGTCCCATCACTTCATGGCAAATAAAAAGGGAAAAAATGGAAACAGTGACAGATTTTATTTTCCTGGGCTCCAGAATTACTGTGGACAGTGATTAAAGTCAAGAACTTAAAAGACACTTGCTCCTTGGAAGGAAAGCTATGATAAACCTAGACTGCATATAGTCAGAGCTGTGGTTTTTCCAGCAGTCATGTATGGATGTGAGAGTTGGACCATAAAAAAGTCTGAGTGCCAAAGAATTGATGCTTTTGAATTGTGGTGCTGGAGAAGACTTGAGAATCCCCTGGACTGCAGGGAGATCAAACTAGTCAATCCTAAAGGGAATCAACCCTGAATATTTACTGGAAGGACTGATGCTAAAGTTGAAACTCCAATACTTTGGGTACCTGATGTGAAGAGCCAGTTCACTGGAAAAGACCCTGATGATGGGGAAGATTGAAGGCAGGAGGAGAAGAGGGTGACAGAGGATGAGATGGTTGCATGGAAATCACCCACACAATGGATATGAATTTGAGCAAACTCTGGGAGATAGTAGAAGACACGGAAGCCAGGTGTGATGCAGTCTATGGGGTTGCAAAGAGTGGGACACAACTTAGCAACTGAACAACAACAAAGGAGAATGGATTGTTTCAACAGAGATTGTAGGGCCTGCAGAGCCTAAGATACTTACTTGCTGGTCCTGTATGGGGAAAGTTTGCTAATCTCTGCCCTAGAGCCTCATGCTAGCCAGGCTCCTTCTCCATTACCATCAGCTCTAGACTCTCTTGAATCTGGTTCTGGTTCTAGATGTCTTAGGCCAGTGAGAATGAATGCTAGTGACTGCCAAGTTTGATTCCAGACCATATATTTCACTCAACTGTAACAGCAGTTTCTAACTAAGCAAAACCCGGAGAACCACCATAGAAAGAAGCAATTAACATAGAATGAGTTTCTCCACGTGACTGGGTGTGAATGCACCTCCTAGTCTTGTTACTCTCAAACCCATTCCTCACTCCGATCTTTTTAGGTCTTGGGGGTCTTCCTCCAGACTCCTTCTCTGTCACTGGGTTTCTGCCCAAGTGTGATCATTAGGGACCCAGGCAAGAGAGCTGGAGATAGGTGCAAGGGAGAATCCAGGGTATTTCTTCTTTCTCTGTCTCTCTGCCATGAATGCGTCTTTGCCAGCAGCTCCATTTACTCTCCAAGACATTAAGCGTTCACCAAAGACTTTATACTTAGGAAGTAACATAGCCAAGAATCAAACTTTGTTATGGCTGTTTCCAGTCCAGGTTCAATGCATGATACTGGATGCTTGGGGCTAGTGCACTGGAACGACCCAGAGGGATGGTATGGGGAGGGAGGAGGGAGGAGGGTTCAGGATGGGGAACACATGTATACCTGTGGCGGATTCATTTTGATATTTGGCAAAACTAATACAATTGTGTAAAGTTTAAAAATAAAAAATAATAAAAAAAAGAAACTAAAAAAAAAAAAAAAAAAAGCTCTGTCCTTTCTTTGCAAAAATGTGTGACCTCAGGATGCCCGCCAACCCCCTCTGCAAGGACCTAACCAAAGCTGGTGAAGAATCCTTTACTTAAGTTACCATGGAGTGAATAGAGAGAGAGAGAGCAGACTTGTGTGGCATACAGGATGGGAAAGAAAGCGTTGTAGGGAGAAGCCAATTCTGACTCCATGTTGGAACTGTTTCTTTGACTTGCTTTTCGTTGCTTTGGGGAAGAAATTAACACATCCCTTGCCTGAACCCTGCCATTCTAGGAGTTATTTGCAAGATGAGTGGCCTTCTACTTTGTCTCCTCCCCTCCTCCCATCTCTGTTCTATAAAAGAACCTGGCATCTAGATGCCAATAAGATGGTTGTTTAGAGACATTAGTCTGCAATCTCGGTCTGCAGGCTTTCCAAATATAGTCGTATTCCTTGCCTCAACACCTCGTCTCTCGGATCCATTGGCCTGCCATTGGGAGAGCAGAATGAGCTTGGATCCGGTAACAGAGGAAATCAAGGTCTTCAACAGAAACTTCTGGTAAAATCCAGGATGATAAATTCAACCAGAGCATAAGGATTGCTATATATATTACTCTTTTCTTTGCCTTCTTGCCAAGATTGTCTTAAATAAGTGGTTATCAATGGAAGTGAATGTGGTTTTGTCCCCTTGGGGGCATTTGTCCGTGTCTGAAAACAGTTTTGGTTGTCATAGTTGGTGGGAGGGGGCTGCTAGCATCCCTCTACGGATGCTGCTAAACATCCTTTAAGACACAGGGCAGTCCCAGAGCAAAGGGACTCACACATTTGGGTCCCAAAAGTCGATAATGCTGAGGTTTAGAAACTTTCAAATTAAATATGTTTATCTGACAACTGATAGAAATCATGGCTCAGTCAGACTAATATGATGAAGGCCTTTGGCAGATCCTAGGAAAATACAAATGAATGAAAAATATGTTTCCCCTGTCATTGATCCTGATAGCTCAGTTGGTAAAAAAAAATAGGCCTGCAATGCAGGAGACCCTGGTTCGATTTCTGGGTTAGGAAGATCTGCTGGAGAAGGGATAGGCTACCCACTCCAGTATTCTTGGACTTCCCTTGTGGCTCAGCTGGTAAAGAATCCTCCTACAATGTGAGAGACCTAGATTCAATCCCTGGGTTGGTAAGATCCCCTGGAGAAGGGAAAGGCTCCCCACTCCAGTATTCTGACTTGGAGAATTCGTGGACTGTACAGTCTATGGGGTCGCAGAGTCGGACACGACTTTCACTTTCACTTTTCATGGTTGACCTTGTCTGCCATACTGTCCTCAAATGCATGCAAATTATTTGAATCTCCTATATTCAGGTGATTTCCAGTGGCTAACCATATTTCACTGCAATTTCAATACCAGTTTACCTACAAAAATATATTCCAGATACATCAAAAGAAGCTGAATAAAAATATGTGTACCTTTTTTATTTTTAAAGGCAGATGGCAATGTATTAGAGATAGATACAACACTTTAGACTTTTCCTTTTTGGTCAAATCATGTTTGATTCGGTTAATCTCAGCTGAACAGGAGTTTAACACTAGGTCTTTTAAGTGAGATCATTCCTATATTAATGAGATCCAGACTGATTTAAGTATAAAAAATGATTAAAAAACTAAAATGTCCCCTTGCTGTTATTCAAATGAATGGAAGGAAAGAGGTGGTATTTTTGAAGCTCGCTTGCTCTCTCTCTCTCTCTCTTTTTTTTCCAGACTAATTGACTTGGATCTGGTTCATCTTGAGTAGGTTATGTTTTCTTATTGTAACAGCCTTTCCCCAGCAAAATCATTCCCCTCACTAATGAGCTCCATCCTCCTATGATAGGGAGAGAGTTTTAAAAACACCCACTGTTCTCTTCCATTCATTTGAATAGCACCAAAGGGACACCTTTTCCCATGATTTCTATCAGAGAGATGGGGCTGGATCTCATTAATAAAGAGATGATTTTACTGCAAAGAGCCCTCGGCATTGAGCCCTAACCTAGATTAGAACTTTGTCAAACACGGAGCCCCTGCCATTGGAACGACCCCCTGAGCTGCCCCCCAACCCAGCGTCGCTGGAGTCAGGGTTTCACTGAGGGTGGGCTGTCAGCTGTGTCCTCTGAGGCATTCGGCATGAAAGGCTTTTCACCCTTAAACAGTCCTGGATTTCACAGAGGTCATGCCAGACCTGACCCTTGAGATGCAAAGGTTCTTTCAGGAGTCATGCAGGTCAGAATGAGCTTGCAGTCAAGGGCTCCACTGAAACGTTTGCCCAGCTCTGTCCTCACTCCCACTCTCTCCTCTTTGTTACAATGCCTTGTTTTCACCTTTCTGGGTTGAAATTTCTGTTTCTTTATCTTCCAACTCACTTCAGACTCCCTTCTTTGGCCTGCTGCACCCCAGTCCCTGCTTACTAATCCACTGGGAGATGAGCTCCAGGTTAGATTTCTGTCCTGACATGCTGGGCGCCAGAAAGCCTTCCTGCTGTGAATTAGTTCCCACTCAACCACCAACATCTGTCAAGATGCTCTGATGGCCTAGGGAGGAACTGGAGCTTGGCGGTTAGGCATGGGGGCCATGGAATGCCCCAACTTGAACCCAAGCTTCGCCATTTGTGACCTTGAGTAAGCGCTTGTGTTAGGAGACCTTTCTCTATGAGTTTCTCATGTTTCTATGCATCTAATGAGCAAGGCACCGACCATTCTGTGTTCTGAACTAGCAATCAAGCTTGGGCTTCCAGGGTAACACTAGTAGTAAAGAATTGGCCTGTAAATGCAAGAGATGTAAGAGACACAGGTTCAATCCCTGGCTTGGGAAGATTCCCTGGAGGAAGGTATGGCAACCCTCTCCAGTATTCTTGGCTGAAGAATCCCATGGACAGAGGAGCCTGGCAGGCTACAGTCCATGGGGTTGCAAAGAGTCAGACACAACTGAAGCGTCTTAGCATGCAGCAAACAAGCCTGGAAGATAGAAATAGTGTTTCCCATCCTGAGGAAAGGGCGGGCTGGCTGACAACTCATCAGAAGACAACCAGGTTCCCAAAGCTGAGGGGTCTTCGCCTGTAACAAATGGCCACACATTCAGGGGTCACATGGCCCTTGGGCACTGAGATTCAGGGAGCAAGTGTAAGAAAAGCTGACACCGGCTGTTCCCATAACTGTGAGTTCAGAACTATCCTGTATCCTTGTCCCAGAAAACTCATGTCTACTAGCAACCTTGAAGCTGTGACAGTCTTACTCTCTAATTTGTAGGTAACATAAAATCTCAGATGCTTCACAATTCTTCACAACATTACTTGTTTAGAGCTTTAGTTTCCTTATGTATAAAGTAGGAGAATAATGGGAGTTCCTCCCTCATAAGACATTATAAAAATTAAATATGTTAATCAATATTAATGCTGAGAAGCACTGACCAAAAAATAGTGTTTAATTAATACTACATAGTTCTTATTATGCCAACTTCATCTACAACCTCAGTCTCATTATCACACAGGGAACGATCCAAGGGTGGGAAAGACCAGTAGCAGAGGGACCACCCATTATAGCAAAATAGTCTAGTTCTGTTGTCAACTGCAATGGTCATTAGAGACAGGAAATATTCATAATTTGAGCCTCAGTTGGACTGGCATTGATCATTTGTTCCCTCTCATTTCAATTGCCTTCTGTGACTGCAATAGACCATGTCTTATTTTATCACTGTCCCTTGTTTGATCCCTGGGTTGGGAAGATCCCCCAGAGGAGGTCATAGCAACCCACTCCGAATCCCCATGGACAGAGGAGCCTGGCAGGCTACAGTCCATGAGGTCGCAAAGAATCAGACATGGCTGAGTGACTAAGCACAGCAAAGCACAGCACTGCCACATATAGGTAGCTCCTCAGTAAATCCTTATTGAATAAGGCTGAACATATAAGTTCAAATTTTTTATGAAGAATTTATGATTTTAGGTCAGTTTTAGGTTCAGAGCAAAATTAAATGGAAAGTTTATACTCTGCTTCCACACATGCATAGCTTCCTCATTGTCAACAACCCCGCCGGGGTGGTACATTCATTACCGCAGAGTCCATAATATATTCTAAAAATTCACTCTTGATGTTGCACATTCTATGGATTTGGACAAGGTATAATGACATGTATTCACCACTATGGTGCCATGTAGAGCAGTTTCACTGCCCTAAAGATCCTCTGTGCTCTGCTATCCATCTCTTCCTCCTTAACCCCTGGTAACCACAGATGTTTTTATTGTTTTCATAGTTTTGCCCTTTTCCAAGACATCATATACTTAGATTTCCATATTGCATAGTTCATAGACTTTTTTTTTTCATTTAACTGTTATATGCAGTTAAATTTCCTGCATCTATTTTTATGGTTTGGTCATTTATTTCATTTTAGCACTGAATAATACTCCAATGTCTGGGTAGATCACAATTTATCCACTGACCTACTGTTTTCCGTAGTACTTGTATGAGTTTACTTTCCCACGAATAGTGTAGGAGAGTTCCTTTTCCCCACACCCTTTCCAGTGTTTATTATTTGTAGACTTTTTGATGATGGCCATTCTGACTGAACTGACGTGGTACCTCATTGTATTTTTGATCTGCATTTTTCTAAATATTTAATTAGGGATGTTGACCATTTTTTCGTGTGCTTTTTGGCCATATGTATGTCTTATCTGTTTAAATGTTCTGCCCATTTTTTTTCATTGGGTTATTCATTCTTTTAATATTTAGAAAATATTTATTTTTGTTAAATGAAAATATACAATGATGAGTAGGCTGGTCTTAAGCAGGTTGTAATGTATCTCCTCTAAGGTAGACTGAGACCTATACCCTAGGTGATCTCTATGGTTCCTTCCAGTTCTGTTTTTAAGAATTAATTCATTACACTGGTTCCTGTAACCAGTTTGTTTTCACTATAGCACTCAGCATACCCTTCAGAAGCAAGGCTTTCAGTTTAGCTTTTGTGCTTTGTGTGTGTGTGTGTTTTAAAGTACAAAATTATGGTTTGGGGTCATTGGGTCCATGAATTCCAGCAGTGAACAATCAGAAAAAAAATTCCTAGTTGAAGCTGGTAGATGATCCAAGTCATAACTACACAAACCAGATACATATTAGTATTTGGGTCCATTCATTTAAGAGAAGGGGTTTATAGACAAAACTCTAAACTCTAGTTCAGGCATTTCACTGTCATGTGGGAATGGTTAGGAGAAATCAAGAGTTTGAGAAGAACCAGAGAAATTACAAGAATTTCCTTCAAGAATTTCAAAACTCCTTCAAGAATTTCAAGAACTACTGTACTAAAAAGAAAGTGATGAGAACAACAACTTTGCCTATTTAAAAGTTATTTTCACAACGCTTATAGTTCTAAAATATAACTATGCTACTTCCTTGCAGACAATGAATCATACAGTTATTATTTTCCCAGTGAGAATTTTCCCACTGAGGAAAGTAAAACACCACAGATCATAACATTAATATGTGTGGTAAAACTAAGACTTGCACTCTAGCTTTCTCACTCTCATCTGTTTCCACTGCTCTGCACCAGCGAACAGTCCACACCCCACGTGGCTGACGTCAGAACCTCAGAAGCTAGCAGAAGAGGTGTTTTCTGATTCAACAGAGATACGACTCTTGTAAGGATTAAAACTGCCAGAGCGGGCTTGGGCTGCTTCCAGAAGTGGGGTGCTCTGTGCCCTGGAGGACCTTAACTGGAAAGCTAAGAGAATTGTGATTAAGAAAGGACTCACAAAAAGAGTAGACGGTTGGATCAAATGATCTGCATCCCATTTCTAACTCTAACCGATCGATCTAGGGCCAAAGTTTCTGCCCATCCGACCGGCCCCCATCAACCTCAACCAAATGGAGAATGGAAGGATGAATCCTTGTCCTAGTCATTCCCCCCAGGTTAGATGGAGTGCCTACACTGCTCATACCTGCTGACCTCTGCAGACACTTCTTCCCCTAGAGAACCTGACCATACTTGGCACAGTTTTCTCTTTAAACGTTTGTCAGTCGTAGTAGATCCTGTGGTCCCAGATGAGAACCCTCTCTTAAGTAGATGCTTGTTCAACTAAACTTAAGTCTTTGACTGAGCTGACAATGTGAAAACTAACTCTACCTCTTTTTTTTTAGCATTATGTTGCTTATTTTGCCAGATATCCCTCTAAAATCCCTCTCGCCATATTTTTCCTGCTTATTAGAACATACTCAATCCTGTATCCCTTAGGGAAAAAAAAATGTTTATTTTCTTCCAAGACACCAATGTTTCTCTCTCTTTACAAACAGAAGGTGACAGAATATGGACTTTATTTCCCCCCGAGAGACTCCTTTCAACCTAGATCTGGTAGCCAATTGATATTACTCATTTACTGGGGGTAAATTACAGATCATGTTCCTAAGATATTGATAAAAATAGTGATTAGCAATTGCCTGCTTAATAGAGAAGAAAAAGGTCTGGCTGGGGTCTAATGGGAGTTGACAGGGTTGTTTTATTAATGTTTCTAATTGATTCTTGATTTAAGTGGCAGCCATCGTAGTTTAAAAGATGGCCGCTAACAGGAATAGACAACCAGTAATAAAGACCTTTCAATTAACATGCCAGATACTTTCACTTATAAATCTGTCCTTGTTCAGAAAAAATTATTCAAACTAGAGTATTGATTTGAGCAGACCTACTTAAGGCAGTCTGAAAAAGAGAACAAAGCAATTGTTTCCTGTTATTACTTTGCACACACATTTTTTTCCATGATGAATTTTATATTCCTCACATCATTGGTACTTTTGCTGTATTCTTTACATATGTATAGTATATAAAACAGAACGAAAAGGACTATATAAAGTATGTAACTCTAACCTGATATGCTTTAAAGAAGATTTTGTGTGGGCAGAGACTTAGATCCTACAACTAAGTGTATCATTGAGCAATTTACTTCTTTATTAAACTTGAATATAATGCTTATTCTGTTGCTGGAACTATTATACATGCTTTACAAATGTCACCCAAATTTGACTTCCTAACATAGTCACCATGTGGGTGAATTTACTTAATCACATTTGTACGTTAGGAGGGGGAGACTCAGAGAGGTTAAGTAACTTGCTTAAGGTCACATAACCAGGAAGTGATTGCACGGAGATTCATTTCAAGGAAATCTGGCTCTAGCAGCTTGTACAACTTACTCACTTGGTGATTTCATATCATATATTTTTGAAAATATTTTCCCATTGTACACCTTTTCTTGTGAGACAGGCATTTACTGTTAGTTTCACTTTGCAGATGAGCAAAATGAAGGTTCTTGGAATGGGACTTTCCAGACTGGATCTTGACTGATGATATAAAGTGGAGAACTAAAGAGTCTCTTGATAAGGGCGAAAGAGGAGAGTGAAAAAGCTGACTTAAAACTCAACATTCAAAAAACTAAGATCATGACATCTGATCCCATCACTTCATGGCAAATAGATGGGGAAAAAGTGGAAGTAGTGATAGATTTTATTTTCTTGGTTTCAGAATCACAGTGGATGGTGACTAAAGCCTTGAGATTAAAAGATGCTTGCTCCTTGGAAGGAAAGCTATGACAAACCTAGACAGTGTATTAAAAAGCAAAGACATCATTTTGCTGACAAAGGTCCATATAGTAAAAGCTATGGTTTTTCCAGGAGTCATGTATGGATGTGAGAGTTGGACCATAAAGAAGGCTGAGTGACAAAGAATCAATGCTTTTGAATTCTGGTGCTGGAGAAGACTCTTGAGAGTCCTTTGGAATGCAAGGAGATCAAAGCAGTCAATCCTAAAGAAAATCAACTCCGAATATTCATTGGAGGGACTGATGCTGAAGCTCCAATACTTTGGCCACCTGATCCAAAGAGCCACTCATTGGAAAAGACTCTAATGCTGGGAAAGATTGGAGGCAAAAGAAGAGGGTGACAGAGGATGAGATGGTTAGATAGCATCACTGACTCAATGGATGTGAACCTGAGAAACTCTGGGAGATAGTGAAGGACAGGTAAGCCTGGTAAGCTGCAAAACATGAGGTCATAAAGAGTCAGACATGACTTAGCGACTGAGCAACAACAAGACCTGAATGATGGTAGCAGTCACTCAAATCAATGCCATCTTTTGTATTTGCATCCAAAAATATAGCTTTTATTTTGCTTCTGCTGTTTTCCAGTTGTAATATATATTTACATATTCAAATCTTTGTCGTTGTTCAGTTGCTCAGTTGTGCATGTCTCCTGTGTCTCCTGCTTTGCTGGTGGGTTCTTTACCCACTAAGCCACCAGGGAAGCCCCCAATTATACTACGTATCTGTCAGCTAACAGGAGTTGTCAAAATTCATTTCCTTATGGGAACATGCAGGCTCTCCAGGTGGCACTGGTGGTAAAGAACTCACCTGCCAGTGAAGGAGAGGTAAGAGATGTGGGTTCGATCTCCAGATGAGAAAGATTCCCTGGAGGAGGGCATGGAAGCCCATTCCCATATTCTTGCCTGAAGAATCCCATGGACAGAGGAGCCTGGTGGGCTACAGTCCATGGGGTCACACAGAGTTTAACACAACCCAAGCAACTTGGCATGCACACAAACATAGGAACACATGATCATCATTGCTGTTCACACTGGAAACACCATACTGAGCTACTTAAAGAAAATGTTGGGAGGTATTATGGGAGACCAGATCTTTTTAATAAAGGGTCACAAAAACACCATCTTTTAATGAAATCAGTGCACTCATAGACCTCTAATATACAGAAAGAGAATCAGATAATGAAACTGAAGCAGATGGATTTTTTTTTTTCTTTACCAGTAGAGAACAAAATAAAGAGATTTCTCATTTTGAATGCATTTAAAATTTTTATTCTACAAGTCTATATATTCGATTTTATCTCTAACTCTACACCTGTCTATTTAAATTTTGTATTTTGTGTGTGTGTGTGTGAGAGAGAGAGAGAGAGAGAGAGAGCTTGGAAGAGAGCACCTTGCTTTAAATATATATTATTAGCAAGACTACTTTGGCTAAAAAATTATCACAATGATCAGGTTAGGTGTTTGAAATGCTGGTGCCAAATTTCTGATCAACTATAAGTTTTGAATTGATCACCTCTTAAAAAACAATACTGGTTTCCATCAGTAATTTTTTTTTTTTAATTTTCAACATTACTTGCTTTTGTTTTTGCTCAATTTTTAAATCTTTTGTTTTTGATTCAATATAAAAATACAGCTAGTTTTGAAAGTTTTGCTTTTGTAAAGAAGTGAAGTGAAAGGCACTCAGGTGTGTCTAATTCTTATAGTCGATGGAGTTCTCCAGGCCAGAATACTGGAGTGGGTAGTCTTTCCCTTCTCCAAGGGATCTTCCCAACCCAGGGATTGAACCCAGGTCTCCTGCTTGCAGGCAGATTCCTTACCAGCTGAGCCACAAGGGAAGCCTAATAACACTGGAGTGGATAGCCTATCCCTTCTCCAGTGGATCTTTCTGACCCAGGAATAAAACCAGGGTCTCCTACTTTTGCAATACTACATATTAATTAAGAAAAGGGTTTTATTTGGTTCATAATTACAATTTTAGTACCTGCACCCATGCCTGAGTGAAAGACCCTTGAAAAATATATATTGAGTAGCAACTAAATGAGAGACAGAAACTTTAAACAGAACTCCGAAACCCACATGCTGTTGTGAGACATACACGAAGAAAAAGAAACGAGGCAGAAGAAAGATGCTTACAAGTTTGCTTTGCTGTTGTTGTTCAGTCACTAAATTGTGTCTAACTCTTTGTGACTCCATGGACTGCAGCGTGCCAGACTCCTCTATCCTCCACCATCTCCCAGAGTTTGCTCAAATTCATGTTCACTGTAAGCCCCTGGAAATGGATTCTGTCTTTAAGTGTCTTCAGTGGCCAAGTATTAAACCAAACTATCCTTGTAGCTCAGCTGGTTAAGAATCTGCCTGCATTGTAGGAGACCTGGGTTCGATCCCTGGGTTGGGAAGATCTCCTGGAGAAGGGAAAGGCTACCCGCTCCAGTATTCTGGCCTGGAGAACTCCATGAACTGTATAGGGGTCACAAAGAGTCGGAGGTGACTGAGTGACTTTCACTTTCATAGTTTTGACTGTATATCAGTTCAGTTCAGTCGCTCAGTCGTGTCCAACTCTTTGCGACCCCAGGAATCGCAGCACGCCAGGCCTCCCTGTCCATCACCAACTCCCAGAGCTCACCCAAACTCATGTCCATCAAGTTGGTGATGCCATCCAGCCATCTCATCTTCTGTCGCCCCTTCTCCTCCTGCCCCCAATCCCTCCCAGCATCAGAGTCTTTTCCAATGAGTCAACTCTTCACATGCGGTGGCCAAAGTACTGGAGTTTCAGCTTTAGCTTCATTCCTTCCAAAGAACACCCAGGGCTGATCTCCTTCAGAATGGACTGATTGGATCTCCTTGCAGTCCAAGGGACTCTCAAGAGTCTTCTCCAACACCACCAGTTCAAAAACATCAATTATTTGGCGCTCAGCTTTCTTCACAGTCCAACTCTCACATCCATACATGACCACAGGAAAAACCATAGCCTTGACTAGACGGACCTTTGTTGGCAGAGTAATGTCTCTGCTTTTGAATATGCTGTCTAAGTTGGTCATAACTTTCCTTCCAATGAGTAAGCGTCTTTTAATTTCATGGCTGCAATCACCTACAGACATACAAATATATGCATACACACACATATATACATAATCTCTATAAACATACACACACAGAAGGATGAAAATAGATAGATGTATATATATATATATATATATATTTTTTTTAACACTCTTTGGTAGTCATTCAGGGACTTCCCTGATAGCTCAGCTGATAAAGAACCTGCCTGTAAGCCAGGAGACCCTGGTTTGATTCCTGGGTCAGGAAGATCCCCTGGAGAAGGGATAGGCTACCCACTCCAGTATTCTCAGGCTTCCCTGGTGGCTCAGATGGTAAAGAATCTGCCTGCAATGTGGGACACCTGGGTTCAATCCCTGAATTGGGAAGATACCCTAGAGAAGGAAATAACTACCCACACCAGTAGCCATTTCTACATAATAAACTGAGATGACTCATGCTAACAAATGAACATTACCCAAGGTAACCTGAGAAATAAGATGAATTTCTTAATTTTCATCTAATCTGGTTATTAGATTAAATGTCAAGAAAAGAGGACCTTTGAACTTTATCAGCACTCACTGGTCACATTTCTAAAACATCTTGAATACCAATGGTAAGGCATGAAATGAGTTAGCACACCAAAGGTGGAAATTTAGATCTTAACTGAATCATTTCTGTTGTCATACATCTGCCCTCTTAGGACTGAGTTTAGGGAAGCAGAGTATATGCGTGGATTTCATAAAATTGTCTGTTCTTGGTATTTCCTTTCCATGGAAGAAGCAGAAAAAAATATAAATATAAATATACACTTATTTGTATTGTTGTGTTAAGTTACCAAGTCATGTCCAACTCTTTGTGACCCCACAGACTGCAGCATCCCAGGCTTCCCTGTCTTTAACTATTTCCTGGAGTTTGCTGAAACTCATATCCATTGAGCCAGTGATGCCATCCAACCATCTCATCCTCTGTTGCCCCCTTTTCTCCTGCCTGTAATCTTTCTCAGCATCAGGGTCTTTTCCAGTGAGTTGGCTCTTCCCATCAGGTGGCCAAACTACTGGAGCTTCAGCTTCAGCATCACTCCTTGCAGTGAATATTCAGGGTTGATTTCTTTTAGGATTGACTGGTTTGATCTCCTTGCTGTCCAAGGGACTCTCAAGAGTCTTCAGCAGCACCATATTCAAAAGCATCATTTCTTTGTCACTCAGCCTCCATTATGGTCCAACTCTCACGTCCATACATGACAGCTGAAAAGACCACAGCTTTGACTATATATAATATACATATATACAATATACAAATACATACACACATAAATATCATATATATATATATACACACACACACACACCTCCATAAAGATGTACACACAAATGGATGATTATAGATAGACAAATATATTTAACAGTCTTTGGTAGCCATTTCTACATGGTAAACTGAGATGACTCATGCTAACAATTGAACATTATTCAAGGTAACCTGAGAAGATAAATTTTTTATTTAATGACAAGGAACATCTCTTCTTGTTTTTAGCCACTTCATTAAAGTATTCCTTGTATTCAAAAGGCTGTACATATTTAGTGTATACAACTTGACCAGTTTGGAGATAAGTATAGAACCATGAAACATCACCAAAATCAAGTTGCTTATCACTTCCAAAAGCTTCCTACCACCCTCTTATTTTTAAAAATTAATTAAATTATTTTTAAATATAAAAATAAATAAATAGATAAAACTGTGACAGACTTTATTTTCTTGGGCTTGAAAATCACCACAGGTGGTGACTGCAGCCATGAAATTAAAAGATGCTTGCTCCTTGGGAGAAAAGCTATGACCAACCCAGACAGTGTATTAAAAAAAGTAGAGACATTATGTTGCTGACAAAGGTCCGTCTAGTCAAGGCTATGATTTTTCCAATAGTCATGAACGGATGTCAGAGTTGGACCATAAAGAAAGCTGGGCACCAAAGAATTGATGCTTTTGAACTGTGGTGTTGAAGAAGACTCTTGAGAGTCCATGGGGTTGCAAAGAGTCAGACACAACTGAGCAACTGAATTTGAACTAATTTTTAAATATTATTGTTTTTCTTTTTGGTTAACTTAAGATTTACACTCATAGAAAAACATTTATGTATCCAAACAGCATTAATATAGACCATATGCTATTCCCCGGGACATATCCATCTTGCATGACTGAAACTTTGACCTTTTAGGCACTTCTCCATTTCTTTCACTTCACAGATCCTGGTAAAAATACTCACCCACTCTCCTGTCTTATGAGTTTAATATTTTATATTCTTAAAAATAGTGTGATCATATAGAATTTGCCTTTCTCTGGTTTATTTCACATAGTATAACATCATCTAGGTCCATGCATATTATTGCAAATGGAAGAATTTTCTTCTTTTATAAGACTGAGTAGTATTCCATTATATGCATCTATCATATTTTTATGCATTATCTATCAATGGACATTTAGGTTTTTTGTATATCTTGGAGAATGTGAATAAAGAAGATTTATTCTTTAAAATTTATTACTTGTTAACAAAGATTTAGGCTTTGTTAACAAGTAAATGCCCTTGCTTTTTGTATAATACAAAATATTTCATAATCACTGTTTTTAAAATTATAAAGCTCTTTGTGATCAACTATGTGGTTGGTTTGCTGTTTGGAATTCTTATGGCAATAATTCTGCTTCTTCATTCTTTCCATGATCAAAAGAATGAAGTTGATGAGTATAGAGATTTTGTTACTGAATTATGTTTAAACATGATGGGTTGTAAACATACATTTCTTTTCTGCTTCTTGACTGAAAACCAATAAAGTGAGAGAGAAAGCAGCATTAAAAGCATCAATATAAAGTCAAAGTATAAACAGAATTAGAAGTCATTCACAGCAAATCAGATGTGTTAAAACATGGAACATGGCAGACCACTGTTAAAGCACAGTGAGGCAGAACCTTACTTTCTGCAGGGAAGTGATAATAAAAACAAGCACATTTTTGCTGCAAGAAGGATGAAATGAAAGATATGTGAGGGACTATTTTTCTCTGAATGTCAGAGTGTACAGTGGTCTGAAATTTGGACTCCGGCCATAGCTGAGTAAATAGTAGTAATGTGTTTAGATCTTTTTTCCTATTCTATGTAGCCAGATTTTTCTCTCCCACTCACCCTCAAAGAAGACATGTTTATCCTTTAGAAAGGTGGAATCAGGGGAGCCCAGGATTTTGAAATTCCAGACATAGGGGTCAGGTACCATGTTGAAGAGAAGGGGAGAAGGTAAATAAGTGAGAGGTTACTCACAGACTTATAACCTGGACAATACTTTTCCTCTAATCCCACTGAAAGCCCAGTTCCTCTGCACTAGGTAGGACATTTGAGGACTGATCTTTGCAAAACTGATCAGCTCAATATATTATCTGAGGTTCATGACATCTGAGGATTGCCACACGGTGAAGGCCCAGAGATGATAAGCCCTGTTTATGCACATCCAGTGACTCAATCAACTTTTAAGAGCACCATTCTTAAATATGTGGGCTTCCCTGGTGGCTCAGACCTGGTGCAATGAAGGAGACCTGGGTTCAATCCCTCGGTTGGGAAGATCCGCTCAATAAGGGAATGACAACCCATTTCGATACTCTTGCCTGGAGAATCCCATGGACAGAGGAATCTGGAGAGCTACAGTCCATGGGGTTGCAAAGAGTTGGGCATACTGAGCAACACACAACACACACACACACACACACACACACATTCTTAAATATAAATGGAGCAACAAAGGTCTCCAAATCTTCTAAGAAATTCTCTAATGTCAAAGACAGAAACAAACAAGCAAACAAATCTTGAGGGAAAGGGGATATGAAAGAGACATAGAAAATGAAGTGAGCCAAAGAAAATCAAAATAAAATTATAAATAAAATAAAAAATGTGCAGAGCATGGGGCTAACTGCTGCTGATACAATGTTGGGTAAAGCAGATGCTCTCAATTTTTCTGTCCTCATGGAGCTTTATCTAACTGTAACCCTTCTTTGGCCACCTGATGTGAAGAGCTGACTCATTGGAAAAGACCCTGTTGCTGGGAAAGATTGAGGGCAAGAGGAGAAGAGGGTGACAGAGGATGAGATGGCTAGATGGCAACACTGACTCAATGGACATGAGTTTGAGCAAACTCAGGGAGATAGTGATGGACAGAGAAGTCTGCGGTTCATAGAGTCACAAAGAGTTGGACATGACTTAGCAACTGAACAATGATCCTAATCCGGTATTCTTGCTTGGGAAATCCCATGGACAGAGGAGTCTGACTGTCTACAAGTCCATAGAGTTTCAAAAAGTCAGACACGACTGAAGTGAAGCAAGCAAGCAAAGCAATGTTAACCCTAATGATGATAATAAAATATACATATATATTTGGAACAGGATTAAGAACTGTGAAGGGACTTGCAAGGACCTGGGAAGGGGAACAGTGGAGGGTGGACAGAAGGTAAGCATCAGGTGAGGTTGTGTTTGGGGCAGCAGCAGTGGGAATCAGGTTGTCTTAGGGACTTCTTAGGTCATCGGATGTTGGAGGTGACAGCCAGTACTGTGGCCGTCACTGGAGCCATTATGAATCTTGGAGGGCCTGGGTTTCCTTGTGGCACAGTCTTGTGGGCACTCCAGTGTATACTAGGAGCAGCCAGGAATTCCTGGATTATCTGTATTCAGGAGCCTGTGAAGAGGAACCTGGTTTGTTCTGAGTGGCACACAGCATCTCTGGGGGTTTCCTGAGCATTCCATAGATGATGGACTCAAAAGGGAGGGAGAGATCAAATCTCCTTTTCTTGCAGGCAGTGGGGGCTCAACTTGCTACCATTTGAGACCCTTTTAGGGAGTGTGGAAGGCTGAATGATGTCCTCTGACCCACCAAAAATATGCCTTGGTCCTAATTCCCAGAACTTGTGAATGTAACCTTACTTGAAGGAAAAAAAAAAAAAAAAAGGATCTTTGTAGGTGTTGTAGATGTAGCTAATTTAAGCATTTTAAAATGAGTTTATCCTGGATTATAGTATGTTTAGTCACTAAATTGTGTCTGACTGTTTTGTGAACCCATGGACTATAGCCTGCCAGGCTCCTCTGTCCATGGGATTTTCCAGGTAAGAATACTGGAGTGGGTTGCCATTTTCTTCTCCAAGGGATCTTCCCAACCCAGGGATCAAACCTGGGTATCCTGCATTGCAGGCGGATTCTTTGCCTCTGAGGCACTGGGGAAGCCTGTGGATTATCTAGATGGCCCCTAAATAATGTGTGCTTATAATCCAAAGTCAGAAGGAGATTTGAGACAGAGGGGAAGAAGGCAACAATAAATGGCCAAGTGGATAGCGAGTAGCAGAGTGATGTGGCCACATATCAAGGGAGGCCCAGAGACAGCAGAAGTTGGCGGGATCAAAGCACTGTGACTCTCTAAAGCCAGCAGAGGGAACACTGTCTGGCCAACATCTGATTTCTGGCCTTCACAACTGAGAGTGTCCATTTCTATTGTCTTTAGCAACCCATTTGTGGAAATTTGTTACAGCAGCCTTAGGAAATTAATATAAGGAGTGTCTTTCTTTATTTTTGTATTCCCAGGGAACTGGAGTCTCCAGGTATTATAATAATTAGAGTAATTAGTAAGTTTAATGTATTGTATTTTATTTTTCAATTGTGCTTCGAGAGTGGAAGGCCAAGTTGATCTTTCTCTGTAACGTGTGTGTGGCACATCACTGCCCCTTGTCATTCAACCATTCATTCATTCATTCCCTTTCACTCTCATTTCTCTTCATCCGTGATCACTGTGAATCCAATGGATTACTGTAACATGGATATTGCTCCCTACGCACGTACTCTTAGCTACATAAATGTATTTTAAACTATATTCTATTTTCCTCTCTTTTCACAAGTGTTTCAGGATGTACTTTCAGGTGTACATTGACCTGTTGGTTTCAAAACTGCTCCTCAGTGTCTCATGGCTTATTCCTCCTGCCACCGTTTGTCAATTTTACTGGGGGCAGCCAGCCAGATCACCTATGACATTTTGCCACTGCAAACAGTGCTACAGTGAACATCCTTATGCCTGTCTCCTTAAGGGCTTCAGGAATTTATGTTGACTAGTATTTATTAAGCACTTTTGTGATGGTCACTGCATGAAGCACTGCATAGCTTTTTTAAGCACTTATTTCCCATCTCCACTCTACATATACATAATTAAGGGCTCAACATCACAGCAAAAACACATTACTGGGAAATAAAACTGGGACTCAAGCTAGGTCTGTCTGGCCCATAAAGCAAACACTTCTCTTTGAATTTCAGAACTTTAAACACAATCCTTAGACTTTGAATCACTGAAACATTGTACCTGTTGGGTCTGCTTGTTAATGATGGGATAATCATGGTTTCTTAAATCTGGACATGATTTATGGCTTACCGAGAGCATACATGTTATCTCATTAAATATGCCCATCTAGCTGAAGAGAACAAAGAGGGACTACATAGTATATACACCAAGAGACATACAGCCAGTAATAGGGTTAAAACTCAAGATCAAGTCTTCTGACCCTAAACTGAGCATTTATTTTTCACAAGATTAAAGCAGAGGGTGCATTCACCCTTGGAGAGGACGTTGACTCAGGATCACGAAGACTAAATAGGTGTTGTCTGTGGTCGACACCAGCCAGCGGGACATCCGATGGTCAGTTCTCCGAGGGGCACTGTATCCATAGCAAGCCAATGTGCCCTGTCTCAGCCTCCTCCCTGGAAAGCGCCCTCCCTCTGTCTTCTCATGCTGATTTATAAGCCAAGTGAGACCTCATCACCACGCCCATCTCTCATGTGAAAATTGGGATAAGCAGACAGGAGGCTGAGGCAATAGCTGTACTAAACAAATCAGTTGTATAAACACATTTCTGGGTGAAATATTCCAACTACTTAAGAGCACACACTCTTTTCAAGCATCCTCAAGCCCTTCACAAGAACCCTTTGCAATACAAACAAATGATGGACTAATTACAAACCATTCTTATCTATTCATTAAACCTCATCCTCCGAGGGCCACTACTTAACTGAATGCCAGTCTCCTTCTGGTTAATACCCGTACTTGTAGGAAGTATCCATAAAGTGGGATGGCTTCAAAAATATTTTCTACATCCAATCTCTCACCATTCAGTCAGAAGTTCCTTCGGACAATTCCTCTGAATTAGTGAGGTTTTTGTGGTCACTGTGCTTTAATGTCTTATTCACGTTGCCCAGAACATACAAATCAAAGAAATGTGAGTCTCATGATGGTATTTTCCCAAACTGTACATCACTTAAGGATTATTTGGAAGGACTTAAATTGTAGCCTTGTTTGAGGTTTGGTTTGAAAGTAAGTTTACAGGGAGAAAACAAGAGGTGGCCAAATACTTAGAAAGGAGACTTGCCGGGGTGGAATTTGACGTTTAGGCAATTTTAGAATTCTCTCTGCTTCATATTTGGTCCATTAACCAAGGCTTCTCCACCCATGTCTTATGTCCAGCCAATAACTATAGCAAGAGTCAGAAGCTGCTGCTGTCCAAGGCCCGCCTGACCCTCCTCCACTCCATCCCCTGCCCAGGGAATCTGGCCAGCGTGACCTCAGCTTCTTGCTGTGGTCCTCATCGGGTGACTTTAAACCTGAATTTGGGCCCCTAGCCAGTCTCTAGAAGGTGATGGCACCCCACTCCAGTACTCTTGCCTGGAAAATCCCATGGATGCCAGGTGGGCTGCAGTCCATGGGGTCGCTAAGAGTCAGACACGACTGAGCGACTTCCCTTTCACTTTTTACTTTCTTGCATTGGAGAAGGAGATGGCAACCCACTCCAGTGTTCTTGCCTGGAGAATCCCAGGGACGGGGAGCCCGGTGGGCTGCCGTCTATGGGGTTGCACAGAGTCGGACACGACTGATGCGACTCAGCAGCAGCAGCAGCCAGTCTCCTGCACATCTTAGATTATTATTTAGTGCTGTCCCCCGACCTTCCCTTCCTACTCAGTGTCAGCTGTTCTACGTTACCACAAGGTTCCACGACTTAGACTTCACAACAATAACAAGCTCTCCTGCCAGGGCAAAGCCACTCCAGTTAGGGGTCCTTGGTTAAAGCCCTGCTGGATATAGCTGGTTCCTTCTCTGCGACATAGATTCTTGGAGAGTGCATTCATTTTCTAGGGCTATTGTAGGAAAGCATCACAAACTTGGAGGCCTAGTGCACTGGAAATGTGTTCTCTTTCAGTTCTGGGGGTCAGAAGTCCAAGGTCAAGGTCCTTCCAGGGCCACATTTCCTCTGAAGTCTCCAAGGAAAGATTTTTCCTTACCTCTTCCTTGTTTCTGGTGGCCCTGCCAAATCTTGGTGTTCCTTGGTTCTGATTTCTGTCTGTATCTTCACAGAGCAATCTCCCTGTACGTCTAGTCTCTTTTTATAAGCACACGAGTGATATTGAATTTAGGGCCCATTCTAATTCAGTATGACCTCATCTTAACTAATTGCATCTACAAAGACTCTATTTCCAAACAAGGTCACATTGTGAGATCCCAGATGTATATGAATTTTAAGGAGCGCTATGGAGAAGGAAATGGCAGCCCACTCCAGTGTTCTTGCCTGGAGAATCCCAAGGATGGGGAAGCCTGGTGGGCTGCCGTCTATGGGGTCACACAGAGTCGGACACGACTGAAGCAACTTAGCAGCAGCAGCAGCATTCAACCCACAAAAGTCAGATACAAAAATCTATATCACATCAAGTGATATTATTTGGGGATAATCTAGGCTAGGAAAAAGAAAAGTGTTTATCCACTTATCCATCCATCCATTCACTCAACAAACACATACTAAGCAATAATTATGGACTAAGTGGCAATAAAATGAGCAAAAGCTGAACTTTTTTTCCCCAGTGTTTACAGTTCAGAACAAGCGTTAAAAGGCAAAAACAAGAAAAATTACTTCAAGTGAAGATGACCACAAGTCAGGTGTGGTGGGAATTCTAGGATGAAAAAGACAACATCCAGGAAAATAAACTAGATAAGACTCCATGGAAGAGAGACAATTTTTAAATAGAATCTTGAGATATAAAAGCATATGAAAAAGAGCTCATGGAAAAAGAAAACAGTTAAGAGATCTATTCAAACTTGGGACAAAAATATCCTACTATTTTATTTGAATAAAATTTATCTGTTAAGAAAATACTGTGTGTATTGGACATTTAGATTTCTCTTTGTTGTTCTTATTCAGTGACTGAGATGTGTCCGACTTTTTTGCAACCCCATGGACTGTATAGCCTGCCAGGCTTCTCTGTCCATGGGATTTCCCAGGCAAGAATATTGGAATGGGTTGCCATTTCCCTCTTCAAAGATCTTCCTAAGCCAGGGATCAAACCAGTGTCTCCTACATTAGCAGGTCAATCCTCTACCACTGAGCTGTCAGGGAAGCTCAGATTTCTCTTTACTCATCAGTATTTTCAGGAGACCAACTGGGCCTCAGCAGTGCTTTAATCATCAGTTGCAGATTATAAGAGCAGAGTGTCTGCTGTCGTAAATTTCCTGGGATGATGGCTCCATCAAGATATTTCCACATGTATAATAAGCTGCTGAGGACAAAGTTCAAAGCTGAGAATAACTTAGGCTATAAGCAACTTCTTTCCCTATTATTAATTATTAAGGTGATTATGCCATGTCTTGAGAATACACTGCTAAATGACAGAATCTCTCAGAGAACATACAATCTTGATTTCCTATAAAATGACATGAAAATCCAGCACTAAGAAATCCCATCCATTACAGACGAGTGGGACAACCTAGATATCACATAATTAGAAACAGCAGTCTTTATACAAGGCTCAAAAATATTCTGATGCCCTGAATATAGCCTGTTTAAATATGCACACATGCACACACACACATACACAGGAAACCTCTGTATCCATGCCAGACCTGGTGAAGCTACCCTTCTCTTTCCAAAGAGAACGCTCAGGCAGGGAGTAAAAGACCTCACTGCTGGGAGGACCTGAGATAGATCGTCTGTGTGCTTACAGCTCAAGTTCTGCTCCCCAGTCTTCTAAACAAATGAATAATTGAAGGCCATTACCACTTTTGGGGCTCTCTCACAGGCTTCTTAGGCTCCCATCAAAGCCAAGCTCTGTGTCAAAAGCAGCAGCCACAGTGAGCAGAGTCTCAGGGAGACCACTGATTAATTGCCTTTGCATTTTGGAAGTGTGTCCAAAGATGCTGTAAGATCGTGTTTGTTTTTGCTGTTGCCAAGCCTTGTTCAGGAGGGCTCTGGAGGATGACGATGATGTAGCCAAGATGGTGAGAGAGGCGCTTGTGGTCCACACAGGTGTGCTTGCCAACTCGGCTCCCAGGAAGATTCTGAGAGCAGGTACAGGGAGGGGCTTGGGCAAGGTCTGACATCCACACCACTGGTCAGAGCCTCAGCCGCTCCACGCCTGCTTCCGGGGCATCCCTGGAGACTCAGCCTAAAGAAGGACCACCAATTAGAGTTCTGAGAAATCCCTGATTTTCTGGCAATCGGGAGACAGAAATCGGAAACCCGGGAGAGGCTTGCCCTCTTAAGCCTTGTGGGTGCCAAAGATCTTACTGAAATTCAGTAATAGAAGATGGGGAGCGTGCACTCATTTTGTTCCGGCAAATTCTGTCAGCATCAGCAGGCCTCACACTGTGATCTGCCTTTCTGCCTCTTGCTCTATCAACTCCACATGTTGCCCCGGTGGCCGTCTTTGTACTTAATAGAACTTGTCAAAACATATCTATCAGTTACGTGGGGAGCAGACTTGGGTGGTCAGGCGAGGGCTGGCTGGGTGCAGGCTGCCGGTCCTGGTGGCCACAGACATCCCCCTGCTCAGTGCTTCTCTAAATGAAGGGGACATACTGTTGAGTCACTGGGTTTTTGAATAATTCTCACACCAGCCACTGCCATTAATAGCACGTTTGTGTTTATTTGGAATCTCAGTCTTTACTTTCATGTGGATTTTTCATGGTTCTCAAAACTGTGAGAGAAATAAAACATGTTTCTATTTGGAGGAACTTTTAATGCTTCGGATGAAAATGTTTAGGGATATACATACACACCGATATGTAAAGATACGTGGATGTACATTATTTTGCATATTTGCATATGTGTGCATTTAGGCACATGAGCACATTATTTGAGTGTGTACAGACACATGCATAGCAATGCTTATGTACAAACTCTCGTGGGCATAATTATGCATATACATTCATGTATATCATATATATACTTACATATATATCATGTATGTAAACATCATATGTACATATCATATGTGGTATGATGATGTTACGGCCAGTCTGATTGTCTGTGTGTTCATATATATATATACATACACATATATGTGTACACATAATACATATATATAAAGGGCTTCCCTTGTGGCTCAGATGGTAAAGAATCTGCCTGCAATGAAGAAGACCCAGGTGTGATCCCTGGGTAGGAAAGATCCCCTGGAGAAGGGAATGGCTACCCTCTCCAGTATTCTTGCCTGGAGAATTCCATGGACAGAGAAGCTTGGTGGGTTACAGTCCATGGAGTCACAAAGAGTCAGTTATATACATACATATACACATAATGCCTACACACACACACACACACACAGACATACACACATGCTGATATTTGCATGTACATACATACAAATATACATATGTACGTGTGTACACACACACACACTCCAATGTTGCATCCACGAATGGTCTTTTCTGTCCCTGAAATAACAACACATCATGTCCTTCCAAGAAATCTGTTTATGTGGCTCCCAGTGACATGCCGTCTCCCTGCCAGGCGTCCAGCATTCCCTGAGCCACGTCCAATGCCACTGGAATGCTGTGTGGCTGGCCTCTGGCTGGGACTTACTCACCCACTACCTGGCCTGGGAACCAGGGAAAGGAGATTCTGGTAATGGATCGGCTCAAAATAATCATTGGTCAAAGAGGAATCCAACCAGCTGACCTCAAGCCCTTCCCTGTGTGCCACTGAGAATTCCAGGAGGAGCCCCGAAGGGATGGTGAAGTTGGCTTTCATGATGTGACTCAGGCATTTTATGTGAACCATGGAGGCATCACACATGCACAGCTCAAGGTGCTGGGAAAGCACGGAGGTGGAGCCTCTCCAGCCAAGTTCTGCAGTTACCAATTGCAAGACCTTGAACAAACTAGCTTTCTTACTGGAAACACAAAGTTATTAATACTATGTTATTCGAGGCAATAATACTAGCTGCAATTAGTAAGCTACTAGTATGATACTAGTATACTACAACCCCAGATCTCACTGGCTTCATGAAACTGATTTTATTTCTTGCTCATATCGCAGTCCTTTGGAGGTGAGGGGAGGGGGACGTAGCACCGCCTTGTCCTGCTCCTTGGAGCTGGTGGGTAAACGGGGCTCAGTCCTTCTGGTGGCTCTGCCATGCTATAGGGACACAGAGGGCTCCAGTGGATTCTCTCCATCTGGCCAGCCAATGAGCAAAGTGAGAGGGCACAGAAGGTCTCAACACAGGTTTTAGAGGACAAGTCTGGAAATGGTGCCTGTCACTTTCAGCCTTATTCCAATAGCTAAAAATGAACCTCGTGGCCCAACCTAACTGCAGGGGAATCTGGGAAATGCAGTTTAGCTGAGTATCCAGGAGAAGAATGAAATGGGTTTGGTCAATATCTATTTGGCAAGGTTAGGAAGATGTGCTCAATATATTGTAATAACTTATAATGGAAGAGAATGTTAAAAAAGAATATATATGATATGTGTGTGCTAAGTCGTGTCTGACTCTTTGCGACCTCATGGACTGCGGCCCATCAACCTCCTCTGTCCACGTGATTTCCCAAGCAAGAATACTAGAGTGGGTTGCCATTCCCTTCTCCAAGGAGATATCACTTTGCTGTACATCTGTACACCTGAAACTAATACAACATAGTAAATCTACTATATTTCAAAGAATTTTTAAAAATGAGATCTTGTATCTAAAGCCATCAGTAAAATGGCAGGTACTCAAGTCACTGTACCCACTTTTACCATTATTGCTGCTGCTGCTACTGCTATCATTATTATTATTAGCCAACCATAGAGGAAACATTTTACAAAATTCTCTTTTTCTTATTGAAGTATAGTTGATTTACAATGTTGTGCCAATCTCTGCTGTGCAACAAAGTGACTCAGTTATACACATATATATTTACATAGCTTTTAATATTCTTTTCCATCATCATTTATCACAGGATACTGAATATAGTTCCCTGTGCTATACATTAGGGCCTTGTTATTTATCCATTCTAAATGCAATGCAATATTCTTTTGTCTCATTTTAAGGTGGAATTATTTCTATATTCAGAAAATGGCTATATTCTGGAAATGGAAGCAAAATATATGATAATTTCTTTCTTTTTTAATATAAATTTATTTATTTTAATTGGAGGCTAATTACTTTCAATATTGTATTGGTTTGCCATATATTGACATGAATCTGCCACGGGTGTACATGTGTTCTCCATCCTGCAGCCCCCTTCCCACCTCCCTCCCCATACCATCCCTCTGGATCATCCTAATGTACCAGCCCTGAGCATCCTGTATCATGCGATAATTTCTTTCTAAATGTCTAACTTATGAAACATATTTCAATATCTATCTAATGTTTATCATCAATCTTGCTCTGGAATTGGCTCTTATCTGCCTTAAAATACTATCTTGCTTTCTGTGACCATTGAAAGTGTTAGTAGCTCAGTCTTGTCCACTCTTTGTGACCCCATGAACTGTAACCTGCCAGGCCCTAGGAAGCATCACTACAAGCAAAGATAATGGAGGTGATGGAATTCCAGTTGAGCCATTTCAAATCCTGAAAGATAATGCTGTGAAAATGCTGCACTTAATATGCCAGCAAATTTGGAAAACTCACCAGCGGCCACAGGACTAGAAAAGGTCAGCTTTCATTCCAATCCCAAAGAAAGGCAATGCCAAAGAATGCTTAAACTACCACATAATTGCACTCATCCCACACGCTAGTAAAGGAATGCTCAAAATTCTCCAAGCTAGGCTTCAACAATATGTGAACCGTGAACTTTCAGATGTTCAAGCTGGTTTTAGAAAAGGCAGAGGAACCAGAGATCAAATTACCGACATCCATTGGATCACCAAAAAAGCAAGAGAGTTCCAGAAAAATATGTACTTTTGCTTTATGGACTATTCCAAAGCCTTTGACTGTGTGGACCACAACAAACTGTGGAAAATTCTGAAAGAGATGGGAATACCAGACCACCTGACCTGCCTCTTGAGAAATCTGTATGCAGGTCAGGAAGCAACAGTTAGAACTGGACATGGAACAACAGACTGGTTCCAAAGAGGGAAAGGAATACATCAAGGCTGTATATTGTCACCCTGCTTATCATGAGAAATGCCGGACTGGAAGAAGCACAAGCTGGAATCAAGATTGCTGGGAGAAATATCAATAACCTCAGATATGCAGATGACACCACCCTTATGGCAGAAAGTGAAGAAGAACTAAAGAGCCTCTTGATGAAAGTGAAAGAGGAGAGTGAAAAAGTTGGCTTAAAGCTCAACATTCATGAAACTAAGATCATGGCATCCAGTCACATCACTTCATGGGAAATAGATGGAGAAACAGTGGAAACAGTGACAGACTTTATTTTTTTGAGCTCCAAAATCACTGCAGATGTTGACTGCAGCTATGAAATTAAAAGACACTTGCTCCTTGGAAGAAAAGTTATGACCAACCTAGACAGCATATTCAAAAGCAAAGACATTACTTTGCCAACAAAGGTCCGGCTAGTAGTTGGACTATAAAGTCCGTATAAAATACGGAAGAATAGATGCTTTTGAACTGTGATGTTGGAGAAGACTCTTGAGAGTCCCTTGGACTGCAAGGAGATCCAACCAGTCCATCTTAAACAAAATCAGTCCTGAATGTTTATTGGAAGGACTTATGCTGAAGCTGAAACTCCAATACTTTGGCCACTTGATGCGAAGAACTGACTCATTTGAAAAGACCTAGATGCTAGGAAAGATTGAAGGCAGGAGGAGAAGGGGATGACAGAGGATGAGATGGTTGAATGGCATCACTGACTCAATGGACATTAGTTTGAGTAAACTCCAGTAGTTGGCAATGGACAGGGAGGCCTGGTGTGCTGCAGTCCATGGGGTTGCAAAGAGTTGGACACGACTGAGTGACTGAACTGAACTGAGGCTCCTCTGTCCATGGAAATCTCCAGACAAGAATACTGGAGTGAGTAGTCATTTCCTTCTCTAAGGGATCTTGCAGACACGGGAACTGAACCTGGTCTCGTGCATTGAGGCAGATTCTTTACAGTGTGAGCCATCATTAAGTCCAGATAGTTCACCATTCAGAGGGTGGAATTCCAAGTTCTTTCTGTGCTATGCTTGAGAAGGATAATTTCCCCCATATTTGCAATTATTTCATCACAGTTTGTGGGTCTTTAATGCCCCACATCTTTGCTGTAGTTGAGAATAAGCATAAACGAACTCCAATTCTTCTCCTTTAGCTGAACTAACAAATGTTTATGTCCCCAAGACTTGCTGTAGTCAGAAACTCATGATTCATCTGAATTCTTAATTTACCCATAACACCTCTATGCAAATTACCTCCTGCCCCCAGTAGACACCTTGGATCAGTCAGTTGGCAAGGATATGGGCTGGGTCTGGAGGAAAGAGGGTCTCATACTTGAAGCTGGGTGGCATCAAGTGATGAGAACTTGCTGGACTTAGAGCTGAGGCTGAAGTTGAAGTCCACGTGGTGGAGGAGAGTTCAAAGAGCTCATTATTGCAATAGGCCAGCATTAGTTATGGAGTGGAGTCTCAGGATGTTTATAACAAAGAAAGTTAAGAAAATGACCAAAAAAACCCTGACATCTTAATGTGCTGGTCCCCAGATCTGGGTTGGAATTTTGACTCAGTTACTCACCAGCCATACAATATTAGAAAGTCACTTGCCTTTTCTAGTTATCTTATCTGCAAAGTAAAAGAACAAAACTACCATTTAAGGAGATAATTTTGGGGATTAAATGAAATAATGTAAATAAAGTTCTCAGCATGAAGCTCAGCACATAAAAAAATGCTTGATTGAAAAACAGTGAGAGACTAGCAAGTCAAATTTAGTGACCACTTCTGGCTTTTAGGAATTTCCCAGAGGATTTGATCTAGAGAGACCCATACAGCAACTGCAATAAATTCATTTCTATTTCAGTTGGCCAACTGACCTCAATATGAACAAGAGAGCCTGCATCTTGCCTGACCCCATCCTCCAACACCTTTTTAGAAGAATGGGTTGGTGTAGAGTAGACCCTCTACCCAGTTCACTGACATGCAGTTGTGTCTGACTCTTTGCTACCCTATGGATTATTGCCCACCAGGCTCCTCTGTCAATGGGATTCTCCAGGCAAGAACACTAGAGTGGGTTGCCATGCCTTCCTCCAGGGGATCCTCCCGACCCAGGAGTCAAACCTGTATCTTTTATGTCTCTTGCATTGGCAAGTGGGTTCTTTACCACTTATGCCCCCTGGGAAGCCCCCTCACTGTTAACAAGAGACTTGTAATTCAATGGAGGCTATGTTTTGCTTTTGGAGCTAAATGACACTTGGACTAATTTGTTGTAAATCTTAGATGGGCTCTGCTGTCTCTGACTTGTGTATCCTGTAGTCCCACAACTGTGGATGCTAGATGACTGGGTATCTTCAGTTTTGGAAGACTGTGCTGTTCAGTATTCTGTGTGTAGGAATTTTATGCTGCTGGCTCACTTCTCTGTTTCACATGCTAAGTCACTAAATGGCTGCATGTCCACAGAACCCTGCCACAAAGGAACAGGGGTTAGTTTGTTGCTGTTGTTAAATGTAGGAGTGAATAAAGAGAAGCTTTAGGAGAAGATTTTTCTAGAGCATTGTCTTTTTAAAAGGTAATTAATATATTTGTTTTGGCTGCTCCGAGTCTTAGATGTGGCACATGGGATCTAGTTCCCTGATGAGGGTCTGAAACTGAGCCTCTTGCATTGGAAGTAAGGAGTCCTAGGCACTGGTCCACAAAGAAAGTCCCTCTAGAGCATTTTTTGGGCGGCGGGGCAGGGGGCGGGGCGGGGGAATCAAGGAAGGATACATTTCTTTTCCCATGCTGTATTTTGTTAAATATGTATTTGTTCATGCACATCAAGGCTGTATTTTGTCACCTTGTTTGTTTAACTTATGGGCAGAGTACATCATGTGAAATGCTGGGCTGGATGAATTTAAAGCTGGAATTAAGATTGCCAGCAGAAATATCAACAACCCCAGATACACAGATACCGATCTAGTGGCAAAAAGTGAAGAGGAACTAAAGAACCTCTTGATGAGGGTGAAAGGAAACTGAAAAAGCTGGCTTGAAACTCAACATTCAAAAAATGAAGATCATGGTATCCAGTCCCATCACTTCATGGCAAATAGATGGGGAAAAGGAAAAAGTGGCAGACTTATTTTCTTGGGCTCCAAAATCACTGTGGATGGTGGTTGCAGCCATTAAATTATAAGACTCTTGATCCTTAGAAGAAAAGCTATGACAAACCTAGACAAGCATATCAAAAAGCAGAGACATCACTTTGCTGTCACAGGTCTGTATATTCAAGGCTATGACCTTTCCAGCAGTCATGTATAGATGTGAAAGTTGGACCGTAAAGAAGGCTGAGCACCAAAGAATTGTTGCTTTCAAATTGTGGTGCTGGGGAAGACTCTTTAGAGTCCCTTGGACTGCAAGGAAATCAAACCAGCCAATCCTAAAGGAAATAGGTCCTGAATTTTCATCGGAAGGACTAATGCTAAAGCTGAAGCTCCAATACTTTGGCCACCTGATGCGAAGAAACAACTCATTGGAAGAGACCCTGATGCTGAGAAAGATTGAAGCCAAGAGGAGAAATGGGCGGCCGTTGATGAGATGGTTAGATAGCATCACCAACTCAATGGACATGAATTTGAGCAAACTTTGGGAGATAGTGAAGGGCAGAGGAACCTGGCATGCTACAGTCCATGGAGTCACAAAGAGTTAGACATGACTTAGAGACAAAACAACAGACATCTTCATTTGTAACAAGCTCCCAAAGTGATTTGCAGATTCTGTTTTCTAAAGTTCTCTTTTGCAGAAATATTGTGAGATGATAGCTCTACAGGATAATTGTCTTGCAAAGGGATTGCTTGCACTTATGTGACTAGCTCACTGCTTTATACCACAAAATGAACTTGGTTGATTTTCTTCAAAAAAGACCTTCAAGATATGGTTTCTGTGAGTATTAAGAGATTCAGCCATATGGTCACCTCACATGGAAATTCTTCCTATATTATGCCCCTCCCTTGCCCTCTCTATCTCCCCTGCATCCCATTGGCATGGCCTGAATGAGCTACTTTTACATTCCCATAGTATATTCCCAAGCTGCAAACTTTGATCGGTAAACATTCGTTGAACAAGCCAATTAACAAATTGATTTTCCCGCTCATTCAAGATTATCTTGTTAGAGTTATTTTCACCTTTGCTTCTAGACAGGAGTAGTGCCACATCACAACAAGTATTGCGTGTATCCTTTTTTTTTCCCTTAACTTTTTCTCTTACCTGTTCTGCACACAGAGTAGTGGTTCTCACCTTGCTACGCAGTAAGATGAACAACGGTAACAGAAATGATTTTGTCCCTGCCCTCGGGAATCATGGCTTCCCAGAAAGACAGAGGCATGGACAGGGCATGGGAGATGCACACACAGTGGTCCCCCCTATGCAGACAGCAGAGGAGGCAGGCCGTTCATCCCATCTGCGAGGTTGTGGAGGGCTACCTCAGGCTGAGTGTCCCCTAGGCAGAAGCCCAGAGAGCTAGGCAGAGACAGAAGGCACAGGGGCAGAAAGCCAAGTGCAAAGGCACCTTGAAATTGGCATGTTCTTACTGAGTACTTTCTCCTTGAGTACTTTCTCCTTGAGTACTTTCTCTCTAGCTCTTTTATATCCACAGTTTATTCTCTCCTTGCCTGAACTACAAAGTTACCATAGGTGTCCAATTTCTCTCTGTTTCTTAAATTTTTTATTGGAGTATAGTTGATTTACAATGCTGTGTTAGTTTCTGGTGTGCAGCAAAGTGACTCAGTTGTACATATGCATACAGCCAGTCCTTTTCAGATTCTTTTCCCAGGTAAATCATTACCGCGTCTTGAGAATAGTTCCCTATGCTATGCAGTAGGCCCTTGTTAGTTATCTATTTCACATAGAGTAGTGTATTCCCCAGTACCCTGGGCCAGGCTTGGGTGTTTCAAGACTGGGATTCTTTTTTTTAATTTAGGACAGCCATGTATGTGGAGGGCCAAATACTTTCGGTACCTTCTTGCTGTGGGTTTTGTTGCGTTTGTATTTTTGTTGTTTTGTTTTGCTTGTTTGCATTTTCTCCCTTCCTCTCTCTCCTGCTCACACAACAACCTGTGTTTCCTTCTATGTGAATACACATCTGTCCAGGGTCACAGACTCAGACGCCACCCTGGGCCAGAAAGCTGATGAATCCTAGTTATGGATCTGGGGAGGGTAAGACAACAGGGAGTGGTGAGGCCTCTGAGGATCTAGAGAGCACACGCCCTATTTCAAATTCACGGTCTTGCTGTAATCAGACTCTGAGCCAGCCAAAGAGAACACCTCTGCCTTGTAGATCTGGCCCAGTAACCTCCCATGCGTGACCTCTGTCAGTGAGGTCCTGGGTCAGAGCTGATGCGTTATTTATTTTCCAATCTCTGGAGCTCAGGAAAGAGTAGGTGTTTAGGAATTGTTTGTGTTTGAACCGTAGTGAGCTTTCCCAGCAGAGTTTTTGAAAACAATGACTGTGCAAGTTCTGATCCACCCTGAGTGATTATCGGCTCAATCAGGTAAATGTAAATTGGTAAATGGATGGGTAA